>NW_028277035.1:79185000-79492500 GCF_059951505.1 Python bivittatus | reverse complement strand
TGAAGTTTGCTACTTGTGAGGGTACTTAGCCTGAAAGGTCTGGACGGTGTGGAGTGTCCCCAGTGTGGGAAGACTGGAAGCATCTGGATAAATTTCTTTTTTTTAAGTTTTATTTTATCCCACTTTAATATTTTTATAAATAACTTAAGGCGGCGAACATACCTAATACTCCTTCCTCCTCCTATTTTCCCCACAATGACAACCCTGTGAGGTGAGTTGGGCTGAGAGAGAGGGACTGGCCCAAAGTCACCCAGCTGGCTTTCATGTCTAAGATGGGACTAGAACTCACTGCAGATAGTCAGGGGCTCTGGCAGAGAGAAGGAAAGAGCCGTTCTGGAGTGGAGTGGCAGTGGTGGGGATGATGTGGTCAAAATGGCAAGGTGTGGTGACTACTAGTATTGGAGGCCAGCAGCTGGGGCCAGAGGGACTGTGGCAGCAGCAAGACAGATACTCCAAAACCCCATTAACCAAGCGCATCTTCCCATGTGGTGACAAGGAAATTGAGTCCATTTCTCATGTATTATTACGCTGCACATTCTGCAGGGATATTGGGCCTACTTACATTCTGCCTGTAATACTGTATGTAAATTCCCCAAAAGGCCAGACATTTTCTATGTGAATATCTTCTAGAAGATTCAAAATCCTCCATTACTTGTTCAGTAGCCAAATTCTGTGTTACCGCAATGAATATAAAGCATAATTGGCCTCAGGATTAACCACTTTAGTTTTATTCACCACTTCAGATTTAGTATGCAGATTCTGCAATTATGTTAGTTGTTTTGTTTTAGGTGATGTGGATTTTTACTTCATAGATTGTAATATTTTAGACTTATACTTGCACAGTTTATTAACATATATCATTAGAGTAGCTTATGCTATACTCTTATTACAGAGACTCCTTGTTATGTTGGTATTTTATCTCATCCATTTGATTTTATCGATTTGAGCTGTATATTTTGTAAATTTTGCTGGTCGCTGGCTAAATAAACATTACTAGTACTGGTACAGCAATGGGAAGAGGAAGAATAGATATGACAGCCACCATCATTGCCGTATGTAAATGGATTAAATTTGGATTAAATCATGTATTCAGTGCATAACGGAGCATCAGTGGGGAATGGAGCCCTGGTGGACTAGCTACAAGAGTGGAATCGGGGTGGCAGTGGAATGAGGCATGTGCCATAACCAGGGACTGCCATCTGGAACTAGAACAGCAGCAGTGGCACCAGTGTGGGGGAATGTGGCATTTTTTACCATCAAGGCTTGCAACAGCAATGACAAGGAAGAGTGGTCAAAATTCAGGAATAGTAGATGTCTGTGGATTCAGGACTGGACTTGAGTCCTTTTACGTAGGGGAAGCTCTCTCTGATAAACGTGGCCAGTGATTGGACTAGGGGCTTAAGTGGCTGGTGGAAAGTAGGAAGGTCAGGAATATAGGTCTCGTACCACTTGCATGGACCAGTGTCAGTCCCTCTAGGTAGACCAGACCAGGAAATCAACTCCACGGGTAGGCTATTACTACTTTTATTGAGATTGGTTACAATATCAGAATCTTGGAAGTGGGATTGTTCTGTACTTCCTCTTCCTCATTGTTCAGTTTAAGATCTACATGAAGCTACGGGGAAAGGTCATCTAGTGGTTTGGGTTTGTTACGATCAGTATGCTAATAATATGCAACTTTACATACACAACCAACAGTACAGGCCATGCTGGTGGTACTGTTGGATATCTGGAAGCTGTGAGGCTCTGCATGGGGGAGAACAGAATGAAACTGAACCCCAGCAAGATGCAGTTATTGTTTGTCCATCAGAGTTCTCAGGGGGCTCCAGTGGCATCTCAGGATAGGGAAGTCTGCAACCTGGGGGTCCTCCTTTGCCCAGATTTAACTGGTACACGTGCTGTGGCCCTACCTGGGGTGAGAGGTACAGTGCTACAGTGACTCATGCCCTCCTCACCACCCATTTTGATTACTACAGCACCCTCAACATGGAGATGCCTTTAAAGACCACTTGGAAGCTTCAGTTGGTCCAAAATGCAGCAATCCATGTACTATACAGCACTCAGTATTTTATACCTGCCAGGTGTAAAATCTGACTGACCAATTTGATCTTGCCAGGGAAAGCAGCTGCAAGTTCACCACTTATGGGAGACGCAGACGGCTGAGACTTAGAGGCACTACTTTTCAGTAGCAGCTCCAGCCTCTGGAATCACCTTCTGTTAAATATTAGGTTAGCTTTGACATTGGCCGCCAATCAAAAGCAGCTAAAAACAGAGCTCTCCTGGAGGGTTTTTTGGGACTTGACACCTGGATTTTGGTTTATTTTATATGTTTTTAAGCTTTCCTATCATTGTTTTAATGCTGACCCTGCACATCAGCATTAAGTGATTCTGTATTCTTGCAAACCACCAAGAGTCCTGCAAGAATGCAGCAGGGTATAATTATAATAAATAAATACATGATCTACAGTCCATGACTCATTCATATTTAAAGAATACTAGGCAAAATGAAATAGGAAGGTCAATAGAGTTATGACCACACCCAACATTGGAAACAGTCCCCAGTTTTTATGCAGATTTTGTAGGAATTGTTCTTTACAACAGCACAGTGAGTTATATTATGTTCAACTTTGCTAAAGTTTGCTTAGATACCCCAAATGTTTTGTTGTTGTTGTATTTTAGTCGTTAAGTCGTGTCCGACTCTCCGTGACCCCATGAACCATATTGCGCCAGGCCTTCCGGTCCTTCACTGCCTCCCTGAGTCCGCTCAGTTTCATGCTCATTGCTTCAGTGATGCTATCTAACCATCTCATCCTCTGCCGTCCTCTTCTCCTTTTGCCTTCAATCTTTCCCAGCATCAGGATCTTCTCCAAAGAGATCTCTCTTCGCATTAGGTGACCAAAGTATCTGAGCTTGAGCTTCATTATCGATCCTTCCGATGAGCAATCAGGGTTGATTTCCTTTAAGATTGACTGGTTTGACCTCCTAGCAGTCCAGGGGACTCTCAAGAGTCTTCTCCAGCACCACAGTTCAAAGGCATCAATTCTTCGGCGCTCCGCCTTCTTTATGGTCCAGCTCTCACAGCCATACATTACTACTGGAAAAACCATAGCTTTGACTATGCGGATCTTTGTCAGCAAGGTGACGTCTCTGTTTTAATGCACCTTATAATGGTACAAAAGTTAAATTCTATGATTACTCTTAAACATTATAAAACATATCAAAAGCCACAAAATACAAACAGGCAAGGCTGGATTTTTGTGTTGGGTTTACCTATTTGTATTTTTCTACCCACTCCAGATTGTTAGTTCCTCCCTAAAATTAAATGTAGCCCTCAGCCACCAAAACATAACCTACTTTTGTGCTAACTCAATCCCACCAAATCCATCCTTCCACAATTTGGTGCCTCCCCAGTGTTTTGGGACTGCAGTTCAAAAATCTTTCAGACCTTACTAATCCAAACTACTAATTCCAGCCAAACATTACCAGTGAGTTATGCTAAGATGGTCTTAATTACTGTTGTTGTTTCCTTTACAGTCTTTTTGAACAAATAAAGCTATCTTACCATATTTGCAGCCTGGGTTATTCAATCCCTGCTTCAAATATATTTCAGGGGGATTGTTTTTATAGGATATATGATGTGCGGCAGGCCCCCACCCTCCCGGCTTTCCAGATAGGGATAAAGGCCTGGCTCTGCTAGCTTGCGTGGGGTGATAAAAGCTCTAATCCATTCTGGGGGTGACTGGCACCCTGACGACACTCCCTGAGCTACACACCAATTTCATCAATTCTTGGAATTTATTTATTATTTATTTAAGATAGCTTTTATATTGTATCTTAATTGCTTTTATCTTTTCTGTAAACCGCCCAGAGTTGCTTTTTAATGACACAGGCGGTGACAAATTTGATATGTAAATAAATAAATATTTGAGGCTTTTTATGCGGTAGTAGACAGCATGCTGATGAATGCTCCCAAAGACGGGTAAAGGCCTTATTGGAACAGCAAGTTTTGACGCCTAACTTCTAACATGCCAACAGAACCTTCCTGCAGAAATCCTCACCTCATATTACATTATCATTAACCTGAACCATCAGCTAATTAAATTAGCTTCAATTTCTTCATGAGGAAGCCTATTATCTAGGTTACAGCAGGGCAACACACAGTGAGGACAGGGGGGGTTTCTCTTCCTTTTCTTTTCCTCCAGCCATGGAAATGCACTGTTACATGAAGTAACAGCACGGGTAACAACCATAAACTCACTTATCAGCTTCTTACAGAGACAGAAGTCCCTGCATAGACTATCTTGAAATACGTGTGCCAATCCTCAAGTGCCCACTGGCTGTTTCTGACACAGAATTGTCTTCCTCGTGAAGCAGCAGTAACTGAATATTGCTGAGTCTGATCCTTCCTAAAACATATCAGTACTGTAAGCCTCCACACAACTTATTACTTGGGTAGGCTAAACGGACATGTTATGCATCATCCTATTTTTTACTAAGCCTTATAAAATAAAATCACAGGATGGTGGAATCTGCTGTTCCCAGCATTATAACTGGCCACAGTGTAGCATTGATGTAGGGCAGGGACTGCAAAATGTGTGATATTCCCAATATTGCTGGTTTACAATTCCCAACACTGACCACGCTGGCTAGAGTTGCCTGGAGTCTTTACTAACTCCCCATCCCTAAACTTGGGAGAGCTTTCTTCACTCCCTTTTATAAAAATAAATAATAAAGTCCCATAGCTTTTCTTGGCACACTGTCCTGAACTTCTCTGCATCAAGCATTTTCCTTTCCCTTTTAAATCATCTTCTATAAACAACATTTATCCCCAGTAGAACACTATTTAATTGGTGATGAGTCAGCTCTGTACACCAGAGACAGACAAACTTGAATTCATTCTTGGGAATTTGCAAACTTGTTGATGCAAGGGGAAAAAAGTTTTCTCAAGGACGTTTAGAGGAAAAGGTGTGTGCTTTGCATATTTGTTTACTAATTTGAAGAATTCTTAGCAATTGTCACTTCAATTTCAGAGGCAATTCACTCTTTTTACATTTGTTTTCCCTATCCTGATGCTATCCAGACATGTTGGATTACAACTCCCAGAATTCTTCTGTCTGGCTTTAAAGTCTCTGGAAATATATCTATTTTTACACGGCACCTCACAATATGGGCAATAACAAATAATACACCAACATCCAAATGATTGAAACAGGACAACAGATTAAGTTCAGTAAACAAACAGGCATTTAAAGGCTGCATCAGAACATTATCCAAATTTGGATTAAATCATGTATTCAGTGTTTTTCTAAATGCTAAAAGAAAGGACTGTAGAAAATTATTCCAGATGTATTTGTCTACAACAGAAAAGTCTCTCTCTAATAGACTTTTATCTAAAAGCTATTTCTAAGATATTACAGGCAAGCCAAACTAAGAACAGTTGAGATCAGGATGTTTGATATTGTTTAGTTCCCAAGCAATTTCTCTCACAATACTAATAAAAGGATAACACAAGAATAGCATTGTAAAAATCAGACAGGTTGATTTTCTTCACTTTTCTGTCAGATGCAGCCATTGATTAAATCCTCTGTGCTTCTGCCATTGCTGATTGGCTTAGAAAGCAACTGGACTTAAACAGTTAACTTTATAAAAGCTACTAACTTGTATTTTAAAGCTTTAAGGGGGATTCCACATTATAAATTCTGCTAACCAGCTAGCTCTCTTAAAAGAGTATCACACACTCTCTCGTATCTTGGCTGAAACAGTAAGAATGTTAATGTGATATCAAGCAAATTTAGCGGAAACTCTTTGCATTAATACATATGGACTCACTTATTAGGTTTGTTAGTTAACATGTATAAAGTAAGTTCATTTCACAAAGCAGCAGATTATTGTCTATAACTGAATACAGTGGAACCTCGGGTTACGAACACTCCTGTTAACGAACTTTTCGGGTGACGACCAGCTCCGGCTGCAAAATTTTGCTTCAGTTCGCGAACTCCGCCTCGGGTTACAAACAGGATCCGCGGCCATTTTCCCGCCCATGACACGTGGTCCGCGGCCATTTTCCCGCCCGTGACACGTGGTCCACGGCCATTTTCCGCCCCTGACACGTGGTCTGCGGCCATTTTTCCACCCCTGACACGTGGTCCACGGCCATTTTCCACCCCTGACACATGGTCCACGGCCATTTTTCCACCCCTGACATGTGATCCATGGCCATTTTCCACCCCTGACATGTGGTCATAGGGAGGGGGACTCTCCCTCCAAGCAATAGCCGTCTCCCTGTCCTCCACGCCAGAACGGATTAACGGTAATTACATTGAACCTTATGGGAAAATTTGCTTCGGGTTGCGACCAATTCGGGTCGCGACCAGAGTCACGGAACGAATTAAGTTCGTAAACCGAGGTTCCACTGTATATGCCTAAAACCAAGATAAACCAGCGTTTCCCAATTTGCAGAACTCCAAATCTGTTGGACAATTCCTTTCATCCTCAATCAGGACATAATGATCCTTGACTACAATGGAAGCTATAGTGGGTGACCCCGATTCAGGAAGGCTGGAATGGGCACACAATTAAAGTTGACTTCATTAACGGGGAACAATCTTCAAGAATGCTCCTGGCCTCTGCACAGAACTTCTGATTAACAAACAGAAATGATAATGGGCTGTAGCCCAGTACTTCATCTGGAAGTGTACTAACTGACCCCCCCCTTCAAAAAAAGAGTGAAGTTAATTCAGGACAGGGAGTACCCTGTAACCTAGAGGGGAAAATGAGGAGCCAGTTCTTTCTGCTAAATGGACAGTTTGTTACTGGCCACCATGAATTTGGCCAGTAGCCATTTCATGCTTCCAAAACATTTTCACTTTCCTCAAAAGACTGGGAATGCTTTCTCTATCTATGTAAAACAGAAACTCCATACAGTATCTTTCTTTTACAGAAGATGCAATACAGAAATGAATTGCTTTTCAGGTTTAAGATATTAGGCAGATTTTCAGTTGCCACAGAAACTCATGACCTCCCGATAAGATTTGTACAAAAGAAGTCAGCAGCTTTTTAGGGTTTTATAGAATCCATTCAGTATCATTATATTTTGTTAGAATGCTAAAGGGGGGGGGGTAAATAAAGCGAGTAGAAATCAAAATGAACCCCTCATTGCACATCATTTATTTCAACCATTATGCAATGCTGTAGCTAGTGCTAATTTATTTCCTTTTGTACCACTGGATCTATAATATCTGTCTCTTCCTTCTTTTATTTATTCATAAATTATCCATTTAACTGAGATGTTTTGTTGCCTATCTAAGCATACCCTATAAATCATGAGCTATATTCTTCTTCTTTGCTGAGTTACTACTCAATAGTGAAAGGAAAAAGAACAAGAAAAGAACATTGGAGCACGATAGCTATCTGTAATGGACTAATTAATAAAATCTCCTCTCAGTCATCAAGTATGAACACCCACAAACTTTTCCATTATTCAGACTGACATTTCTTCACAAACATCCAGTTTTCGAAACACCAGTGACCTTAACTGAGCAAGTTTTGTTTTAACTTCCCCATCCACCATATACCGTGGTCCCTTAAAATTTATGCAAATTCAGTGGGGAGAGGAACAGTCATCACAAAGTACTAACATTATTTTGGAACTGAAAAATAAGAAAAGGTAGAGGTTACCAGTTCTGATGTTGGTGAGCTTCTAGGCTAATAGGCCTGGGTCTAATTATTTGTTATTCTGATGTTTCGCTAGCAGCTGTGGCTGGCACCTTCAGAAGTGAAAGTGGTCTGCTCTGGAGACCACTTCTTGACATGGTGCCAACTATGTCCATTCTTGGACTGGGAGGCCTTGTTCATGGTCACTGACACCCAGGTCACTTCCTGACTGGATTACTGCAACATGTTCTATATGGGGCTACTCTTGAAGACCATCTGGAAAATACAACTGGTCCAGAATGCAGCGGCACACACTTTTGAGTGCCCCACATTTTGCCCATGTCACACCATTGCTGAGTGAGCTGCACTAGCTTCCAGTTTCTTTCCAGGTGCAATTCAAGGTGCTGGTTATCATCTTTAAAGCCCTGAATGGCCCAGGGCCAAGCTATCTGTTAGACTGCCTCTCACTGAGGGTACCTATCTGTTCTACCAGGTCAGTAGCATGGACACACTCCGGGTCCCTTCCATGTTGCCATCTAGCGGGACCTAGGCAGTGTCCTTCTTGCTAGCGGCTCCTGCCCTTTGGAACACCCTTCTCTCTGAGACCTGGCAGGCCCCTACTCTCCTAGCCTTCTGGAAAGCCTTGGAGAACTGGCTTTTCCCACAAGCATTATGGAAAAAGTGAGGATGGAGCCCAGTAAACTTCGCTGATGTGTAGGGATGTGCTGTTTTGGGGGGCGCTGGGAATTTTTGTGATGGTTTAATGTTTTTTACTATTTTTCTTGGCTTTTTTTTTTTTTTTTGGTAAGCTTCCCAGGTTCCTCCAGTGCTGCTGGAGGAAGACACGGACCGAATCCGACCGAACACATGTTAGAGCCGCTCTTAAGCCCTACATTGTGGCAATAAGAGTGGCGAAGGGCCAATACTTCTCCGCCCTTATTGCGTCCGCAGAGTGCCACCCAGCGGTCCTGTTTGGGATCACTACATCCGTCCTCAGTAGGAGGGAGCTGGAGATTCATTTGCAGGGCCACATGGAGGAATTTTCAGAGCACCTGAAGGATAAAATCGTGCGGATTCGTTCCAAGTTGGACTCCGAGTCTGGCGCAGGGTCTGGGGAGATACCAGGGGATCATTCTTGCCCAGTTATCTGGGAACGGTTTGATCCTGTTGTTCCTGAGGAAGTGGACAGGATCCTCCAGACTGTGAGGGCCACCACTTGCCATCTGGACCCATGTCCCTCCTGGCTGGTGAAAGTAGCTCGGGAAGTGACATGTGGTTGGATCCAGGTGATAGTTAATACATCCTTGCAGGAGGGAGTGTTTCCAGCACCCTTTAAAGAGGCGTTGGTGCACCCCCTCCTCAAGATGCCCTCCCTGGATCCTACCATATTGGACAATTTTCGTCCAGTCTCCCATCTCCCCTTCTTGGGGAAGGTGGTTGAGAAAGTGGTGGCATCACACCTCCAAAGGGTCCTGGAGGAAACGGATTATCTGGACCCTTATCAGTCAGGTTTCAGGCCCAGTTATGGAATGGAAACGGCATTGGTCACACTTATGAATGATCTCTGGCGGGAGCAGGATGGTGGAAGTGCGACCATCCTTGGTCTCCTTGATCTCTCAGCGGCTTTTGATACCGTCGACCATGGTATCCTATTGGGATGGCTCAGGGATTTGGGGGTGGGTGGCACAGTTCTGTGCTGGTTCACCTCCTTTCTTCGGGGCCGGTCCCAGTCGGTGGTGATAGGGAGTGAGAGGTCCCATCCTCAGCCCCTCCTCTGTGGGGTGCCACAGGGTTCGGTTCTCTCTCCGCTCCTTTTCAACATCTACATGAAACCGCTGGGTGAGATCATCCGCTATCATGGGATGAGGTATCATCAATATGCTGATGATACTCAATTATATATCTCCATCCCTGGTGAGGTAAGTGATGCCGTGACTGCCCTCTTGCGGTACCTGGAGGCTGTGAGGGTCTGGATGGGGAACAACAGGCTCCAGCTGAACCCTGGTAAGACGGAGTGGCTGTGAGTTAATGGCTCCTCTGTATCCAGGACGTTGTCATCGTTGGTGCTGGATAGGGTAGCACTGCCCCAGACAGACCCAGTGCATAATTTGGGGGTCCTCCTGGACTCATGGCTCCTGCTCAAAGAGCAGGTGGCAGCCACGGCCAGGAGGGCTTTTGCACAGCTTCGGGTTGTGCACCAGTTACGCCCCTTCCTGGATCGGGATACCCTTCGAACGTTCACTCATGCCCTTGTTATCTCCCAGATAGACTACTGCAATGCACTCTACATGGGGCTACCCTTGAAGAGTATCCAGAAGCTTCAGCTGGTCCAGAATGCAGCCGCACGAGCTATTTTTGGGGTCCAAAGAAGGGCCCATATAACACCTTTGCTCCGTGAGCTGCATTGGGTACCGGTTTGCTTCCGGGTCCAATTCAAGGTGTTGGTTATCACCTTTAAAGCCCTACATGGCATGGGGCCAGGCTACCTGAGGGACTGCCTCGCCCCCATGACTTCAACCCGTCCCACCCGGTCTCACAAAGAGGGCATGCTCCAGACCCCCTCGGCAAAAGAACTCCGACTAGCGGGGTCCAGAAGGCGGGCTTTCTCTGCTGTAGCCCCTGCCCTTTGGAACATCTTGCCCCCAGAGGTGAGACAGGCCCCCTCACTCCCAGCCTTTCGGAGGGATTTGAAGACCTGGCTCTGCCATCTGGCCTGGGACGGGGAGGGAGGTTGTCAGAAATGGGGTTGGCTAGCCCCCTAGAGGCCTAGTGTGGCTTCCATCAGCCTCTTGGATTTTTTTCTCTTCTTTCCATCTGTGTAGATGTGTTTGTCTTTTTATAAATTTTAATCCTGTATTTATTGTTTTAACTTGATGTAAACCGCCCAGAGTCCCCCACTGCAGGGAGATGGGCAGGGATAAGTCTATGTATAAATAAATAAATAAAAATAAGATAGGGGGCTGTATAAGTCTTTTAAATAAATGAACATACTCCTATTACATTGCTTTGTTTTAAAAATCATTTTTTCTAATAATATTAATACTAAACCACAACATGTTTTGAAAGTCCTTGCCTAATAATGTAACTTCCAAAGAAGATAATAAGAGTATTAGAAGTTGTTCTTTACTGTTGTTCATATACCAGTTCTGCCTTTTCTTTTTTCTTTTCTTTTCACACATAGCTTGGCAAAACATTACAGCAAAAGGCTGAAAGACTAGCTTGCTAAAACAGTGTTTAAGACAAGCTGAAGACTCTGGCCTTTACAAATTCTTGACTTCTTAACCAGTCACACCATAGTAACTTTTCTCATACATTCACTGACTTGCTGGAACCACATCTATTGGGTGTACAGATTGTGGCTATAAGGAGACATAAGAAAAAAGGAGGAGGCTAGAGATATAGAGATGTTGATTGGGTGGGTTTGAGAAACTTATCAGAAGGCAGCAAGGAAGGACAACTTTGAAGAACTAACCCCTTAAGATTTTAGGGATAAAAGCTCCCAAGTTTTATACAGGTAGTCCTTGCTATCCGACCACAATAGGGACCAGAATTTAGGTCACAAAGCAATTTGATTGTTAAGCAAATCGGAGCTGATTTTACAACCTTTTTATGACAGTTGTTAAGTGAATCACATGGTTGTTAAGTGAATCACGTGGTTGTTAAGCAAATCCAGCCTCCCCAATGGACTTTTTGACAGAATTCATTTAACGACCATGTGATTTGCTTAACGACCACATGATTTGCTTAACGACCACAGTGATGACCATTGTAAAAAAGGTTGCAAATCACAATCACATGACCACGGGGGTCATAGAAGACTTTTCCCAAGGTCTTCGTAACTCCAGACCATTGTTAAACTAACAATCGTTAAGTGAGGACTACCTGTAGTAATTTAGGATTACCAGATCTTTGCTGCAAAAAAAACAGATTACCAACAGATGGTAGTACAGAGTTGTTTGTTTTCTCTTTGCTGCCATCTAGCATTGTCCAGATTTTTTGCAACCAAAATTTCTACTATCACAAAATGTAGTAGCTCTACCATAATGGCTGTATAATGTGCACATAAATAGCTGAAAATCATGGGATTCAGATATCGGCAAGCACTCAAGATTTAGTACAAATGAAACACTTATGACATCTTAATTCACCACCAGAATGGGAGAAAAATAGATCTGCCATCATCTCTCATTACACTCAGGCACTTCTGACATATCTCATAGGATATTTATCCCTACAGACTGATATCAAAAAGGAACAAAAGTTATCTCTGGCTAATTTTCCATTGAAATGCAAGTGTTCGTGAATGCTAGAGATAAAGGGGGAGGCGGGAAGAACCTTACATTTCACCCTTCAAATTAAATTGTTTCACTCCAGAGCTGCTTATATGCAATGTATTTAAGGAAAATAGTCCCACTGATTGTGAATAACAGACACTTTCAGATCACAACGCAACTTATATATGATGATTTCCTGCAAACAGCAGGGCCAACTGCAAGCAGAAGTTTAGAGGGAACCATGCAGAGGGAACAGTGGAAGAAAAGCGATTGTTGGGGCAAGGGGGGACCACACATTTATCATCATAATACATGCACACACAAAAAAAGTGAAGGGGAAGTTCCTACCTGGTAACCTGGTTGTATCAAGGTAGCTAAACTCTATTGCAGGATAGGACTAACTTCTTCCCGCGAAGAAAGGAACTTCCCCTTCCTTCCAGCGAACAAAGATTGCAAAGATGGGAACTTTCATTATAATGTTATGGAGGGTTTCAGTGTTCAGGGTTTCAGCTTTCAGTGTTTTTGTGGGTGTTGGATTGGAAAGAAAGTTTCTGTTTTAGTTAAATCTATCTAAAGGAAGCCAGAAGGACATTGCACCACTAATGTTAAGGAATCTGTCGCAAATTTCAGTGTTTATTTCTCAGAGTTATATCTCACCTTTCCTTCAGGAGCTAAATTTTCCCACAGCAACAGTCCTAAGAGGAGGTGACTGGCCAAAAGATACCCAGTGAGTTACCATGATTGAAGTTGGACTTCAATCTGGGTTTCCCTTCTCCTTATTCAACACCCAACATCTTTTAAATCCATAGTCATTATACATATTAAAACAACTGGTATTTTCTAGACATGTATCCATCATTATCATCACCATCATCTACAATACTTTTCCTTCAGACAGATCTGTTTTACATGAAGAGCAGAAGAAGACAATAACCAGAAAGAATCACGAGATTCAGCAGCTGGCACAGAGAGCAAGAGACTTTGAAGGTCTAATGACATCATCAGATGCAAGTACACGTTCATTTGATGTCAGAAATGTCAGCACTAATGATGTGGATCAGGCAGTAATCCCCATCCTCTGGATTAATTCAAATGCAAAAATCTGTTAAAATCCTGTATGTCAGCCTCTCACAATCTGGAACCCTGAAATACATTGGGACAATACCTTCCTAGCATTCTAACTAACTGGGAGGGGAAATGCTAATAGAAGCAAATTCCAGAATATACACAATAGGCCACAGCATAATTTGGCAGTCTATACCACACAGGATACAAATACTACACAGGATTCCCAAGTTTTACATATGCATGGATTTACCCACCCCAAAGGACTTTTGTGATAAGAATCAAGTTCTGTTTTTTGTTTTTTTTTTTACTGCTGCTTGTTCACTATGTGTGCTGAAATCTATGTATTTAAAATGATGGTCACCTCTTATTTTTCAGGTTTTTTTCTATTGTAAAAAGCCCACAGTCCTTGGAGTTGGGTGTTCTTTAAATCTATATAATAGATAAACAAATAAATGGCTATATGTCTGGTTGAAAGGAGGAGTAAAGCTTATATCAACACACTTGGTCTGTATTAAAACTACGGTTAGAATCCCTGCATCACCAGCAGCAAAAAGAAAGCTGCTTTTATTTTTGGTAGCAATTATGATCTTACACTTCAACATGGATCAGTATTTTATTTTTTTTAAAAAGTCACAAAATATAATTTCCCCAGAGAACTAATTAGATATAACCATTCTTGAATTTTTAAAAAGGCCGATTGCTATATTAGTTATGTCTACCTTGACAAAATTCAACATTAAGCCAATTAATAGCGAACAAACGTATCCCTTTCAAAAGATCAGTTCTACTGCATATCAATATCAGCTGCTAAAAGAAGTCATACTTATCCCACTTGCCGACAAAATAGGATTAAATACCAGGACAACTGAAATATATTTGATTTTCTCTTCTGGCTCCCCCAAATCCTATAAAGCAGCTTTTCTTTCTGCTAAGGAAACTTTTCCATGTTCCACATACCCTCTGCGAAAGTATTGATGTGTACCCTGGCATGGTACAGTATGCATATATAACCTAGGAGACCCAGTCTTTAAGAGGTAACGCTGCGCTGAATTAGCACATCGTCTTTCTTCTGGGGGAGGGGGTCAATTCCTACAGCACTATGGTGAAACTGTGGCTCTCCAGCTGATGCTGACATCCCTCACTGGCTGTTATGAATGGGACAGCTGTGAATAGTCATTCATCACCAAGATGTGGCAGTTCAGCAAAAAGATGGAGAAATGTGGGGGGGAAAGCGGTTTTCCGTGCATCTCCCCACCACTGGAAAACTGGAAAGGAAGGGCTATGGAATACTTTTAAACATTTTATTTTTAAGTGAAGACATGTCTTACAATTGTGAAGAAAAGTGTTTCAAATTACTACACAGATTTTACTCTGCCTTTCTAAAAACTATGCAGTAGGAACAATTTTATATAAACCTTTACCGTATCTGATTGATCAAAGAGGACAAGTCATACAGTGCATTTTCAAAGGCAAGAATAAGGGTGCTTTTCTTCCTCCAAAGTCCTTCAGATTTTCACAACAGAATGAAGAGCTTAGTCCTTTGCTCACTCTCTTGTTGAATGTAGAGCAGTGTTGTCCAAACTTGGCCACTTTAAGATGAGTGGACTTCAACTCCTAGAATTCCCTAGCCAGCCATGCTGGCTGGGGAATTCTGGGAGTTGAAGTCCACTCATCTTAAAGTGGCCAAGTTTGGACAACACTGATGTAGAGCAAGACTTTGAAGACTCTGATTCCCTCCTCCAGAAGCCTCAGAGCAACATCAGTTTGTTTATATCTGTAAAGTGTGTGTCCATGTGTGTGTGTGTATAATACAGGGTATTATTAGACCAATCACAATATGTTTTATTAATTATTTTTCAGAGAAAATGTTACGGTATTTAAGAATGTTCAAAGGTCATGTGTCATACAAGTAAGGAAGTGTTTAGAAGAAAAGGGCAACTATACGAACATTTAATAGTTGTACTTTATATAATAAATTGTCTATAGGGTCTGACTTTTGATACATCTGTATATACAGTATATATACTCTATATATTTTAATAGGTCCCCAATTCTCCAGATTTCATTCTTTGAAAGGGGGGTGGGGGGGAACCTGTTTTATTTCCCTCTTGCTTCAAAATATTCAGATTTTTTTTTTTTTATTTCTAGCTGAGCAACATCTGGAGGTTCACAGTTTCTCCACTCATTGCCTAGGGCAAGCCTACAATATAGAAACAAAGGCTACATTTGGTTTCCTCATTTCACACAATACAGGAGCAGACAATCTTTGGGATGGGAGACTTCACCTTCACTGTTTCATGGCTAATGACACAGTGCCTTCACTGGAATGGGCAAAGCTGATTTTGTTTCCTGCTTTGCAAGGGAAATTCTCAGAAAAAGGAGCCCAAATCAAAATAGGTATGATAAGCCTAGCAGAGGCTTAGCACACCTCTTTTCATCATTATTTTCAAAAGGGGAAAAGCAAGAAATCAGGCTTTGATCACCAGATTTCAGTGGCATGATCTTAGGGAAGATTTAAAGATTGAATTTTGTGTTTCTGAAACATAGACATCCCTTGCTGTCAGCTCAACATGAGACTAAATGATTCTGAAAGAAAGGAAAATTCCAAATGTAAACTGTCATGAGCATTTGACCAAGAAAAAAAAGCAGATATCCCACTGAGAAACCTTGATCATGAAATCTAACATCGGGGAACTGCTCTGCCTAACCACTGTCTTAATTACACATAGATTTATTGGAACAGAGGAAAAATCCTGTATCACCCTGTCCTGTGCATTCTGTAATTCCATATTTGGAGGGATGGAAATGAAGTTAATGCAAAAAGGAGGAGGAGGAGGAGGAGGAAGCATTTGGATGTAATTTATGGTTTCTCACTGCAAAGTTCTTTTCTGATTGCTTAATCTAAATTTTATGCAGTTTTACAGTGCCAAGGCTGCAGCTTAGAACCAAAATCAAAATGGAATAAATTAGCTAGTTAATATCTCATCAAGGCTGCTGCCAAAATTACCCTCAGAGCAAATGTTAAATCATATTGACTACATTGTTTGCATTTCTAGATGTGTAATATGTTTTGCCCTCACATGTCCTGGATTGTTTCTGGTACTGTTTTGGTAACAATCTTATTACATATGCAACTATTGGGCAGACATTGGAAATAGGGCTCCAGAAACAGCAGTGACATTCAAAAGCATCTGAGCCTATTAAACTAAAAATCCCAAAACTGAAATTTGGTGGGTCTGCTTTAAACAGGGGTTCAGATTTCATTAGTGAGGCAGGCTATATCTGTACTGAGACTACACTGGTTAGATGTTACCTAAGACAAAGAGCAACAGAAGATGTTGTTTCAACACTCAGTGTACAGGGGGATTTTTTATAAATATTTTAAATTATTTCACTCATCAGATGGAAATACACTGCCAAGAAAAACTACAGTAGATGATCTAAATAAATAGATGCTCCAATTTGGTTACAGTGATTTTCTCATCACAGAATAGTTTGGCACAGTGAAACCTCAGAATTACAGCAGAATATTACAGAAATAGCAGTAATATAGCCTCAGTCCTCTGCCAAGACCCCAAAAGAGCTAGAAACTTATCTAAATAAATGATTCTTAAGAAACTAGATTCTATCTCATATATGCACTTATAGTTTATTAATTAATCTAGACCCAGAAGACTTAGATTGCAGTTCTTAAGAATGTTTACAAAGCTTTGGCAAGGTCAAAAAGAACTGCTGAATACATTACTCAAGTCGAAATCCAAAATTTAAGCCATGCTCTTATGGAGCGTCTCAATCCCTGTATTTATGTGCCAAATCAAATGCTTGAAAGCACCTTCCCTAAAATATGTGGTTGATCTCTGAGAATCAAATGTTCTATACGAGCATATTTTATAACACCCCAGTTCTTCAGAAGTGCTCTGCCAAAATTCATTTTTAGTCCTCTCATAAATCATAAGCTTAGAAGGTGCTTCACCACATTCCTGAAATAGAATTCTGGTTGAAAAGATGAATAATATTCAGATAACTCTTATTCATCCATAATTGTGTGTGTATTAGGAAGGGGAGAAATCATACTATAATTATACTACGAACACACTGTACAAAATAGAAATACTATAGGCACACACTTGTTTCATACCAGATAGAGCTTCCATCTTATGCATTAAGAAATATTCAGCTTCCCCACGAAAAGTAAATCTGCCTTAAAGTCAAGCTCAGCTACCAGTGATTTACATGGATACTTCCACACAGTTTCCTTAGCATGATACAGAACTGATTTACCATTTTCTACTTCCAGGGTGGTTTTTCAACTACCTAATCTAGCCTTCAGCTCTGGATTTTCTAGATAGTCCCCCATCCAAATACTAAGCAGGACTGATCCTGCTTAGTTCTCTAGACCAGCCAAGGTCAGCTATGTACTTTGCTATTGTTGAAAAAAAAAACAAATAAACTATATCCTTTGTGGATAAGGCCTCATTCCCTGTTGAAAGAAAAACCTTCAATCACTATATTCTTCATCAGATACCAAACGGAATAAAAACCGTTAACTCTGAAATTCTGGGGAAACAGCTTCCTGGAATACAGACAACTGTAATTACGGACTCTTAAGCATGCCTACTCAGAAACAACCCACTGAGTTAAATGAGGCTTACTCTTAAGTGTATCTGGATGCTGTCCCTAAGAAGAACACCAAGGATGTCAAGTGCTAGACAAAACCACTTTAATACATTCGTGCATTTTAAACTTTAGCCGGGTCTGGTGTTTTCACACTATTTTTGCAGCTGTTTTCTCTGATATTTGGGCTAAACTTATAGTCACAGGATATTTCAGATCTCCCTGACAGAGAGGTAAGAAAGAAGGGAAGGGAATGCTACCTTCTCCCCAAGAAAATCTTGGCAGTCCTTGCTCCTCCAACATCTTCTAACATCAAGGTTGGGAAAAGCAGAGAGATGTAAGGGAGGACCATGAACTGATTGGTAGATGGTTTTGGTACCCAGGATTAAAAACGTACCCCAAACGCAGGCAAAAATGATTCAAGTGAGCAGAAAATAATTTCAGAAAATAGAAGAGAAAAAATAACACAAAGGTCCTCCCTATATTGACATTAGGAGCTCAGGAGATCTTTTGGTAAGACTTTAAAGCCAGTGGTGAGTAAAGTATTTTGAGCCAAGAGATACATTCAGCCTTGTATGGTATGTTGTCAGCCAGACTGAAAAAATGAAATGGCCAGGATGGATGGATGGATGGATGGATAGATTTAAATATGTCTCTGCTTTCCAGGGGTGCAAGCATTAGCAGGAAAGAAAATTGTGCATTCTCCTACATGCTTCTATCACCCAGTATTTTTTAAAGTGTAAAATAAACAAATTAGGTGGGAGATAAAACATTTTCCACCAGGCCTTTTCTTTATTTTAATGCATATGGATCTGTTTTCTTTACTTCTTTTGATGTGCTTTGGTTCTGTAACAGTGTCTACTTTTCCATTTCAAATTCTGGAAACCACCCTGGAAACCTTTGGGGGGAGGGGAGAATGTGGGCACATTTCCAAACAAAGCAATGTTTTGCAGCGTCCCATCATTTCTATTTTCTACGAACACCAATATGCATTCTACATTGGCCCAGCAGCATTTTTTTTTGGGGGGGGGGAAGGGTGGAGCTTTGCTTTGCACCAGGAAGCTTCCCCTACTGGAGGTCCCCCCCACGCTTTCATTAAAATAATCTAAAAATGTAATAATAAAATCAGGTGGAGCAGGGACCCCGGTGACTATAACCGAAGGCTCCACAGAACAGTTGCCTGTCTGCTCTGGACTTGTGACTGTTGTTTTCGGCAGTGGCTTGTCTGCAAAAGTATCCAAGTAAAAAAATGCTACAGCAACATTCGAAGAGTCTAACTGGATTAGCAATGGACACAACATGTCAAACTAATTGAGAGAGGCATGAAATATATCACTAACATTCTTCTGTAAACCTAAGATGAACAGGTTAGACATGCATGCAACAAAGGCAATTAGCATCACTGGGGAGCAGGGGATGAAACCACAAGGCCCTGGCAATGCAGATTCCCCCCCCCCCCCTTTAAGACAAAGCACTTCTGATCTTATACTTAGCTTTATACCAGCAACCGGCCGGCTAACACATCTATCTGAAATGATTTCACCATAATGAAATCTAACGAGGAATTTGATTTCTAGAAACTGCGGATGGGTGCTACATAAAGCCTATAGCAATACTTTAGGTAGAAATAATGTTTTGAAAGGGCCAATTAGCAAGACGTTTTTTGAAACTCAACAGCACATTTCTTAACTCTCCTTGGTACGTGGAACCAAGAACCTTAAAATGGGATCTCTCTACCAATAAAGAAGGCTCTGATAGTATTTCTTCAATGGAAATATCATATAACCTGCCACTTTTTTTAAAAAAAATCCTAGCTAAGAGTAGATAGTTAGCTGTGGAAGGTTTCCACTGTTAAGGATAAAATTCTGTAAGTCCAACAACTGGGGGACAGGGAGCTTTAAGAATTCATAAATCAATGCATGGCATGTGACACTTACTATTTTAAATGACTGTTTCCCAGGGGGGAAAAAAGATTGTCCAACATCAGCAGCTACCATAGATGATATACAGCTTTCATTATTGTGTTCTCACCGGTCACATGTCTACAGCAAGAAAACTGGGGTTGCAGCATGCCTGTTCACATGGGGTACGGTCTGACCTCTCTCTCTCTCTCTCCTTCTCTCCTAACCATGAAATCCTGCAAGCCATCAGGGACCAAATAACTGACGTGAAGTAGAGTAAAAGAGATTTGTTTTAGGTTTCAAATAAGGAAAAAAGGCACCCTTGCCTGACTACAGTCACTCGTTTCAACTCTCTCTTCACATTTTTAATACTTGCATTTGTATTAGTTAGCTATCTATCCCACCTTCCCTGTAGCACTCAGATGAGTTTGAAAAAAGGTATGTTAACCAGGGTTTGATCTGGTTACTTCTTGGAGGGTAGGCTAGACTGGAAGATCCAAAAACATCCCAGAACAAAGCAACGGCTGCTGCTAAGAAAATTTCACATATGAATCCAGGTCGTCGTCGTCATCATCATCATCAATTAAATGTATATGGTGCCCAACTCTCAGTGATTCTGGGTGGTTTAGAAACCCACAAAATCTAAACGGGGTTTCAAGCACGCTTGCCAAAGGCCTGGGTGAAAAGCCAGGTGTTCAAGGCCCTTCCAAACACCAGCAGAGTGGGGGCCATCCTGATCTCAGGGGGAAACCTTGTTCCAAAGGGCAGGCACTGCTACAGAACAGAAAGATACGTCCAAGGTCCCAATAGATGGCATTGTTTAATTGAAGAAATATAGAGCGCGCCAACCCTGCCAGATCAGATTGGCTGAGCAGATGCTATGGGAGACAGGCAGTCCCTCAAGTAACCAGGCCCTAAGCCATGTAGGGCTTTATAGGTAACAACCAGCACCTTGAATCGCACCCAGGAGCAGACTGGCAACCAATGCAGCTCGCAAAGCAGGGGTGTTATGTGGGCATATGTAGTTATGAGGTGTCAAGCACAACTCAAGAGAATCTTTATGTCAACTCAGAAAGCACAAACGCAGCACACACACAGCATAACGTCAGCCAGTTATGAATCACAAAAACACCCCGTAAGCAGTGTGGGTTGAGAAACAGTGACCGGCTCAAAGTTACCCAGTCTAAGATGGATTTTGGAAGCAATGTAGCCCTGACTGTCTTTTTCCCTTCACAAAGGATATTGCACCAGTAATGAATACCATCTCCACTCCTGGACAGCCTTTACTGCAATATGCATCTTGAAGTCATGATGAGTATCTTTAGACCAATGGTGCCCAGCAAGAACTCTCCAATGTTGAGGGGGCAGGTACTGTATTGTTTCTACAGACATATCTGCAAAATACTTTGTCCCCCAAATACCAAAGGATAATAACAAGTAGAGACTATGTTGAAGAAGAAGAAAAGAAACATGCTTTTATACATGTTACAAGTTATGAAGAAAGAAAAAAATAAACCTAAAGAAAACACTTAAAAAGGAAGGTTATTTATGTATTTATAACATTTATATAGGTGGTTGTTGTTCAGTCGTTAAGTCGTGTCCGACTCTTTGTGACCCCATGAACCATATCATGCCAGGCCTTCCTGTCCTTCACTGCCTCCCAGAGTTGGCTCAGTTTCATGCTCATTGCTTCAGTGATGCTATCTAACCATCTCATCCTCTGCCGTCCTCTTCTCCTTTTGCCTTCAACCTTTCCCAGCATCAGGGTCTTTTCCAAAGAGTCCTCTCTTTGCATTAGGTGACCAAAGTATCTGAGCTTGAGCTTCATTATCAATCCTTCCAATGAGCAATCAGGGTTGATTTCCTTTAAGATTGACTGGTTTGACCTCCTGTAGGTGCCCATCTTATATTAAATTCTGGGTGGTTCCCAACCAGCAACATCCAGGCCATATATCGCTATTTTTGAACATTTACCATATTTTTCCATCTATAAGACACCCCCATGTATAAGAGGACCCCCACCTTTACAACCCCAAATTAAGAAATCAATATTTTAAAGATAAAGCAGAAGACATTTTTATTTAGTAATTAGGTAACATTTACATGATACACTTAGTGGGAGGAGGTCCAAACTGTCTCTCTGCAGCTCTATTTCCAGGCTCTTTTGCATCACTGATTACATTCAATCACGAGTGAAACTGCCGATAGCTTTTCTCTGCAAACAGACTTCCTCCAATTGGTTTGTTCAGCATCAGCTGACGTCGGTTACATAAGGCTTGTGATTGGAGGAAGTCTGTTTGCAGAGACAAGCTATTTCACTCGTGATTGGAGGCTCGTGATTGGAGGCAGCCTGTTTGTAGAGACAAAGTATGGGCAGTTTCGCAACCGCGCAGTTCTCTCTTCGGCTTACTTCCTTGTATAAGGCGACCTTCAATTTTTAGTGTAACGATTTTAGAAAAAAGTATCATCTTATACACAGAAAAATAAGGTATATTTCTATGCAGATTGCCTCTACAAAATAAGTTTTTGACATGCAGAGAAGGAGTTCTTTTTTTTTTCTCTTTATGAGTTTTCTAAATGAAACTCGTGTTATTTCTGCTGTAATTTCAAGAAGGGTAGACTTGTTAGTCTGCTAAAGCAGGAAAAATAACTTTCAGTAGGTCTTCTGGCACCTTAAAAACAAACTAAAGGAAGAAAAAAATAAAAATCTACTTATATTTATAGAAGTCTACCTTAAAAAAACCAGCTATGGAAATCTTTAGAGGTAGTCCTCGACTTATGACCACAATTGGGACTGGAGCTTCCTTCGCTAAGCAATGCAGTCATTAAGTGAGTCGCACCCAATTTTACAACCTCTTTTGCTGCGGTCATTAAGCGAATCATGCGGTTGTTAAGCGAATCAGGCTTTCCCCATTGACTTTGCTTGTCAAAAGCCCCTTGGGACAGTTGCAAATGACGATCATGCAACCCTGGGACACTGCAACCATCACAAATACATGCTGGTTGCCAAGCACCCAAATTTTTATCACGTGACTGTGGAGACACTGCAACGCTCATAAGTGCAAGGACCAGTCATAAATCACTTTTTTCAGCATTGTCATAGCTTCAAACAGTCATTAAATGAATGGTCATAAATGAAGGACTACCTATAATCGTTTAATGGCTGCATGCTTGGTTCTCTTGGTTAATCACAATCTATGTCTGGGCAGAAACTGCTTCAAATACATTAGCATGTGCCAAGCTGGGAAGGGTGTGGGGGGACATTGAATTAGGCCTACAGACAAAATAAACAGGTTGGGGAAGGCTGCCTCCCCCTCCCCTACTCTTCTCTATTTCACCCAGAGTCACTTGGACTGAGATGGTCAGCTATAGAAATTGCATAAAGAAAGAAAGAAAGAAAATGTCCTCCAATTGCAAGCTATGTCATGAACAACTAGAAAATCTTACTCCACCTTTCTTTCCCTCCACCCCCCTCCCCCAACACCAGGGCCTGGCTTCAATCTCATTCTAATTCCTATTCCAATTTCTCACAGCTGTATGTCCCTCTCTTTCCCCAAGAAAGACCTAGAAGGAACTAAAAATGTTTATTTAAAACTTGGTAAAACTTAACTAAATTCTTTTACTGCAATTATTTCAAATTTTGACAAGTAAATGGATATTGCTAGTATTAGTATGGCAAAATGTGTAAGGTTCAAATAGGCATTAATAATGTTTTAATGCCCTTCAAATCATAGTGTGCATTTGAACACAGCTTCCAAATGGGTAATTCTTTAAAAATGTAAAAATAATAATAAATGTTATTTTTTAAAAGCGAGCAACTCTGTAACGATTATTTTGGTACATTCTTCAAGCTAGTGCTGTGAATACTTTACACCCACCCATTATAAAATACAGTAAATGACTCTAAAAGGTAGAAACTGAGCTTGTATAAGTACTTAGAATACCAGAATGTAATGTTCCAGAAGTTTTAATGGTTCTTGGTTCTCTTTTGCCTGTCATTACCCTATTTAAATATTTAAGACCTTTTTAAATATGTTTATGGCTAGTAGAACTACAGCGAGGAAGGGAAAAAATGAGAAATTAATATGATTTTGGTTTAGGCTATTAATAGAACATTAATATTAATAAATTAATTTTAATTTTGAAATTTTAATTTAATTAATTTCAATACATTAATTAATATTAATAAAACATGAGTCCACTGGAGTTGGGAGACCAATAAATTTAAAAAAATAATTAAAAATGAAATCAGGTGAAAATCTAAGTACGTTCGGTCTTGGGGGGGTGGAATGTGGCTGGGGATTTTGTTTAATTTTTTACCAGTAAAGCAGATGGGATACACACACTACACATATATGTATGTGAAATGAAAAGATACAACAAAATAAAACTATTTTGCTCCTACTATTTCCTTCTTAGATAAAAGCTACAGTTGCCATTCTAGCATCACATAACACTCATTTGCCTGACCGGGGGGAGGGGGGACTTTTCTCAGCAGGAGCAAGGTCACTAAATTTAAAAACATTCCTCAAATAAGAGTTCACGCAAACTGTCTGCAAGATGGCTTCCCAAACAAAGAAGACATTATCAATAGCTCCAAGCAGAAAGAAATATCCAAGAAGTAGTTCAACAAAGGGTACGGAGCGCTTTCGCCCAACTGAGTTTTGCAAAAGATTGACACGACTGCTTCCTTTCCATGCAGAGCAACAATGAAGAATGATTTCCTGTAAAAACCTTACAGAACAGGAATAAGAACTCCTTACCTGCATCCCTGTGTATGTATAGGGTTTGCAGCGAAGCCGGCTGAAATTAGTTTAGTTGTAATCGTAGTTATAGAAGGAGGAGAAGAACAAGAAGAAGAAAAAGAAGAAGATGATGATGATTAAGTATTGCCTAGCCTTGTTCGGTTCTGTGCGCTGCAAGAGCATGTCTAGAGCTGTCTTGCTTGTCAGCGTCTTCAAAGGTAGATCAAAAGTGGCTCTCAATGTTTTTTTTACAAGTCTGAACTATTATTCTAAGCTCCATGATTAATGTTAGGATCATGGGGTACTGGAAAAACCATGAAGTTTAACAGGTATTCCTAACTTGTCTGTTCCTGCCTCATTTTCAAAATTCTTGAATAACAGTGATTGCAAATTTATTTCTTTACTTGATGCATTCCCTAGTAATCGTTCAGGACATTCCAAGGTGGCTTACAATCCATCAACACATCCCATGTGTTTAAACAGTTTAATAAATTTAACAATAAGCCAGTTAAAATAAGGCACAAACAATCAGAGTGGCTCACACCATTTCTCAGCCTATGCAGTGATTTCACAGTAACAGCCTTCCCCAAATAAGAATCCTCTAGGTATCTTCTGAGTGCTGTGTCCATAATTCTCTTTTCATATAGGTCTGATGGAATGTGAGGGTGACCTTGGAAGATGGGGGGAAGAGATGCCACTTCGGGAACAAAAAAGGAGTCCACAACAGAGTAACGGCTAGAAAAAGAAACTTATGAAGGACCAGCCCTAACTACTCAGGTGGTAAACAGGGAGGGCAGGAGATCTGTACTTTCAGACTTGCAAGATTCTGTTAATGTAGCCTTACAATACAGTAGAATGAGCTCATCTGGTCATGTTTCCTGTCTGGTTTACCTGGGAGGGCTGACAATAGGTTACACTGTCTGAGAATTTGTAAGTTACATACTCTGCAGCATATGTGAAGGACCCCATACTAGAAGTACTCTAGTACTTTCTTAGTACTCTCTAGCAGTACTAAGAAAGAGCCACGAATCTTTCAAACAGGGGGGGAAAAAACCCTTATTACAATGCCTTTTCGAAGAGGAAACTTAAAAGACTTCCCTTCAGAAAGGTCCATGAAAATTAATATTTTTCCCAGAATAAACATCACAGTGTCAGAGATGTGTGCACCATAATTTTCCTCCCTTCCTATAACTGTTCTAACCTTGCATAAAAAGAAGAAACATAGAATATCACCCACCAACTCAGTGACCCCAATACTCACAAAGACTTGCACATCAATGTATTAACTTAGAATTAAAATTGATGGTACTAATGCCCTCAGATCAGACAATAGGATTCTAGCACTGGTGCAAAAATGATAATAAGAGGACAGTCCCCATGCAAACATATATACGAAGTATAAGCACTGCTACACATTTCTCCAGAGAAGGCACAATCTGTCATATTATCTTGGATGTAGCTCCCAATCTCACCTCTGAGAGCTTATCTTGGTCCTCCTTAATAGAGCTTTATAATGTGTCTTCTGTAAGTATGACACTTCTGAGAGAACAGACCAATTGTCTGGTGTATATGACTTGGTCCTACCACCTTCTACATCCATGACCCATCCAATTCTTACATTCAGAAGTAAACATCCATGGACTCTGAGTATTTGTCAGATAAAATATTCCATTAAAAAAGAGTACCTGAAATTTTATTTAGTGGATTTATTGCTTCCAGTTGGGGGTGGGGGTGGGGAAAGTCCAGCCCTAGGTTTGCAGGGGGCCACAGAGCTCAACTCTCTTTGTGCTCCTATTAACAACTTTGTATTTGTTTTCTTTGTTTGATGTGTTTATAAAGTGATTTTTAGGGGTCTCAATCCAGTTTCTTTTTAATTGATTTATATAGTTTGGTTGATGTTTTTATTTCTGTTCACCACCCAGATTTCCCTGAGTAGATAGGAGGCTATATAAATCTGTTAAATCAATCATTGGAACCTTGGTCTGACCAGAATGGGTGTTTACCATCTAAATCTGCCTCCTACTAAGAACAACAAGATAGAATATATTTGCTATCAGTGTAAGGTATAAATTCAGAAAATTATATTGTTAATCCTATGATTTCCATAACCAAGGTCTGGTGGCAAACTGGTGAACGTAGCTCTAGATCAGTGTTTCTCAAAGTGTGGTCCGAGGACTCCTGAAGGTCCCCCAAAACCCTGTCAGGAGTCAGTGAAATCAAAACTATTTGCCAGCCTATACTGAAAAACACAATATTAAAATCCAATTAAACAATAGTGAGAAGCTGTAGTGGTAGTACGTGCATTGGTTTTAATTTTAATACAATAAATATTGATAAATATAACCCATACAAAAAAAAGCTCTTTTTGGGGTTCTCCATAATTTTAAGTGTGAAGGGGTCCTGAGAGAAAAAAGTTTAAGAAGCACTGCTCTAGATCATCAAAATCCATCCCCTGCTATGATAAGAAATGCCTCTGGATTAGTAAATCAACAATACAATTTCCAAATTATCCCATATTTTCTGATCTTACTCTGAGGGCCTTGGTTGAAAGCCATGATGGGTCATGCAGGTCAGTAATCATGAGAGCATTAATAAGGGCAAGTAGATTAATTTGTGTAACTAATATTAAAGAAGTACAGTGAGGTAGATTGGCCATAGAGAAACAATGAATGAGAATTAAATCACAAAGTAAGTATATGAAGGAGGAATGAATTGGTCCAAGAGGAAGGGGAAGACCAAGAAAATTGTGGATGTAGCTGATGATATTAAAGAACGAGAGAGAGATTGAACATGGTGGAAGCAAAAACAAGTTGCAAGGATAGAAAGGTATAAAAACGGTATGATGAATGGTGTTGGTGTAAGATAGATTTTATTTCTCTTTTCTCCAATTACCTGCCTTTAATTTCTTCTGCTATTTATTCTTTTTCTACACTTTTTGTCCACCAGCCAGACTAGAGAGACCTAACTACCTTCTGCTACATACCGAGTCAAAACATTCTGCACTTTTTTACCATGTAATTGGTGGTTGCCTACAGGTAAAAATGACTGGAAAAAAAATATTTAAAAAATTAATCCCTCTCAAACTACATTCAGTGGTAGTACCTGCAGCTCTCTTTATCTGTATTGGTTGTTTAAAGACAGCCCTAAGAAGTGGTGACTTTGTTATAATTCCATTTTTTTAAAAAGGGAGAAAAGCCAATCTTGCCAACTATATCCCAATTAATATTTTAAATGTAATTATATCTTTACACTAGACATTTCTGTAGAAAATTTCTGGATTGGTTGGATAGAAAGAATATTCCAGCAAAGGAACAGATGGGTTTTAGAGCAGGTCTAAGAACATCAGACCAATCCTTAATTCTATATCAGTTTGTGAGGGAAAAAAAGTCTTCTAGAGGCATACAGACAGTAACTAGATTAGTTCCTTGATTAAAAGCCTCTCTAAATCAATTCATTATCCTCCTAAATCGGCAAATAAACTGCTGACTTATTGTATGTTGACAATGCAGTCAATCCAAGTCCATTGCTGGTATGAGGAGGAGGAGGAGGAGGAGGAAGAGGAGGAGGAGGAAGAGGAGGAGGAGGATAATAATAATAATAATAATAATAATAATAATAATAATAATAATAATAATAAATTCTCTTCATTGGTATTACAAATTAAATTGAAAGTGAAAAACCCCATAAAATTTGGGTTTCGTTTTCAATTAAGCAATGAAGGCATACACCAAATACTCTGTTAAGAGTACTTAGAGAAGTGTGGCTGTCATTCTTAACTCTTTTCTCATGAAACTATTTCATGACCCAGTACTTCTAAAGGATTTGGAGGTGTGTGTGAGGTACAAAAATATACTAACACAAAATTTGGAGCACTAGAGTTAAAATAATCTAAATCTCTACAATCTATTCTTGCAATACCCAAGTATATTCCAATATACAATACTATAGATGGCATTAGTAGTAATTAAGGAGATATATGGATATACGCCTTTAATTTATGGCTAAGCCTTGTATTTATTTCTATCTCTATGACTTCACTAATGTAACTTTAAATCCAGCTGAATAAGAAGCTTACTAGATAACCATCAGGTTTCAACCTCTTCTCAGAATTCATCATTTCAATAAGTGATAAAACTGCAAAAAGCATTATTAATCAAAGAATTCAGAAGATGAATCTCCAAAAGGTATTAGTCTAGCTTCTACGTACCCTGATGTATGGGCCATCTGAAAAACTTTACTCTGACCTCTTCTCTAACATTACACTGTTGAAGCACCACTGGTCGTGCACACTGCCTGAATTAATGTTCTGCCCTCAGCACTGTTACCAGGAAGATATCAAAACATTCCCTAGTTACAACATGCTCAGCTCTGCAAATTAGGAGATGTGGAAACAATGAACTGCTTCCTTTTGTACTGTCCCCTTTATGAAAATCTTGTTGCTTATCCTATAGAATACTCCAGGTAGGGAGACTGAATTCTATGTGATGTATCTTTTATCAAGCCAACATTTGGGAATTTTTAGCAGAGTACCCAAGTTATGTACTATTGCTTACTCTGACAGCTCTCTAATACAGGGCTACAAGGAATTACTTGAGATGCTCAGTTTTATATTACAAAAAATGTCAACTGCTTATTTGCATGCATGTACAAAACCTAAATGACCATATCAAATTTTCTCTACTAATTTATTTGGAAGATGGCAGTTATTCAAATTCTTTCCCAAATGCCTTTAGAAATGGGTTTGATTACTTTGATGGACATATTCCATCATAACTTAAAGATGGAAAGTAGTACTTTGTGGACCATTCTGGACTGTTTGCTTTTGATCCTAATATTT
This sequence comes from Python bivittatus, assembly GCF_059951505.1. Lineage (NCBI taxonomy): Eukaryota > Metazoa > Chordata > Lepidosauria > Squamata > Pythonidae > Python > Python bivittatus. The sequence goes on along the minus strand of NW_028277035.1, from coordinate 79,463,408 downwards.
TTTGCAAGATCCAAGCTAAACAAGGCTTAATGGCTTTAATTTCTTCTGAAGGCAAGTCTCAGACTGCTGTGCTGGTCTCTGGCCTTTGCCTGCAATGAGGTTTCATTTTGCTTCCCATGCATTTTAGCACAACATGAGATCAATCTAAGCTCAAGACTTGGGCATGAACTTGGATACTAACCATTCTCTGTCTCAGTTCAATCCTACCATGCAGCCAGTTCTGAACTAGTATCCAGAATGAAGGAAGCTTGGAGTACGTGAAGATGAACAAATTCCGAATCAAGGAGGAATAGTGGCTTGGCATAATATGTATATTCTGGATAGCCTTTGGATAGCAGATCCAACCTAGGAGGCAGCAGAGGCTAAACTGAATTTTATATGACTCATCAGATATACCAACTTAATTCTTTCACAGGCCTGGCCATGCATGAAGTAATTTTCAAAATGGATTATATTAATGCAGTCTTTGTAGAGTTCCCATTTGAAGACACTTTGGAAACTTCCAATTACTTCAGGACTTGATGATCGGGGTTCTTTCGGAAGCCAGCTAATTAGTCATACTGTATCCAATTATCAGATTCCTTGCCAAGTAAAGAGTTGCATATGAGTTGAATGGTGTTTCCATTCCATCCACTCAAGATACTGGTTATATAAGCTTTAAAGCAGTACTTTTCAAACTTGGCAGCTTTAAGCTGTGTGGACTTCAACTCCCAGAACTCCCCAGCCAGCACACTGGCTGGGGAATTCTGGGAGTTGAAGCCCACACATCTTAAAGCTGCCAAGTTTGAAAAACACTGCTTTAAAGTCTAAATATCTGGGATCAGAGAACTTTTAAGAATTATCTTTGCATTTATGAGTAGCAACAGGGTTCAGATTTGTTTTTAAGGTAATTCTTCTTGGTCTTCTCCACAACTATTAGAGGTCCTGAGCTGTGTGAGCACAACTCTGAGCCTCTTTATTGTTGCACCTAGGATATCAAATGGGTGCTCAAAAGAGAGATTTTGCCAGGTCCTTTCACTGCCCACTTTTCTATTATTTCAACAAGAATTTCTACTGGATGGCTGCCTGCTGCAACTGAGCTTTTATTATTTTAGACCAGCCATTCCCAACCTGGTTGCATTGAGACTATAATTCGTTGGACTTCTAATGAAACTCAAGATTATGGGAGTCCCTATTTATCTGGGGAGCACAGGTTGGGGAAGTCTGTTTTAGACGGTGGTTGTTTTTTTTTTTTAAATCTGCGCTCAGTCGTTACCGACTCTGCAGTGACTGCCTGGACGAGTCCTTGCAGTTTTCAAGGCAACTGTTTCAGAAGTGGTTTGCCAGAGCCTCCTTCCTAGGGCAGAGCCCAGCTGGCGAGCGCAGGAGGCGGGGTTTCCGTTGCTTCGTGCCCTTTTCGGGCGCGCGCGGTTTTTCGCGCTTACCGGCAACTGCTCCCCGACTCCTTTTTGCAAGGCGCCGCCAGCATTTTTCCTCCCACCAGAGTGAGAGTACCCATTTATCTACTCACGTGAGTTTCTGAACTGTTGGGTTGACAGGAACTGGGGAGGAAACAGGAGCTCACCCTGCTAATGCGAAGGCTGGACTCGAACCGCTGAAGCGTTGACCATTTCTGGCCAGCAACTTTCAGCGTCATTAAGCCGCTGCACCACCGCGTCCCCCATAAGACTGTGGTTATAACGGTGTAAAAACAGTTCAATTACAAGAGTTGCATAGGAAAGCAGAACCAACATTTCAATATAAATATAATAAATCACACTGAGAAAAGCATAAAAATCCTGCATGAAATGTATGTGAAACTTGACATTCCAAATGTTTAGCCAGAATATACATTAGTAAGAACTTTTGATGGCCTCCCTTCATGGTTGGGAATCCTGTCCTTTAACTCTTCTACAAAAAGCAAGGAACATATGCACACAAAATGGAGGATGTCATGGATTCGGGTTTGCCAAAGCAGGCATCTCAGTATTTTGGTACTGAACTGGAAGATAACTCCTCACTTTCTTCCATCAGGAATCTTTAACCAAGCCTTCCTAGTTATTTTAGTGAAAAGCTTGGGAACCATTTCTGCAGTTGATTCCTTATCTGAAATATAATATCAGTACTTGCATCCATACAGTATTAGCACACACGGATTCTTTCCTTATCCAACCAATTCAGCCAACCAGTTGCTCTACACAGGAATGTGCATTAAAAAAAGACTGATAACAGAAACAGCCAATCCAATCATTTACTTACATTTGAGATTAACTCTTTCCATAAAGAACAAAACAGAGGAAAAACAAAGCAGGAGGTGGGGGTGTATATTACACTGTACAGCTACATGTAATAACATACAAGTATAAATTATCAACAATAAATAATATTAAATATTGAAGAAAGAGGAGCAATTAGAAGTTAACTCGGGTGTGCATGTGTGTAATTATTATACAAAAGAATCTGGGTATTGTCAATGCTGACATTCCATTTCTCAAGGGATTTTTTTTTTTTAACATATAACTTGTATACATTTGTGTTGTTTTCTTTCTTTGAGGCAAATGCAAAAATGTAATGTTGCCTGCAAATTCAGAATACTCCCCAAAAAATAAAGAGTAAGGTTTATATAAAGCTACCTTACTGAGAGTCAAATTAGTCCCTTTTGCTCAGCACTATATACTCTGCTTACTATTTGCTCCCAAAATTTCAATCAGGAAATTTTCAAGCCTAACTTGAAGATACCAGGGACTGAACTCAGGACCTTCTGACGTACAAAGGCAATGCAATTCTCCATAGCTAGAAGCATTCCCCAAAGGAGAAGGTATATAAATAACTCTTTAGCGAGCCATGCAGAATAAGAGTTCCAGTGAGAAAAAAAACTGGCAATCCATAGTAAACAGAAATGTGCAAATTAAGGAAACATGCAACTCTCCCTGTGTCATTATTAGACACAAAATGCTGCTCTTTCTGCACAGAATCTGGGTTCCCCTGCACAGAAATTGAGTTCTTCTAGTGCAGAGTTTTCAAAGTAATGATCACTGCATTCAGGGGACGTCGCCAGCATGCTACTTCATAATATTTCTTCGTAAGCAATCATACTAGCCTTAGAAAGAATATTATGCTTGGAGCCCTTGGCTTACACCAACCAATGTCAATACAGCTAAACAAATACAAGTGCCTGTTCTCTCAGACATTGCATATCAGAGAATGAAAATTATTGACACTACAGATCTAAGGACAAGACTAATTAAGAGAAAACCTCCAGAAGCAACCCCCCCCAAAAAATCTCAAACATCTACATTCAGACTAGCACAGCAGGAGGGAGAGTTTCATTGAGTTTTATAGCCAGTTTGGTTCATTTGCTTCTTGCTTGGTGATCTGTTCGATATGGAAGGGAATCATTAACATAACATGACTTTTATTTTAAATAAAATAAAATGGTATTCCATCCACCTCCATATGCAACCTTAAGTTGCTTAGGGTATTTACCAAAGCTCAGGGGTGACAATAACTGGAGAAGTCATCTAGTCCAGCCTCTGCTCAATGCAGGATTCACTAGAACATTTCTGACAAATGTCCATCCAACCTCTGTTAGCAAAGGAGAAGTCACACAGGGAGGCAACTGTTCCACTGCCTGGCATCTCATACAGTGTAATGGTATATGGGAATGACCTTGGGAGACAGGGGGAATGGTCGGATAAGAGGGAGCTGAACTCAAAGAAGGAATATCAGCACGGCAAACAATCTCAGAAGGGACCCTCCCTAGTTTCTTGGGCTGGAAAGGTGAAGGGGGGAGATGTATTTTCAGACTTGCAAGATTCTGTTAATGTAACCTTACAATAAAGATAGAGCTAGTACTTCTGGGCATGCTTCTTGTGTGGAGTACCTTGCAAGGCTGACATAGAGCTAGGACATTCCTCTTGATGGCTAGCCTGAATTTCCTTCCTTATACATTTGACCTACCTGTTCTAATCCAGACTTCTGAGGCAACAGAGATTAAGTCTATGCCCTCTTGCACCACCTCAGGATTTCACAATTTGCAGCTTCTAGACATCCAGCCTAATTATTTTTGCTGCCAATCATTAATTATTATTGTGTAAGCATTCATAAGAGAAGAATTTATTCTGCATAAAGTTTCACATTACAGCCATAGATCTGGAAGTGTAGAACTTTGCTTATTGTTTTGGTCTGTTGCTTCAGGAGGTGTTTCAATGCCAAAAATAAAAATGGAGATACCAGGCTACATCGTAAGTAGCTATGAAGAATATATATGCATCTTGAATAACTTGGCCTAAAAAGCAGAAGAAAGATAAAAGCAAAACTAGAGGCACAAAACTAATCCTATTCCTGACTCTGGTACCACAGATTAAATACTATTTTTATTTATCATCGGACCACTTGAAACTTACATTAAATAAAAGAGGGATATTCTTGGAATCCACAGGGAAAAGCTGTCTCCAAACATCACGTGTAAACATAATTCAGAATCCAAAGTAAAACAACAGCAACAGAAGTTTAAAACCACCAATAGCTTTTTATAGATTAAAATTCTTCTTTCAACCACCTCTTGACCTCTTGGCCTTTGAGACAATTCTTTCCAAAGCCCAGGAGCCCCTGCCAAGAATGTCATGTATACTCTATCTACCTATCATACTGTAAATCAGCCTTCCTCAAGCCAGTCCCGTACAGATGTGATGAGACTAGGATTCCCAGAATTCTTCTATCCCATCCAGATAATTCTAAAAGAAAAATGAGGCCCTCCCTTATAGGTTGAGAAAACCAGAAAAGATCCTTCAGACATTCTGATCTAAAATATTCTGTCTCGGCCTGTTACTACCTACTTTGACTGCTAGGACTCTGTGTTTGCTAAAGTCCACGTTACACTCCTTTAATCCAATATTCTGTGAGAAAATAGTATCTTGAAAGGGAGTGAGAGAACAGAAATGCAGATCTCTTCCCAGCACCTGTTCCAATCCTTTTAAGGAAATTCACTGTCACACTCTAAGAAAGCCAACTTTAGAGTACCCACCAATGAAGGTGTTACACAGGCGAGAAATGAAGGTGTTACACAGGCGAGAAAAACTCAGTAAAAATGGAGAAAAATCCAACAGCTATTTCAGAGGATTGTGCACAATATCATTAGTTTTAATTCTCACTGCTGGTTTGAACAATCAAGGGTGAATTTATTAACTTACGCAAAGGACGCCAAGAAAAATTGAAGCTTACCTGCTGAACCAATTAGAATATAGAGATGCCATCTAACTGTAATTACTTTAAGTCAAGGGGGGAAAAAAAAGTTGGAGTCAAGGAAAAAAAAAAAAAAGACTGGATCCCTGCCATTATACAGGATAGGATAACTCAATGTGTGAAGAGACATCCGGGATACAGTGCACTTTCTCTACAAGTGAATATTCTCTCTTCAATAATGTTTTCCTTGTTCCTGGATCCATTGCTTTTTAACCAAACTCAAATTAATTGTGTAATTTGCTGTCATACTGCTAAGATTGTAAGATTATAAAATTTCAGCATCACTGTTCCAAAACCGATATTAGCTTCAGAGAGACATTTACATGAAGATCTTATGGAAGTAAACACTTATTTCAAACTTAGACAGGTTTTTTTCCCCTTCACCACTAGAGGGTGCAGGCATCACTATGCTGAAAATGATTTGGTCCGTGTTAACAAATAATGCTTATAATTAAATAAGCAATGAAAATTACCAAACCATCCATTAAGTATAACACGGAATAAAAAGCTAAGCAGCCACAGATTCAAATTCCCCGTGAACACATAATCCGGCCTGACACAACTTCTCTATCCTTGTTATCTTTGCTGTTTTGGGCAAAGGAGACTATATGCCCTGTGTGACTCAGTTCCAGGACTATCCTGATTGGGAATTATGGGAATCGGAGTCCTACACTTCAAGGGGGAGAGAGAACCAGGTTGCAGAAGGCTCTTTTTAATGTAACCCCATAAATAACATTGAAATGAATATCCTGTCCCTTCTGACTACCTATAAACTCCCTTATAATATTTACAGTAAATGCACTTATTTTTCTTTTCTGCTGTGATTAAGAAGCTTCCTGAGTGGGTCCACCCACAGACACGGCAGCAGCAGCTTGTTCTGTAAGTTTTGAACTTTTAAAGCGTCCCACCTTAATCACTGAGGAATGAAGTCAAGACATTTCTGTTTTATAAGTAATCTAAGGATAGTAGATGTCCATGCATAAATGCAACAGGTGCAACTCACACAATCACATTCTCCTGCAAGGAAGTTCTGCCCTACAGTACTCATTTTCACCGGAATGGAAGTATGGGCAACTAGGTCTCTTATTTTGGAATTATTTCAGTAGTTGAATGCTACGGCATCTGCATTTAAAACGTGAAAAGACTGATAAAAAGACTTACAGATATAAGATGGATTGTGCAGGATTCATCGTTTTTAAAGGTTTTGTTAGTGAAAACAGACGAAGTTAAGAAAGTTATCCTACTCCTTAATAGATTGATCAGCAACTGTATTTCATGGGGGGAAAAAATTCCCGTGCCATTTGCTTTTAACATCACTATAATCACTTGCTTTGCTTTTGGAAATAATGCATTTAAGACCAAGAAGCATATTACTGAGGGACCAGATCATCACTCAATCCTCTTTGGTAGCATATGAAAATACTTGTGGCTTGCAATGCTTGCAAATATCTACTTGCTACAGATGTGCCTGGAGGCTTGTTTGCTGCTATAATCAAACCTGATTAGAAACCACCACACATATAATGCAGCTGTCTTGCAGTCTGTGGTTAGGCCCTGTGAGGCATATGCCACCAATATGTAACCACAGACTAACAGCGTGAAGGAAGCTCTAACACCAAAACACAAACCGACCTAGACAAAATGAAAAGGCAATGCCCAGTGGAGAAGAGAGGACCGAGCTCTTTCAGTGAAGAGGCAAATACTTTATTTATTTACATTTCAAATTTAGTCACCGCCCATCTCACTCAGAGTGCAACTCTGGGTGGTTTTCTAACCAGCTGGCAAAAGGAAGTATACTTTTGTGACTCAGAAGATGCTCAACCAAGGTTGTTTAATGAATCTCTATTTTTGCCTCCAGACTTTCTTGATTGCTTCCATCTCTTAATTCATCAGCCTTGACACCTTCCCTTCTCTCCTGTTAAGTCCTTTAAGTCCTTAAGTCCATGCTGGCTGGAGAATTCTGGGAGTTGAAGGCCATACACCTTAAAGTTCCCAAGGTTGAGAAACACTGGTCTAGCTGAACTTTGGTCACCAGATGGGACAGCAGTTCCCCAAGGAAAAAGTAAGGGTGTGTGTTTGTGTGTGTATGTTTATATATGTGTGTATCATACTTTACATATAGGCACACACAGATGTGCTGGGATATGAAAGAATGAGCACATATTAACACAACTTCTGGCTAATTACCAGAGTCTTAGAGTATAATCATTAGAAATATGGTAGGGGGATCACCATCTCCAACTAGGCTTGCAACATGATGTGATTTTGGGCAGACAGCCAATCTAAAATCTGAAATTGGCCCAGCAGAGAAAAACTGTTCCACCTAGTGGAATGGCGTATCACAGGTAAGGATCAGCAACAATAAATGAATTCCCAAAAATGAAGCGGACACAAAGCAAAAATTCAGGAAATAGACACCAACACTTTCATAAGGCAGAAAAATGTTTGGAAAGCTTTTTTTAAAAAAAAAAAAATCTAAAACCATAACGGGGAAATAATACAAAAAAGGTTTACAAAAGTGCATCTTTAATGAGAAGTTAACACTAACTTTCACCTTCCCACTAGAATGCCTTTTCTAAGCTGACAGAACAGTGTTTCTCAACCTTGGCAACTTTAAGATATGCAGACTTCAACTCCCAGAATTCCCCAGCCAGCATAGAGGCTCGGGCAGACTATCTCCCTTTTCTTCCTATTCCAGTTTCTTCTCACCAGACACTTAATATTCTTCATATCCTGAAGTCTTGTAGATAATTTCCAGTTAATGTTAGAAGCTTAAAATAGTTCATCTTCTCCAATTTAGTTGCAGAGATACTGCAGCGAGTAACATATTATCTCCAAGTGAGGGATAAGCCACTATCTCATCTTGGAGTGTTGGTGTTTTGCTGCCACGCCAAAAGGTCAGTCAACTCCCTTGGGTCATTGTTAAAAGAGAACAATGAAATTACAGGAAAATATTCCACTGTGGAGTCTTTCTGGAGAGTGTTCCAGCCAACCAACCAGCCAGTTCTGCCCTCTTCTGAGTTTGTTATTAAAAATACCTGGTCTAAGAAATCAATTATGAGTTGAAGGGGTGCAACATTTCAGAGGCCTCCATATGGTCTTGAAGTCACATTGTATATGACCCAGGTTTGTAATGGAATCAGCACCTTTTAAATTCAATTAGTATAGTATAGCAATAGCAATAGCATAGTATAAAAACAGAGTATTTGACAGTAAATGTAAAAGAATTCAATCCACCTGTATTGGACTAAGAATTACTCATGACCAAATCCAGGAATCTATCCAGCAATCACAACATGGGCATGCCAAGAATAAAACTAACCCAGAACACCTGCCAGAACGTTACAGTGAATAATAGAGGGGGTCCAATTATAAGTTGGGTCCTGCATACATGGCTTTTAATATCTGCAACCATCATCAAGCGTGGAGGTGGACAACTTGAAAACACAGGGCAGCCTGTGACATACACCTCCCCCACCTCCCTTTATTTACTGACCACAACTATAAAAAACTGGTAGTCTGGTACACACACTGTATACACCCATACGCACATCCATACTCATGCAGACCATAAATCATAACATAGGCATGGCTTTTGGGCTGCCCTGGAAGACCACTCGGGCTGTCTCTTGGAGGCGTGGACTGAGGAGCGGGCCAGAAGATGGGCTGTTTTTACCTTTTTGCTATACTTGCTGTGCCCACCGCATTTCAGAGCTCAGTGGTGTTGGGGAGACAGTCCTCTTTTTATGACCTTTTTACCATCTGCTTTATCATTGGGATGCTGGGGTTTTGGAGGTGCGGGCAGTGGCAGACTACTATGGACCAGTGTTGGGGGGGGGAGTGGGTTGCAGTAGAGTGGCAAACTACTATGGACTCCCCTCCCCTGCGGAGACCTTTCTGTCCAACCCCAAGGAAGAAATGCCGCAGCTCCCATTTAATGGTGAAGTGCCTGAGAGTTGGACTGTGGGTTTCCCACTGTGAATTCATCATTATTCCTTCCTCTTTTGCCTTCCTACAGGTGAGAGCCAGAGGTGGGCTTGGGGTTGGGGGTGAATGGGATGGGAGCTTCTACCAGCTGGAGGGAGCAGCAGGGTAGGGGGCCTCAGATGTGAGTGGTGTGAGAGTGCGTTGATTCCCCCCTCTGGGTGAGAGTCAGAGGAGGAACTGATGGAGAGTGAATGGGAAGGGGGCCCTCTGCCTGCTGGTGGGAGCAGCAAGGGAGGGAAGCCTGTGCATGGTTGCGTGTGAGAATGTGTTGCAGTAAAGTAGGGAGGTGGTTGCTGGGTACCTGATGGCGCTGAGAGCTGGCAAAACTAAAGTGCCTTGGGGTGCCTGGCTTCCCCCTCCCAGGCATGGTTGGTAAGGACAGTAGGTGCTTCCCGGTGTTGGGAACTGAGGGGCTTGGATGTGGGAATGGGGCTGCTATTGGGAGGAATGGGGGGCAAGCCAAAGTATTATGATGGTGATGGCAGCATAAAATGGCACCATGGCTAAATAAATAGGCATGGTTGTGTAATTTATAAAACAAAGGAAGTTTGAAAATCCTAGCTTCATCTCCTCCACACCATCTCCACGTACACCGCAGCCCTCAGCCACCCACAAAATGCTAAGTTCAGCTCCCAACACTGAAAGTTTGCCTATCCCTGACCGAATCAAGAAAAGCAAGTTTGAGTAATATGCCAACTACCTTTTTAAGTACCCTTCTGAATTTACTATCCATCTTAAAATAAAAAATAATAACCTCCTCCTATTCCTACACTGTATTCTCATTTGTACTTAAACCTGGAGGGTTTTCTTCTTTCCTGTTTTAAGGACAGCCTCATCATACTGCTTGCCATGGTTACAGTTACCAGAATAGAAGTATTTACATGCTGTTAGAAGCCAGAGGCTATAAGTTAAAATTTGAATAGTCAAAAGAGAATATCAATTAATAGCTATTACAAGCATGAAAACAATTCAGGGTTAGCTACAGCATTAATTGAATAAGGCTGCCCAAAATACCCAGTTTGATCAACTCTAAATAACATTAAAGTTTTTTTTTTCCTCCAGAAACACTCCAGCCAAGGTTCTTAAGATGTTTTTTTTTGGGGGGGGGGGGTTTACAACAAATTTTACAAATTATCCCCAAGGAGTCTCCTCTCAATCTTTTTTTAATCTAAGAGCATTCAATCATGTAGTGCATCCTATGAAATGCTTCACAAGTCACACATTTTAAACCATTTCAGTGCCACTGAACATTTTAATAGCATCATAGCTTTCTACTATGAATGAAATACTACAGACTGTCATGTTCTGTGGGATTCAGAAGTGGCCAGCAGCAAGGTCTCTTGTTGCACAGAGGAGGGCTTGTCATCCATCTCATTTAAAATGCTTTCGGCCAATGAAGCATGACCAACAGGAAGCACAACATTGCTGCAGAACACAAGGTACAACTTTTCTATCACCAGTCAAAAGGATCATGCTGGAAGTGATGGCCAAGACCTAAAGTAGATTATACAACACTAGAAAGACTAACAATTTGGAATGGTTTAAGACAGATTAGCAATTTCATAACCTGTAACTCTGAACTACACCTTGCCCAAATGCAGGCCTAAAGGAAGTACCTAAAGGCTAACCACAAGAGGTACACGGTTAAAAATATAGAAGTGGTTCTTGTATCCAACTATGATCAAATAACTCAGTCAAAGATATAGGCCAATGTGAGGAAAAATAATAACAATCAGCAAGTTTTGTGATCTGGGTAAAAAATGTATACTCATGAAATCCAATGTCAAGCAAACTCTCATCTTTTTAAAAGAATGCTTCAGACCATCTGTACTTCTTGAAATTCAGCTTTACAGTTGCAGGAACAATTGTAAAGATGCTCTTCAGTCCCACAATTAATAGTGTATATTACTCCTCTGTGTTTCAAGGTTAAGGAGGTCCCTCATTTTTGCTTATTCTACCTCAAGGCAAGCAAAAGGAAAGGGGGAAAAAAATCACAAGTGGCTGAATTCATACAACACACTAAGTCAAAATCCAACATATCACATTATGAAAGCGGTATCTGAACTTTAGTTCCTATCATCTTCTAATTTTGCATGTTCTTAGTCCCACAATTTGAAATTAAGATACATAGTTATAAAAATAAAATCTCTCTCTTTCTTATATGATTCTACATGTCAGTTAATACAAAACTTGAATTATGCCAAATAAGGCTTTAAAAATGCTTAAATATAATATATCAATTTTTATTTTCCCTTCAAGGGGAAAAAAAGAAGTATAAATTTAACTTTAAATCAGTTCCCTGGCTATTTTAATAAACTACTGTGTGCCGAATTTTGTACTTCCTAATATAGAAGCAATAAATATTGTAGTTGTAACCATATTAACCCCATCATGTTGCTGTTTCAGGCCAGTGCATTTATGAAGTAGCATGAGAGCAAGAGAGTATTTAAATGCATAAAATATAACATGAAAATGTAAAAAAAAAAAAAAAACTTCAGTTTTAGATGCTTAGTACCTGCTTTCCATATTTATCTACTTTTCTTTCTAGTAGCCCATGTTTCTCTATAATCAAGAAACTAGCATAGCTAAGGTCACTGAAGGTGAATGTTTTAAAAAAAGTAAAACAATTTTTTTAATTGACAAAACTTTGTTTGCCGTCTTGAGCATCAGACTACATAACTAAATAAATCTGAATAAGTATGGTCAGGAATCTGTATATTATAATTGAGTTATAATACACATGTAGCATAGTTATCCACTACTGAATTAAATTATAAGCAGATTTATTCATTGATGAGTATTGTATATATACATAAGAATATACATGTAGAATACATGAACATGTATACAGTTACGATGTTTATGTATATGGTCAGGATCCAATATCTAAAAGACATGTTAATATCTTTATTTTAATTAAGATGTGATACCTATACTTACCCAATGTTGAATTTGCTATTTGGGGAATAGCTATTCCTGACTCACAATCTAGGAAAAAACCAGCTCCAATTTGTACTCCAGATTCAAACAATGAGGAAAAATGAGCTCAGCAGACAAACGCTTTTACAAGAAAGGGGGAAGAATGAACTCTGAGAAGTATCACAGCTCAAAAACATTAACAAGCTTATTTTAGATATAAAAGCAAACAAGGAAGCAAAGGAAAGCAACCATTCATTTTACACATGATTAACTTGTCAACTCACAACCTCCTGACACTAAAAGCTTCTAGCTATGAGACAGCGATGACAGAACAAACTGTAAAGACAAAACCAGTATTCAACACAACCGGTTTCTAGACCAGTGTTTCTCAACCTTGGCAGCTTTCAGAGGTGTGGACTTCAACTCCCAGAATTCCCAGCCCCATGCTGGCTGGGGAATTCTGGGAGTTGAAGTCCACACCTCTGAAAGCTGCCAAGGTTGAGAAACACTGGTCTAGACAGTATGCCTTTTGTTATCAAGGAGACATTTCTACGGATTTTTAATGAAAGGTTAAATCACACCCAAATCAATTACTCTGACCATCACTGGGGGGAAAACTGCTTCCGAATAACACATACAAGCACAGTATTTTTCCAGTGGACCTAAACTGTTTAACTCAACTAAGTAACTAGGAAAAACACAAGAAAGAAGCTAGGAGGTCAGCAAACAAACCCCCTTATTGGAAGTTTACAGGCACCAAGCCTTATTATATGCTTATACGCTCTATTTTACTTTCCTGTTGTTCAAGCATCAAGATGTATCAACTTCTAACTTGGGCACTTTAGCTTGACTTGTATTGTTCAAAATGACAGGCGGAAGCTCACAGCGCAGCACAGCTTAATATTTCATGACATTTGCAATATTCTTATACAGCTGGAGAAGGCAACCTGCTAGCTCTCCAGATGTTTTGGTTTTCAGCCATCAACACCAACCGGCATGGCTATTGGCAAGGAATCATGACAACTCTAGTCCAAAACATCCCAACTTTATTAGAACACACTTTATTTAAAATTGACTTCAATATGAATTGAAGCTATGTGTCAAAGTTTTTATTTGTTACTGGAGGGGGAAAAAAAACCTCAGCATTTTCTAATACGAGCATAATGAAGAAGGACTATATAGTATATGGGGTTCCACAAATTTGCCAAAGTGGAAATACATTAGGATTAGGGGTGTTTTAGGCAGGAAGGATGCTTTAGATTGATTCTCTCACCACAGATACAATATTTTGACTTTTATAGCTCTGGAAGCATTTTATACATTTAATCTTCATGTGACCAACTGCATGAATACATACTTTCTGCCTGCTGTATTTACAGCTGACCTAATAACGTTGTGACAAGGATCAATTCCATTTTAACCAGACTAAGCTTAAATTAAAACCAAATGACACAAAGCAAATGGTATGCTTTCCCATTGTGAAGCAAGATTAAGTCACATTCCTCTATCAAACTTAAAGCAAAGTCCTAAATCTCTCTTGTCTTGGCACATCTTGTGGATCTTCAAAGCTGTTGAGAAGGGAGAGTGTTATGGGAAGAAATGCAGTAATGAACCCACAATATAGGTTTTCCCAGCCTTGGTTGCAAGGAAAAGCCAGCAGACCTTTCTTGTAGAGTAAATTCCCATAGTCTTAGAATCCTGAAAGTTTTCTTTAATTCAGAAATGCACCAACTGAAAGGATAACTCCAACTTTTAAAAAAAGAATCCAAAGTTATCCCAATGAAGATGAGTATATCTTCATCGGGATAACTGTAAAATGTCAGATTGTAATGAACAGTTTCCTTAGGCCATCCTGGCTGAAAATCTGGGAGTTGCAGTCCCAAAGTATCTGAACTGCATCAAGCTATAGAAGGCCACTTGGTAAATTAAGTGCAACCCCTTGACCAAGTTGCCACCTTATTTATTTTTTTTCCCCCTGTAAAAGAAAGGGACAATTCTGATTAACTGGTTAAGGTACTGATCTACAACTGAGGACACCAAGATACAAGTCCATCTTAGCCCAGAAAACTCAACTCAGAGACTTGGGGCCGGTCACACCCTCAGGCAATTTACTTCACGGGGGGGTTTATTGCAGGGATAACATGAAGGGAGATGCCCACCTAAATTGCCTTGAAGAAAGGGGGAACATAAATGTAATAACTGAAGGGGAAATTGATTATATTAATTTAATTACAATAAATACATAAAGCAATTTAAATCAATCTTAGCTTTCAACCTAGTCTCACTGTGATTTTGTTTTGCCACACCTACTTTTTTGCAGGGCTGCCCTTGGTAGCTATTCAGAGGTCACATGTGTCCTCAGCTTAAAACAAAACTGCAGTCCTGCTGGAAACCTTGGATATCAGCTCTGAACGTTGCCTGTTCCAAATCACAGCACTGGTTCCTCTCCTTCCACACTGTTCTTCCTTGCAGTGTTCCCAGAGTTTCAGACACAGATTCTGCCCTTGAAAAATCTAGAAACTGAACTTGGAATCTGAGCCATGCAAAATGTATGTCCTACCTCAACTCAAGGGGAAGGATAACTCATGGTGGAATATGCTTCCCATGAATAATGCTCGAAACCCAGCTCCTTGCCTCTCCAACCAAGTGAATCCACTCACAAGTGATGGGACAGAAGCAATGACTTGAAAACAACTACTTTTGGGGAGCAAATAAGAACCTTAGGGAGCAATAATTTTGCAATAAAGCAAATGTTTATAGATTTAAGCTATGTTGCCAATATATTTATTTTAATGAAGCTATTGTGACAACAAGCAACAGATTCAGAGCAATTCTGAAGCTAACCATTTTGCATTCTGTTATGAATAGTATGTTACAATTTCAGCCAGCCAGACCACAGGCCAGCCAGGTACAGACATAAAATCTACATCCATGGGTGAGGCATGTCACTTCATCACATGTACAGTCAGATTACCCCAGTTTCTCCCTCTGCTGGAGATTGAAGAAATATTGGTTTTAAAGGGAAAAATAAAAAAAGGCATAACTCTAGAAGCTGTGAACTGAGGCTGGGAAAACCACAAAGCATGTTTGGAATCTCTAGGAAAAAAAGGAAGGTCAGAAAAAGGAAGCAGAGAAAAAGATATTTAAGACAGTTTTATTTCTGAAGAAATAGATAAATATATCTAGCAAGGAATTTGCATTAGGATTTTGGTTTTGTGTGTGTGTGTGTGTGTGTGTGTGTGTGTGTGCTAAGTAACTCTCACTGTCTTCTATAAACTACAGAATTGGGAGCTTAAACCTCAGCCTGAATTCTGACTTGAGTCTGGGTTCCAGAGAACATTTTTTCACTATAAAAATATTCTATGATATTAACATGGAATTCTCCATCCTATCTCTTTTTATGGAGATTTTAAATTCCTCTACTTGTACCAGATCATCACCATCTCGTGGCCTGCCTGGAACACTGTATTACTTTTGTAATCATCTTCTTACTCAAGCTGCTGTTTTGTCATAATCTGAACAGCTCTGTAACTGATCTCCTTCACTACTGAAAGTTTGTATTTTGGATATTTAAAGTTAAAAACGGCATTACAGTCTATCTTTTCTTTTTCAAATAAAGGTTGGTTTTGTTGATCTCTTGTGACATTGATTTATCTCCCATGGGAAGGGGGAAGGGTGGAAATCCATACCTACATGACTCTAGGCTACATGGCCAGGAGGATACACTTTTTTTTCCCCTGATTTTTCCCCCTATTTTCTATCTTTTAATCTTCTGAAAGGCAGCATGAATTGAAAGAGCCATATCTCTCACACACTGGGGTTAGGAGGTAAATGCTACATGAGGCACTCTGGAGGCTAGGTGGTGCCACAGGAAACTATCAAGCCTCTTCCCCAAAGCAAGAATCAAGACCTGCATGTGAAGACCCTGAGAGCTTATGGAAAAGGTGGTTTGTGACTTTTCAACCCTTAGGCTCTGCCGGAGTTTCTGCTCCCCATCCTGGCTCATACAGTCCAGGCTTCTTTAAAGCCTCCTTAAAGGTCATTTAAACAAACCAATTCAAGCAATGGGATTACAATAAAATATCCTACAATAAAGTTTCATCCAGGTTAGTAGGGAGGGGGAGAAATTTGGAATAGTGCATCTGCTACATCCTTTGGAGTTATCCCTTTGAGAGGGAAAAACTGCCAGAAAACTTAGAAAGGTACTCCCAGTCAAAATTAGCAGCAAACGACTGTGAGGGAAAAGAATCCAATGATATGGGAAAGTTTTCTACGTTTCCAGGCTTAGAAAAAAATTATCCATACTATCCGATAGCTGTGATCAGAAACATACAGAAGCACTGTTCTGAATTAAAGGTGCACAGCTGAATCAGTTTACTTCTAGTAAACAGACGGGCTACATATTCTCCAAAAAGTACTCACTCCCTGGGTTTCTGTATACACAATTGATTCTCTGCAGCAGGAAACGAGATTAGACCCTACAGTAGGGACACTGATACCTGGTGTAGGGAAACTGCAGAGCTGTCTAGCATCATCAGACATAATGGATAGCCTCCTTGGGGAAGGGCACCTTGAACTGTCATAACCCTTAAGTATGAAATGTCTATCTCAAGAACTAGCATGTTTTCCACTATGTACTAGCGACCAGTTTCCTGATACAAACTCTCCCACTCATGATGGTAGAAACCGAGTATACCAAGGTCAAATAAGTAAGAGCAGAAAATGGTTTCTGTGCCTAACGCTAACATCTGCACATTCTTAGTCACCCTCTAAAGAGTCACAGAATAAGGTAACTGGATAAAAGGCAAAATGAAAATACATTCCATGTTCCTGGGATCCTATTTTACCTCTCCATGGATTCATCTCAAAAAGAACAACTTGGCAAATATATTGCTACTTTTTTGCTTTACAAAAGATGAAATAAATAGCAATGAAGAGGTCAGAGAAGAAGTGAAAATTAGCAGTTTTTCCGTGCATGTCTGAATGCATTTGCAACAGGTCTGATGCACAAAAAAAGTGGAGCATAGCCTCATTTTCATGAAAATGTTAGGGTTGCATGTGAACATAGCTAACAGAACACTGAATTCATTTAAACATCCAATGTAATGCTCCTTTGCCAGCTTTTTTTAAAATATTGAACTTATTGAAAAGAATATAACTGGTTATTTAACATTTTTGAATAAAACTCTGTCAAAACTGATTGTTTCTAGCTTCTCTTGGGAAGGTAGAGTTACTTGTTCCAGAAGAAAAGCAAAGACTGGAAGTTGCTGCTCTGTAGCAGCAAGGGAGAGAGTTGCTAACTATAACTACAGAAAAGGACACCCACCCACACAAACACACCAAAAAAGGATAAAAAGATCATCTAGACCAGAAGCACTGAAAAAAGACCAAGACCTAAAAACATGCTAAAGCATTCGTTCATGTGGAATGGTATATCATTATTATTCATACTGGATAAAGCTCAACTTCAGGGACATTTTGAATTTAGAGGAACACATTTTAATCGGTAGAATTTCCATCTAATCCCCCAACTGTGTTTGGGATGTTTAAGCTTTTTGCTTTACAGTGTAAAAATGAGATTTCTTCAGCAGTGTGAAAAACATTTCCACAAAAGAAGTCAATCATACCGAAGAATTGCCAGGGTCCCCATTATGGTGCAATTTAACAAAAGTGAATTTCTCACAGTGGAAATGATTGAGGTCTGATTTCAGCTTTTTATTTTAGGGAGGTTTCCCAGAATAATCCTGAAGCAATGATAGGATATAAGGGTGTAGTTCTGAATCATGACTTTGGTTCACTGTTGCAGAGATAGAGGTTGGAAAGGGCTGTCCTCTGAACTGATCAGACAAACACAAATTGAGATGACAACTCTATAGCTCTTCCAAGCCAAATTCCAAACCAAATTACATTTTTTAAAAGATTCCAGAAGTAGCTTTAAAAAAGAAAGCTGTTTACAGGCTGACTTTGAAAAAGAAAAAATAGAACCAGTCAAGATTCTTCTTAGAATAATCAACTTTTACCACATATGACTAAGGGAATACCAAAATCATAATTATCATCACCACATTATTTAACAATTTAGCTAAATATTTCCTATGCAGCTTTCTTCTGTGCATCTAATTGCAGTGGGCTTTCACTGCTACAGCAAGGGCTTTTCTTTTAAAAACTTAATTAAAGTCTTCCTCAGAGATTCTTATTGCTGGGATTCTATTTATTGAAGATGACGGTGGCTGAATCCCTAAAACGCAGCCTTTTCCAGCCTGGTGTGCCCTCTGGAGGTGGCAAACCAAGAGGTCATATGAGCCAGTGTGGAGTAGGGGTTAATGTGCTGGAATAAGTTTGGGGAAACCTAGCTTCAAATCTACTCTCAGCCATGAAAAATCACTGAGTATCTTTGAGCCAATCATTCCCTCTCAGCTCAATCTACCTCAATGAGTTTTTCTGGAAGTAAAATGAAAGGAGCTCTCCATGTAAAACCAAGTTATAGAGCTAATGAATAAATGTTCATCATCCCCAGCCAGCCCCACTGTCCCCATAATACCTTGAAGTTACAGGAATTACAGTCCACACATCTGGGCAATAGAGATTCTGCACTCGGACTCTGAAGTCTAGGAGCTGGACTCAGCTGTGGGAGTCACCTCTTTCCTTGAATACATGATCTGGTCTTGGACTGTAATGAAACATTTGTTCCTTGAATAATGGCTGGGAAAGCAGATGTTTCCTATGCTGGCAAAGCTACACTGAAAGCTGGGTGGAATTTGGAAATGAGGGAAGAAAAGGGGAAATTCCTCTGATGTCCCTATCAGCCACACACTCATTATTAGATGACTCAGCAAAGCTGAATTACCAAGCCCTCCAAATCTTCAAGCATGCTTCCAAATGGACAGCTCCTAGCTACAGCCAATCAAAAGCCATTGCACAGTTTGTCTGGGTTTTTTCTCTTTGATTTAGTACTCTGTGTGTGTGTGTGTGTGTGTGTGTGTGTGTAAAAATGGTGAAAGTAACACAATCTGTTATAAGTGAATGATGATTATTTCTGCAACGAGCATAGAACTCCATAAATCAAGCCAGGCAACTGCGCAATAAAAGCAGGAGAATTGCACTGTTGTTCTTGGAGAGCTGTTTTTCTGAACTCTTCATGCATGTGTTACTTGAAGTGTATGAAGAAACAGACCAGTTTCTCAAAGCTACTGTTTGTATGACAATTTTGATTCTTTTAACAGAACCTCTGCTATTTAATGAAAGGACTACATGCATAGCAAGCGTTACATCTCCACGAGGCTGTTCATGCAACAGTTTAACTGGAAAGGAATGAGAGACTGCAAACAGCCAAGCCTGGATTTTCATGGAACTGCTTTGTTTGCTGATCCTTCTTTGAAGAACCAGCAGCCAAAATTCTGTTGCCCACAGAAGCACAACATGTCCCTCAGGGCTTTCGCCAGAAGTAACAACCTGTTCTATGTCTTCATAAGAACAAGGTCTAAAGAGACAATAATCCACTGTGCTATTTGACAGCCTGCCAATCCAGCATATTTGTCCCTCAAGGACGATGGAAACAGCACCAGGAAATATAGCCAGAATGACAGTCAGAGAGGAGCAAGAGGACTGCATCCAACCCAGAAGATCGGCATTCTCAGTATGTGTGGAAGGAAAGACTCAAGGCTGCTGATCTGAGCTTTCCTTCCTTATGAATTGCGTTCCTTCCTTATGGGTTGTTCCCTGGGACTTTAAGAGAGCAAAGGGGGACGCCTGTACTGCAGAGAGGAAAGCATTCAGCCTCTTGGACTGTGGTACGTACCATAACTTAACTGGAACCTTCTCACAGTATGTAACAAAGGAGAAATAATTCAGCTATTAATAAGTCCATTTAAAAACCAAAATCTGTATTTCCATTCAATTTCAGCTCTGAAGGCTTCCCCAGAGAAGCAGTTAGATTACAAATGCAATTGGAACTTGGAAATAGAAATTGTTAAGTAAATCCTGTCTTGCACCCATTTGTTTTAATCTCTCCTCATTCTTAAATCCTCAGGGATCCACGGGATGAATTCTGAACCACAAGAAGAAAGAACTGATTGTTACAGCTCCACAGTGTGCAGAGGAAGAAATTAACACATTTGATTTTTCATATTTACCATACCCCCTCAAACATATCTTCATGCATTTTGATGAGCCACTGAAAAATAAGAATAGATCTGTATTAGTGAAGGCTCAGCTCAGTCACGAAGATGCTGAATATACAAAGACAAAAATGAGAGTAATACTTCTAAGAAATGCTTATAAAAAACAATGTGGTATTAATTTGTATGCTGTTAGGACCTGATACAGTTGGTTGTAAGTGTAACCATTGAAGCTTCACCAAATGCAATACAGAAATAAGTGGGTATAACTAAGTGTGCAGAAATGTTAACATTTCTACAGCATAGCAATTTCACTTATTCATAGCAAGTGTTAACAACAATTACATTTTATCAGAAATCTGAATCTTATGTATAGACATCAGTTGCAACCATATTTATGGAGATCCTTTAAATCTGTGATATTCTTAGCCAAAAATTATGCTCTACAGAGTGATTTTCACAGGTCAGCATGGATTCAAATCTAAATCTCTCCAGACCAAAACTGGGTTCATACATTGCTGTGAGCCAGGTTTCAACATAATTATAGCTTGTTGGCTAAACCACTATACATTGCATTCACATAACATGCTAAGACACAGACAAGCAGACCACATTGTGGCTTAGTTTGTTGTGTGAATCCAAACCTGGCCTCCAATATTCTAACCACCATTCCACACTGACCCTCTGATAGGGTTAGCCCTTGGAAATTTAATCAGTAAGTAATTTGCCTCCCAGAGCCTATATGAGTTTCAACATTCTTGGTTTATAATATATAGAAGTTATATTTTTATTCCCATGGCTTCTAACAGCTCCATAACAGAAACTGGGAATATAATTAATAAATTGGAATCAGGGAGCTACACCCAAGCCATTTATTTATTTATTATCATATTTATATAGCCACCCATATCACAAGACATACATACATACATACATATGTAATATTAACAGATTAGCAGAGAGGTTAAAGGCGATGCAGCCACCTCACTAGTTTACCATTACTTTGAGACCCCCAAGCATGTTGACACAACCATGCTTTGAGGGACCTCTGGAAGGACGTCAAGGATGGGGCCAGTCTCACCTTGGGGGGAATGTTGTTCCACAGGACGCAGAAAAGGCCTGTCTCCTGGGTCCCACCAGATATAACTCCTTCACAGACGGGACCCCAACATACCTCTTCTGCTGGACCTGACGGGACGGGCAGATGTAATCAGACAGAGATGGTCCCTCAAAATTTACATGATCTTCAAAGTCCAACAGAACCTTTACAGCCATAGGTGTAGCTCCCCCACTGTAATTTATTAAATATATGCCCGGAGACTAAATGTATTAACTATACTTAATTTTAGTTGCATGTAAATAGAATGCAATCGATTTTGCTTTTGTCCCACAGCTTTTTGGAATGCAGCCCAGACATGCTTCAAATCATCCAGGTCCCTGACCCGGGAAAAGTTCTATCTGCTGCTCTGGAATTCAAAGATCCATTTCATTCCAGACAACCTTTGCTTTAATGTAACCTCCTTTTCTCTCACTCCCTGCATTTAAGAACCCTTCCACATGGAAGGACAGCATCAATTTGAGATCAGCCATGGTAAAGCACTCAAGAGCTTAGCAAGGGGAGCCAATTAACCTTTAACCCTGCAGCATTTGTTCTGAGCCTGGGGACAGATGGCTTCCCATTGGTGGGAGCCTGTTTTCCCACCTCCTGACTTCTAGACTCTTCTGCCTGAAATCTAGATGCTGTACTGCACTGACTTTCACCTTGATCTTCAGTATGTTTGGAGGGTGCAATTTCTCTTAGTCACCTTTTTTTTTAAATTCCTCACTGAAAAAACACTGTCAGGAAGATAAGTACAGGAAAGGGGATGCGCTAAAGCACTGATTTTCTTACTCCCCCCCACTCGCCAACCAGACTTCCTTCCTTCCTTCTTTAATTTCTGTTCTCATCCACCAAAGCCCCATGAGAAGTCATGAAAATGTGGTATAACTACACAAAGGTGCAGGAGAAATGAGACTGGTGGCTATATGGAATTGCCCTTTGATTAGTATGCTCAACTGGACTCCTCCAAATATGTTGAACTACAAACCCTAGAACTTCCAGCTGGTGAACCAGTATAAGACTTTCAAATATCAAGTTTACAGTGTTTGTATAGTACTGTTGATGAAAATAATTTTGTTTATCCAGTATGATATGCCCTTGCATTGCTTTGCCAAAGCCCTGTTCTTGCTTTCAGAAAATAGGCTATGCTGCAAAGATGGAACAAACTTAATTACAGGGTGACGGTACATGGATAACCTGCTTTACCAAAATGAAATAAGGATACAGACCCACAGAAAGGGTCTTTCATTGGTAACAGCCAAGACTGAGATCAGCTGGAAATATGCTGGGAAATGAAAAGGTGGATTCTACCAACTCCGTTGCTACCAGCTTTCCTCCGGACAATATTTTCAAATAAAATTGCTTCATGAAATTCAGATCCAGTCAGTGTTGTCTGCTATAAACAGGCATGCACAAAATTAAGTGGACATATCCTTGAGCTACCTTAAGCTGGCCATCTAGATTTCACTAAAGCCCTTGTGCTGACCTTACAATCCACCACCTCCAAACTATCCATCCGGGACTTCACTTGCATAGTCCAATCCATGATTTACAACAAAAACCAGTCCACCAACTACTACAATCTAGCAAAAGAAAACATAAAAATAATGTGGTAGAATTTATTTATTTATTTATTTATTTACATTTCAAATTTGGTCACCACCCATCTTACTAGGAAGTGACTCTGGGCAGTTTACAGTAAAAACAAAAACAAAAAAATTAATTAAAATGCAATAAAAATGCAATAAAAACCATTAATTAAATGGTATCTTTTTTAAAAAAAACATTAATTAACTGGTATCTTTAAAAAAACAAACCTCTCCAAGATTGGAAATTTACCCCAACGCTGAAAAATCAGCATCTTATGTCTTTATAAATAAAGTGATAGAGAAAGATGTTAGTACACATACAAAATTATCCCTTTGGCCACGCTGCCTGAGAAGTCCTGGAATGAAAGTTCAACCCACAGAGTACCACACTGAGAAGGCTTCATGGCTAAATTCAATGCCATTTAAAAGCTGCTAGCTCTTGAAAAAGAAAGCTTGTTTTATGGCCACCGTCCAATATCTTCAGACAACAAGACATAAGCATGTGAGTTACCAATCACCGCTCCTTTCCTATGCTTCCTTTCTTCCACCATAGAAGTCAAGACGGTAGACCTGACTGGAGATCAACAAGTGGTGTCCCATTCAAATACTCACCAACCCTTACCTGCTGAATTTCAGCACAATAACTTAACCTTGTCCTTAGTTGGTGCCCTGGGAAAGGTACATAGTGATTACAGCCTGATTACATGCACAATTTGAAGCAATGGTTGAATGACTTAAACATGCACATAGGTACTATTTAACAACTATATGAAATCAGTAAGAGCAGTTATCAGGAGGCGGAGGATGGGTGGCATCAATAAGCTGAGGATACTCTGTGGTATTTCTCTACGTCAGAAGAAACTGTGCAGTGTCTTGTTGCGATAATAGAGCAATCAGGGTCCCTACTGTGGGAACTGGGAAATATGCCTGTTATTAACAGAGTTGCATTGCTTCAGAAAGAACAGAGACTTAATTTAGGGGCATTCCTAGAGTCATTACTGTCACTGGAGGCCCAAATTATTGAGATAGTCAGGAATACCTATTACCAGCTTGAGTTGGTTTGCCAACTATGTCCTACCCCCTGGACAGGGATAGTCTAACTGCTGCTGGCTACACACTGGTAATCTCACACTTAGCTTTGCCATATGCCTGGTGAATTTACCTCTTTGTAACACTTGGAAAAGGCTTCTCTCTCATACCTTTCTTTCCCAGTACTATTATATCTTCCTTCTCCTCATGTTCAAACTGTTTCTTGCTCCCTTTATCATTCTTTTCCACAGGCAGATACAGATCTTTGCCCATCTCCACTCTTCCTTCATTGTTTCTACAAGAAATGGCTGTAGATGGGCAAGAGTGGTTTGGGGGTGTGAAAGATGACTGGTATGATGGGGGATTTATTAGTTTTACAATTTGGCTACCCTTTGTTATTAAAATTATATATTACTTTTCACATTTTGACTATCATAGTCTGCTAATCTACTAAACTAGCAACCTTATCATTTTAGTTTAGTCTGGCCACTTGTTTGCAACAAACCCATGCTGATTTCTCTTAACAGCATAAACATATAGGCTGTTTAATGGGTTTGTGAACTCTGCCGATGATTCGATTATTCTAATTAGTAGTAATCCAATTAATATAAAATTTACTTTTCTTTTGGTGCAGTCCTTTTCTGGAAGGGCTTGCAGGTTTGCCCATATACCCAGATATACACAGATGCAAACATCTGCATCTACATACCCAAACATATCACACTGGGAAGGGAACAGCCTTCAGCAGTGATTTCACCTAAGAGTTGGTGAGCCTAGAAAGTTGGACATCGGGGGCAGGGGGAAAAAGAATAATTAACACAGAGGAGAAAAAAAAAACTGTTCAAGCTATTCTTCCTTGGGGGAAAGTATCTTATATTCAACTTTGTCTTCCTTTTGGATAAATATATACTTTAGTAGACTCTCTGTGGCACTGCCTTTGAACTTGTTACAAGAGCTTCAGTAGTGCAGGATGTGATGGACAGACTGCTGAACCTGGCACCTAGCCATGTGCATGCCACACCTTCATAAAAGCAACTGCCTGCCTGCCAATTAGCAATTGAGCCAGGTTCAAGGTTTTGCTTTTGACACATACGGCTCTAAACTACTTAAGGTTAGAATACCTGATGGGTCACTTTAACCCTTACAAACTTGTTGGTCACTAACATCAAAGAAGATCCTATGATATGTGTGTGCATAATTTTATAGATGAGACCAAAGCAATCATACGAGAACACAACAAAATGGGTTATAAATACCAAGACATTTCAATACTATATACATAAAGGAACTGAGGTACCCTGAACTACTGGACCAGTGAGCATCAAATAGTGATAGTAATTTGACTATTCTTCTGGAAATATCTGGGAACCTATTAGATAAGAGACATTGTTCTCCACTTCTGGGCTGCTGGGAGAATGGGTTCAGAGAGTGTTATTAGATCAGTTGACCACACTCTACAGCAGTGTTTTTCAACAGTGGCAACTTTAAGATATGTGGACTCCAACTCCCAGAATTCCCCAGCCAGCATGCTGGCTGGGGAATTCTGGGAGTTGAAACCCACACTTCTTAAAATTGCTAAAGTTAAGAAACACTGCTCTACAGAATGAAAGACTGTTTCTATTATTTCCAAAAAACAGAGGCAGAGTCTTTTGGGTGCAAGATCTGGGAACCCAGATTCTCATCTTATTGTTCACCATTGGTTAACTGTTTTGTTGCTTTTATACTGTTATTATAATTTATTATCTATTGACCTTGATAAATTTGGTTTTGTTGAATGTGTCTTGCTGTATTATATAGTTGGGATTTTTTGGACTCTGGATGTTTGATTGAACTAGATGAGTCAGGCAGGAGTCAGCAAAAAATAATAAGAATGTATGCATGTTTACAAATGATTGAAATAAAAATGCATACAAGGTTTTGTATTATAAAGAAGAGCCATGGATGCTTGGTGCTAGCCAATAGCAGTAACACACAAAGGAAAAGTTTCAGTTTTGCCATTTTTTTCATCAATTTCAAATCAGCAAAGGTGCCACCGATCACATGATATCACTCCCGATCTAAGAACTCCTGAATAATATGCTTGCTCTTATGTTTCTGTATTAAGTGTATGTAGGATTGGGAATCAATTTTTCAAATTTTCATACAACCTCCCTAAATCAGTTGGTCTCTTAGTATGTTGGATCACATGTTCCATATTCCCCATTCAGCATGGGAATTATAGCCCAATGTACCTGAAGGGCATCAGTTGGACAAAGTTGTTTTGAATAATATTTAGCCCCAGAATGCAGGTAAGAGCAGAAGAAGGCTGAAATTATTAATTCCTAACACCTTTGGGGAATTAAAAACTTAGTGGAAATAAACCTTCCCTTTCTGATTGGCACTTTATATTTATCATTTATGTTTAATGGCTCTTTTGGTAATATTTTATGAGGCTTTATTTGTATCTGTAGTATTGGTTTAGTGTCATATTTTATTAATGGTTGGTTTTATTGTTTAATGCTGCGGCTTGCTGAAAGCATGCAGGTGAGAGGCCTGGCAATAAAATAAATACATTTTGTTATTTCAGTAATACATAATTACACATAATAGATAGCACCGTTCCCTGAATGCACAGCTCTAAGAGGAATGCTAATGCAGCATTTTTTTCACTAGTAAGTGAGCAAACAGGTTTTAGAACTTAAGTTTCTGCTGATCTAACAGCAGAGGAGTTTCCCACGCAGGAAATGATGAGTTTAAACCCCAATTCTATTCTGTTTCTTGGTCTCACCACTTTACAAATTAGGAGTCTATCTTTTGCAAGTCAACATTAGAGAGGGAGCAGTCTTAGTGAGCATCTCTATCAGACAAAAATGGTGCCTCTTCACTTTACTCCATTGGCTGTTTTTCAACCTGACCTGAAAGAACCAAGGTCAGGGCCACGGAGCTTTCTTGCCATTGGGGGCCTGGAAGACTGTGGATGTGGGTGGCTCATCTTTGGCAAATGGAATGCACCTCTGGATGGATTGTTTAGAAATGCCCCAGTCTTATACACACTTTCCTGAGCTGACAGTAGCATGAAACTGGGAGCACTTCCCTATATTTTGGTTTGGTAAACTTCTCTTCTTAAAAATCTTAAGGCCTGTTATACCTAAAGTCTGAGGTCTAAAAATACTTTGATTATTTATCTTATTTATTTACAACATCTACAGACCACTCCAATCTGACCAACTCTCTATAGCAGTGTTTCTCAACCTTGGGAACTTTAAGATATCAGCCCTAGATATCAGTTAAAGATGTCTATAGCATCTCCAGTTGGGCCTAGGTTAGCAATGCACAGCCAAATGCCATCAGCATACTGGTGACATATCATCTCAAACCTGTTCTTACCTATAAAGCCCTACTGATCAGTGACCTCTCCCAGTAGTTTCATATAGATATTAAATTATTTATCAGTACCCAGGCAGTTCAGGAGCAACATTCACCTGGACGATCATCTCTGGAATGAAATAGGATTTCTAGAAGGACAAAGTAGTCACATTTTAAAATCCCAATATACTTTAAAAAAAAAAAAAGCTGGATTATCAAGGGAGACTATTAAGGATATTTTCTTTCTCTAATGCACAACGCAACACACAGGAACTTCCTTCCTATTTTATCAATGGATGATCAAAACAGCTGTTTCTGACCTAGAATCTTAAAATGTTATAGCTTGAAAAAGACAGCATGATATGATTGTGCAGAAAGTTATGTCAGTTATCCAGTCAGGAATGTAATGATGAAGACTGAAAGGATGATGAAACTTTCAGAGAAATTCTATCAACAATGCTTATTGTTGATAGGATTTTATCTTCTGAGCTAGTATGATCCCTGGTTTCTTCTCAGTTAATAGCGAAACTCTATTCAGGTTTAGAGCTGAAGGATATCTAGTAAACATCTTATGGGAATTTTTCATGGAATCAAAAAAAAAAAAAAAGCCTGAGATGCATAGTAAGTTTTCTGTGAGGAGGGGAAGGATGCGTTAACTCCAGAAATCTTCCATGGCAGGGCTGAAGACATCTAGCTTTTACCTAACTGGGGAATCCTGAAGATCTATACTTGATGAAGGGTATGATGAATTCATTGGTGGTTTTTATTATGTATTCCTTACACTTAAAACCTTTTTTTTCCTCCACAAGCTGAAGACCAATATATTTCTCTCCTCCCACAATTTATTTTATTCTCACCCCAATTCTATGAGGAAGATCAGGCTCAGAGAGTGCATGGCCACAAATTACCCACTGAACTTCACGACTGAAAGAGATTTGAACTAGGGTTTCCTGAAGGCTAGTCCAATATTCTGCACAGTGTCATGTCCAATTTTTAGCACCAACAATAGCATCTGATAGAAGATCACCTCATGTCCTGACTACTGAAATGCACTCTACATGGGACTGACCCTGAAGCTTCAAGGGATCCAGAATGCAGTAGCACAGGCAGCGATGGACATGCCTTAGTATGCCCATGTAACACCTCTGTTTTGTGAGCTACACTGGTTGCCAGTTTGCTTCCAGGTGCAATTCAAGGTGCAGGTTGTTACCTATAAAGCCCTACATGGCATAGGGCCTGTTTCCCAGAGGAACCACCTGTTTCCCATAGTATCTCCCCGGCTGATCCGATCTGGCAAAGTTGGCATGCTCTGGATTCCTTTGATTCAACAATACCATCTATTGGGACCCAGGAAGCACACCTTCTCTGTAGCAGCACCTGCCCTCTAGAATGAGGTTCCCCCCGAGATCCAAAGGGTCCCCACCCTGCTGGTGTTTTGAAGGGCCCTGAAGACCTGGTTCTTCACCCATGCCTTTGGGAGGGTGACTGAAGCGCCTTTAGTTTGGGCGGGTTGTTTTCTTTTGTTCCCATCTGATTCTGTCACCCTTGCCATCTTAACTCTTCATTTTTGTCTCTTATTGTTTTTCTTGTTTTAATGTTTTCAGCAGTTTGCAAACCATCTAAAGTCGCTGGGAGTCAGGTGGCACATAAATTACATTACATTAAGATGGATATCAAACCCCCTATTCATGACCTCTATAAATATAACTGACTTCCTGTCCTAAGATAACTTTGGGAAGGTCTTCTCAACTTTATTTCCACTCAACAGCCAAATAATGCAGGACTGGAAATCAGTGCAAGAAACAAAGGCATAATCAAAGCTGACTGAAGACAGCTATTTTAATTCAGCAATACAATAATATGCACTCCAGGGTGTCATGAAACAGGAAGTCCTGTGGTACAATTAAATTACAGTTTTTCAAAGGGGAGGAAGAAGCAAAGGATTTACTAAAATGTTTATTTTATTTACTAAATAAATAAATAAGCAACCTCACTTGCCAGGGAGGCTCTAGGCAATGTACGATACCATCAAAAAGCATTAGAACAAAGCAAGAAAAAACAAAAACCAGTAACGCATACAATGCTGCAAATAAGCAGATCTCAGAACAAAAACCGGATGCTTTGGGAACAAAACCTTTTCTAGTACTACAGTAAAAGGGGAGACTGAAGAATAGGAAAAGCTCACACACTTGTCTTGAAGCCTTCTTGCAATCATGACTTACACCCAGCATTACACAAACATTTCTGGAAGATATCATTCTACCAGTAGACAGATTCTGCTGAATACAATGCAGATATTTTCCAGGAAGATAGAGAACTGAAGTGGGCACATAAACTATAACAAATTTAAAGTAACATTTTCTATGTCCCCATATCCAATGGGATTTTCTTGCAGATAAGTGTCTATATGATTGCAGCCTAAGTTTGGCGTAATTTGGGGCTTTAACGATGTAGGCATGATTTTACAAGGTCTTAACATTTCTAGCACTAGAAATTTATTTAATTGCAGATATATATGTCATCAAAATTTGAATTAACTTTATATAGCTGTTTGATGCATTACAACTGAATCTATGCTTACTGGGGAGAAGATGAAGTTATCTTATTAATGTATTTACACTGAATTTTGAGCCTTTTAAAAACACATATTACTTTGAATTCATGTATAACAGATGCACTGCTAACAATGTTTGCATTTGCATATATAAGATCCCGGCCAAGTATGCACAAAATCATTTCATGAACCAGAAAGCAGAAAGGGAGGTAGATGAAAGGATTTCAAAAAGAAAAAAGGTTACGAGACAAGCAATCGTTTCCCTTTATTTCCTGTTCACATAGGTATAAAAATATGCAATGAGTTCATACAGTCATTTAGCCAAGTGTTAAAAAAAACAACAAATCCACTGAACCCTGAAGCATGATAATTATGTGATAGCTTAAGGTAGAATCTCAGTAACCTTATCATGTATCTTATTTGGTGATTTAATTGGTGGGAAACGTAAAGGAGAACAACTTGGGGATTCTCGGTATGTTGGAAGCAATTGCTAACCAAGATCCCAAACTCTGGATAGTTTTCACAAAGCAAACTGTTCGCTTGGACATATGCACTGGAAAGGAGATGGCAGCCCCTCTCTCGCTCTGGCTTTCTATATCCTCTTGATTTTCTCTCTGCACTCTATATTGGCAGCTAGAACTCTACTTGGCACATTCCAAGATCCCAAAGTTGTCTCAATGAAATAAGACCCATCTGGTCTCGGCAGAAGTCGTGCGATGGTATCAAAGGAAGGGCAACTCCCATGGCTGAGGCTGCTTCTAGGTGGCCGTACTCTTTGGCTTACATGCTGTTTACAGGCTGTTGCCAAGGCGGTAAGATTTCAACATTTATTTTTAAACACAGCTTGAAGGTAGATCCCTCCACAGGTGAAACTAGTCAAACCGGTCCATCCAGGGCATCAGGTGCACACAGCTCACCAAAGCCGGGTTGGGAAGCTACATAAAAAGCACAGACAAGCCAACCTCATTAAGTGCCAGACCTGTCGTGAAAGAGCTACTCTTGAATCAGCAGGTCCAATTTATGAGAGATGCTCAAGAAAAAAAACTACAAAGGACAGGAAACATTTCCAGTCTTTGTATTCTAGACTAGAGGAATCTGTCGGATTATGCAAGGCTTCTGCTGACCAGGAAGAATGGCTCTATTATACGACAGAGCAGCATTTCACTGTTAGGAGCCAATAATACTTTGGATTTCCCTGTGGTGTTACCATGTGTTACGGAGGACTGAGAAAATTTGATTTTTCAGTTTTCGAAATGGCAATTCAATTCCGACTTGCTGTGCTGGCTGCTAGTAAAACAGGACAGCAACTTGCCATTTCCTAAAGGATAAACAGTTTGTTTTTCTTCTTAAAAATCATTAGCCACTGAATTCAGCCATTAAATGCCTTCTCCTTTTCAGCTTTTATTCTCCCCTTCAAAGAATGAGAAAACTCCCAAAAGGTATAGAAAAAGTGGGATACAGCTTACTTTTTTGGACCTTTCACCTAGTGATCTGCATGGTTGTTGTTACTGTTGCTGTTCTTGTCGTTATTATTATTATTTTCTCCGGCCTTTCATGCAAGTAAAAATGGATGTCTGAGGAAAGAACAGGTAAAGAACAGGTGGGGAGAGGCTGGTCTACATGCAGTTTTATATCCCAGCTAAAATGTACTGGAACATGCAAAGCTTCTTCATTTGGAACCTCACATTTTTCCCAGGTCCCACATGTGTCTACACTCATGCGTAGGATAACAAGTCATACAAACTGTGATTTGCTTGACCATAATTCATTGACTGAACCACAACTGGCCAGATTCACTAAATAATAAACTATGTCTGGCAAACCCACAATGGCTGGGTTGATACAACACATGAAGCCAAAATCAGCAAACACCTTATAGCTATAATTTCCATGCCCTCAAAACTGTTGAATGGAGTTGAAAAGTTTATTACACTCAAAGGAACCAAGAACGAACAAACGAACAAAGGAGCATACATTTTGACATTTCAAGGGAAACAAATCATTCAGAAAATGGTTTATTCCTGTGTCTAAACACGGCAGCCAAAAATTTGGCCTCTGCCAGAATCACATTGAGCTTAAAGTCAGGTAAGAGAAAATTTGCATATGCATGGTTTAAACAGCCTGCTTGAAAAATCAATAAAGGGGAAATAAAGGTTTGCCTTAGATCCCTATACAATCCACAAAAATGGAGTTAGGAGTCCAGCTATCAGGCTCACACACACACACACACGCGCACGTGTATCTGTTCAAAGTGCTGTCACAAATCAACATTATTGGTTTTACGATCTGAACAAACTACAGGGGCCTATAAACAAAATGTTGTATTTAGTGATGCTTTCTGACAAGACAGGAGATCCATATTATGCATACTCAAATAGAAAGAAGGAAATATCCCTCCAAAGTGAACTGTAGCTGATTTGTCCACAAAGATGGCAGCAAGGACACACTACACCAAGGACAGATATTCAGTATTTCACATCCTTGACAGATTTACAAGAAATAATGATGTACTTAATCAGATCAAAAAAATAAAAGGATACAAATGTTAGCTGTCAGGTTCTCAGAGAAAGAAAAAGACATATTTTCAAATCAATAAAGTCCCTGTGTTCTATGCTGGCTGTGAAGTTCTGACATCAAAAGGAGGAATGGTCAGAAAGCATGTCTGTCGGAGACCTCAACAATAATGGTTCTGATTTGTGATCTGGCCTATGAATCTGATCCAAAGGTGGAAAAATTATTGGAAATTGTGACTGTATTTGCATATTGCACACTGCAACTCCACATAAAAGTCTAGACCAGTGTTTCTCAAACTTGGCAACTTTAAGGTGTGTGGACTTCAATTCCCAGAATTCCCCAGCCAGTGTGGTTGACTGGGGAATTCTGGGAGTTGAAGTCCACACATCTTAATGTTGTCAAGTTTGAGAAACGTTGGTGTAGTACCTGGAACTCTTGGATAAGGCATTGTGTTTTTTGAAAGCCCCAATTATGCCATGGAGGTACATTTGAGATGGTTGTTATCTGCCATTTCTCCTTCACTGTAATCCCCTCTTACAAAAAGGTTTTTGTCATTGCATTTTTCTAGACATTTTGAGCAAAAAGAAGGTGTTGTTGGGGTGGACAGAGGGCACTTTAACTCTGTTTTTATTAAAATTTTTCATTACAATGACAATCTTTTTACTTCATTTCTAAACTGTCCAACAACCAGAGTTCCTGGGCATGCAAATCTGTTATAACATATAGTATAAGACCAACCAGCAGTAAAGTAATTAATACAACAATATTAAAGAAACTTTAAAACTTTACTAGTCATAACTTCTCAATAAAACCAATAACAAATCAATTGTGCAGATAACAAAGGGTCATAATGGATAAAACATGGGAAAATTATGATCAAATTGATTTTATTCATGCAAACTGAAAAAAGTTCAATATTTTTGTTCCATTCTGGATTTACATATCCCTTTGATTTTTTTTTCAGTAGTCTTAGCCAAATATGCAGATTTCCCAAAAGTCAACACTGGATGTCACCCTAACCCTAACCCCTAAAGCAGCTTTTGTGCACCATTTCAATGGAAGTGAAGGGATCAATCATATACTCACTAAACACTTACTTATTATATGTTTTCATTGGCAATGGCCAAGTTTTTGTTAAGGCTTATGGTTTTTTTACTTATAAAGATTCTGATGTCACTCAGAGTTTATATTGTGGGAAAATGAAGATTTAACAGTTAAGCCAGCCCAGAGGCACTGCCAAGGTACTGCAACAATTACTCAGCTGCTGGAGACTTATTAGTATAAATGAAAATTTAATTAAATACCTGTTTGATGAAAGATACTGTTGCCCTAACTCAATGGTTACATTACTCAAGTGCCTGAAATTGCTCAGGCGGTTGTTAAAATCAATTTAGCATTCAAAATAACTATCAAAACTACTTTTTAGAGCAATGGAAAAAACTTGTATGCAATTTAACATGCAGAATAAAGTTTGCCTGAAGACATTTAAAACTATTTTGTAACAAAGCACCAACCAAGGGCTTTTAAATCAAAAGGGAGGAGTGAGACAGTTAATTACCCATTTAAAATATTATTTTTCCTCTTCACCACAAATCTATTTTTGATATTACTCATTTCTTCTCTGGCACATTTCACCGATCCTACCGATGATAAATTGCTAGCATTGAAGTGGGTGCTCCTAATCCATTCAAACACTAGCCGCAGTAGAAGCTAGACTGTGGAGATGTTCAGAAAGGAAATGAAATTTTAATTGTTTTGTTTGTAGCTTCTCAAGGAGAAGGGCGACGGAAATTATGGTGTCTTTAGAAGTTGAGAAAGAACAACAAAATTGTTGCTATCCAAGATCCATTTTAAGGGTTTCTGTTCAGAATCTGAGGAGCATAACAGCTACTCTCTTCCCTCTGCAATGGGCAAAAACATCACTTCTTGAGAAAGGAACAAAAAGAAGAAAGACAGCATCTTAAAAGAGCACTGTCTACTACGGCAAAATAAGTAATTTTACAGATCAAATTGCACTTCATCAGATGTCTGAATTGTTGTCCTAAACTGGCAAGCAAGGTCTGGTCAACAGCATCCCTACTGCTGGGATACATTTGTTCTTCTAGTTGATCAAAGGATTGGGACAGCAGGATTAAACCAGGTTCCCAGTCATTTTAATGTATGTTGACTATTAGAAGGAATAGAGAACCAGGAATGACAATATTAAGGACACAAATAGTGGATTTTATGGCTAGAGGCCTTTGGTAGCTACTGATGGATCTATTCTAATCTCCTCATCAATCTCAGCCCAACAACATCTGCACCATTTTATGTTACAGTAAAAAAGAAAAGAAAAAGAAATCTTGTGAATTAACTGTTAAAAGAGTCTGGCCAGGAGATCTATATCTTCTTGGTGGAGAAAGTTCTGAGCGGATGAATGAAGCCTCTCCGAAATAGTGCAGGACTCTGACCATTGAGACAATGACAGAAATAGTTGACAATCACAGAATGTCAGGGTGGGAAGGGACTTTCAAGATCATCTAGTCCAATCCCTTTCCAGTGCAAGAATCGACCACTTTCCAGTACAGGAATCCATTCCCATCAGATGGCCATCTAGCCTTCCTCCAGCAAGGAAAGTTTCATCTCCTGAGACAGTCTATTTCATCTTTGAACTTAATGTTAGGAATTTCTTTCCTAATGTCTACCTCAAATCTATTTCTTTGTCCTGGAAGAACTCTGAAAATTATTTCCAATTTTTCATGTCCAGCAGCAAACGTGATTTTGGGCTGCCAGATAACTCCAT
This sequence comes from Python bivittatus, assembly GCF_059951505.1. Classification (NCBI taxonomy): domain Eukaryota; kingdom Metazoa; phylum Chordata; class Lepidosauria; order Squamata; family Pythonidae; genus Python; species Python bivittatus. The sequence goes on along the minus strand of NW_028277035.1, from coordinate 79,428,250 downwards.
CTCCATATCTGACAACATTTTGCTAGTAGGTTTGAAGCTTCTGAAGAGGGTTTTTTTCTATTTAAAACGTGCTTGAGAATAATTGGATTGATATATCTATAGGCAGTGGGAAGAACAGCACTGGGGAATCAACATACCAGTAGAAAAGGAAGAGAAGCAGATGTTCTACCTTAGCCCTGCCTCCTGATTTTCTCTTCAACCAAACTGACTCTCTTTCTAGGTCCATTTCTGTCAATGTTGGACGTGTTTTGGGAATACAAGCTGCCTTGGTTATCCTTTCCTACAATCCTATTAATTCTCTTTGATCTCACAGAGGCTTTTGATGGCATTGATCAGTGGTATAAGAACTCTCTGGGCCCCAAAGTCATAGTGGTCTCCAAGTCACCAGCCCCACAGCAGGCAAGAGAAAGGGAACTTTCTGCACTTCCTCTCTGCCACTGCACTGTGAAGGTCTCCACTTATTCTTCATTCACCAAAAATATCAATTTTCACCCATCCTGCTCAACTGTTTAACTTGGGGGATGTCCTCTTCCTCCCGTTCAGAATACAGAGTAAATGTGCACAGCATTCACAAATACATCCTCAGAAGGCACCCCACTCCCCCATTCAACCACCTGGAATATTTCTCTCTTAGGTATACTGAATCTGGACTGTACAAATCTAATGGTCATTAGATGAAAGGAAAGTGTTTTTCCATCTCACTTTGTTATTATCTTTTTGTTATTTGGATTTGTGCAAACCAGATGTGATAACCTTATCTCACCTATGAGGTTTGTTAAAAGCATGCAGCCAGGACTAGTGGCAATGGGGAACCCAATGTGGTGATCCAGGCAGTTGTCATGACTATATCACTGCCTTTGATGATGATATTCTGGATCAAATGCTTGGAATGGAAATTGATGGTGGTATTACTTTATCAAGGGTCTACTACAAGCTGGTTTGCCATTTGCAGTGGGTGGTACTGGCAGATTTTAACTCTGCTCAGCAGTAGGTGTCCTCTTCAGACTTACTTTTAAGTTCATGTTGTATAACATGAAATCTCAGAAGGCAGTGGAGAAGATTATCAGGGATGTGGGCTGAATTGTTATCAACATGCAGACGACTCCTGACTTTTCCTGAATACAGTCATGAACTGGATGAAATAAAACAGAATTACAGTATCGGAAGGGGGCAATATTTACTCTGTTCTGAAAAGGGTTGTGCTCTCCATGAATGAGTAGGTCTAGAATTTCTGGGTTCTTCCAGATCCAACACAAACCCTGGAAACACAAGTTATCTCAGAGGCTAGGATGTTTCCTAACCTTGGCAACTTCCAGTTATAGACTTTAATTTTAAGAATTCTCCAATCAGGCTGGCCATTGTTGAGAATTCTGAGAGTTCAAGTCCATATAACTGGAAGTTGCCAAATTGGGAAACACTGTCATAGACTGATCTGTGACCAATAATTCCTTACTGCTATGTCTTTGATTGGCTTCAGTTACGTATGCTCTAATAATTTTACTCTTGGATTATTGCACTGCACTTGGGATACTTCAGCTTCTAATACAGAGCTTCAAAACTGCTGTCTGTGCTTAGTCAGCTGAATGCATGCAAATATATTTTTTTTTACAAAAGTACAGAAAAAGGGGGATGGGGAAAAATGTGTTGATGGAGAAGGATAACCCCTTTTCCAGGCCCAGTTCAATGTTCTGGTTTTGACTTGAATGGCTTGGAAACATTATATCTTAAAATATCTAGGTATGTCTGCTCCTACACTGCTCAACTTCAGAGATGGCTCCAGCAACTGAAGTGTGGTAGGTGGCTCTAAGGAGCAGATCTTTCAATCTATGCTCATGGTGGACCATCTGTCTACACTGAAGTCACTGGTCCATTTGATGAGATTTGATCAGATGGTCCATTTGATCAAACTTAAGGTGCACCATCCGTCTACACTGAAGTCACTAATCTAAGGCTTTCCTTCCTTCTATGCATTTTTATTGTGGTGCAGCTGATTTCAAGGACCAGCACTATATCGGGGCAATAGCTTTTATCTGTTTTATATATTAATGTTTTCCATGAATTAATTAATTGCATTTTTGTTTATTTACTTACTTTATTTACTTATTTATTTATTCACTTGTTTGTTTACTATATTGTTGGGGTTTTTTAATGTTCTAGCAATTTTGTAATCTTCCCAGAGAACTTGGGTTGTATTAAAAACATAATAAATACTGAAATATGCATTCTTGCACATAAGTGTGGATCTTCATGCACCAAAATAAATAAATGGAGCGGAAAACAAAGGCCAGATCTCAAGACTGAGAGATCACCCTTTAATCTATCCCCAGTATCACTGCTTATTCCCTACATAGACTTGCTACAAGAAAGTTTTCCATAGCTCTTTTCCATAATGTCAATTTGCAAGAAATCCCCATGGCTTAAATCATACAAAATTATTTTATGGCTAGTTTCCAAAAATGGCAAAGATCATAGCAAGAACTCTACAAAAGAAAGCAGAATTTGTTATGTCCACCCCCCCCCTTTTTTTTTTCTTCCCTTGACTGCTGTTAAAATGACTGCAAGTGAACTCTGAAATGATTAACATCACTGGAAATCTCAGGGCACAAAAGCTATTTGTATTCCTTACTTATCTAACAATAAATGCTCAAACACATTTTTCTCTGTGTTTCTCTGTTGAGCCAAATATGTTTTTTGTTTGTTCCTTAATTGAGAAAATAAAAGGCACCCTAACGTACAGGCAGGATACAATCAAGATCCCTGTAATTTCAAAGACATTTTCTGAACAGGCTTTCCCCAAACAAATCCCCAGCAGCCATTAAAAAAAAAAAAAAATTAACAAAACCAGAGTGGAGGGGAGAGGGGGAGCTAAGAAAACAGCATCATCTTTTTTCAAAACTGAACCAGAAATCTGATCAAATGGAGAATTGTTCTGGCCTCACTTTTCAAACACAAGCAATCTTAAAATTAACACTGGAATTCCAGTTACCTAGCTTTTCTAGGCCTTAGAATTTCAGCCATAGGACCACCCAATGTCTGGACATCTTTGCAAAAGACTAAAGCACGGCAGGGTATGTTAACAATCACTGGAGACAGGATATGTGGCTGAAATTAAATACACAGAATGCATATACAAAGTGTGCCACACTCTACATTCTTTCTTAAGAACACCAGAGATTCACATCAACCTTGGTGGAATGTATAGCAAGATCAGGTTTCCTTCCTCTGCTCCCCAGAATGTACATCCAAATATTCTTCAAATGAAAAGAAAATACAGTAACATGTATTGATAGAGAAGAGTAACCACGTTCAAGGAGTTAGACTTTGCTGCTTTCCAAATCAATCCGTGACCTTTTGAGACGAACACTTTCTCCATGTTAGCATATAAAACTGATATAAACATTTCATCTTGTCAAATGTTCTATCAGAATCTGACAGGGAATTAGCTATATCTAGAAATCAATCAGTTCACATCAATAGCAATTTTGCATATCATCACCAAATAGATTTTAGGAGTACAATTATTTCAATAAGCAGGTCTGCCTATTCAGAATCCCAGTCATGTGGTGGCAAAGATATTGGACTTTGCCCAAGGAGGACTGGGCTCAATATTCACTCAGCCATAAAGAGATTATTTATGATCTTAATCAAGCCATCATCTCTCAGTTCAACCAACCTCTTGGTTTGAAGTCAGAGGATCATTTAAACTTGAGTTCTCCAGTGTGATGTCAATGGACATGCTTGGCATCTCTTGGGCTCCTTTTCTCACTTGACTCTCTGTGTGTGTGCATGTACATTTTTTTTAATTAAAACCATAATTAAATGGGAAGGCAGAAGGTGATATGATGCTATGGGTATTCTTAGAACTACAGGTGGTTGTCTGAAAATGTGTCAGCCTACCAAATGAGCATCCACAGGAGATAAGCAACGATTGGTTGGGAATGTCCTGAAGAGGGGAGGTTCAAGGGGGCAAGCCCTTTACTTTCAGTTAAATGGGGTTTTTACTGTATGTGCACTCCCCACCAAGGTATTTATCTCACAAGTATGCCCACACCATGGCTCAAAATTCTCAACCCTATCAGGGAACCTTGGCTTAAGTCACTGTGTCCCAAAATGGAACTGGAAGATGCTCTGAACAGGAGGCAGAAGCTATTCCCACTCTCACGTTCACAGAGGATGGAAAGCTTACAAATCTGATCGACACAACTATTCTGTAATTTGGATAATTGAGCTAATGGTCTAAACTGTGTCTGTGCATCCCTCTCAACTTTTTGGAAAAGAGTCAGACTAAAGTGTAACACAACTGAACAAATAATAATATTGGCATTTCAAAACATTCAGAAAAAGAGGATTACATGTGTAACCGCAATATTGCATGTGTACAGTCCTGACCAGAAACAAGATTTGCCCTGGATCAGGGAGATACATTGATTTAATCAAGTATCATCAGAAATGTAAGATTAAAATGAAGCTGCCCTGGGAAAAAAGAAGCATAATTTTAAAGAAAAAAATCCCACTTAACCCATCAGGATGTCCTGAGATCATTGATGAATGATCAGGATATGCCTCTGAATACAAAGATTCTGTTTCCCCCCCAGGGCAGAATACAAAAGGAGTAAGTATCCAATATATGTTATGAAGCATTCATTCTCAACTGTTTGTAAGACACAAAATGTTTCCTGCCTTAATCATGTGCAGCCGTTTTAGGGCTGAGCTACACTTTGTTCTTTGGGTGACAGGAGAACTGTAGAAAGCAAGCTGGGCCCAAATCAATATAAGAATGGCCAACCCAAGCACTACACTTTAAATTACATTTTAAATTAACTAATACAATAAAACCATCATTAAAATATTGTTACAACACGAAATGCATAGCACTGCCAATTAAAATAGTAAATTCTTAACATTAAAATATTAAAGTATTAAATGGATGATAGGTATACTTTCACCCCTAAATTGTAGTGGCAATTCCATCTCTATGGCCTCCACTAGAGAAAGCTGAATTAATCGTTGATGTTGCAGGCACCTACGCTGAAACTCAAACTGAAAGTCCAAAGATGCAGCCATGCTGAACATGAATATAATCCTTTAAGTACAGTGGTACCTCGGTTCACGAACTTAATTCGTTCCACGATTCTGGTCACGAACCAAATTGGTCACGAACCAAATCAAATTTCCCCATAAGGTTCAGTGTAAATAAGGTCAATCCATTCTGACCCCTATGAATGTGGTCGTGAACCAAATTGGTCGCCAACTGAATCAAATTTTCCCATAAGGTTCAATGTAAATAAGGTTAATCCGTTCTGAACCATATATATATTTTTTTTTAACCACAAAAATATGAAACAAAGTACAGGCGATCTCACCTAGAGGAAGCCACGACCATGTGTCAGAGCAGGGAAGATGGCCACGGGTCATGTTTGTCACCCGATGCGGAGTTTGCGAACGGAAGCAAACTTTTGCAAACGCTGCTGTTCGTGAACCAAATTGTTCGTGAACAGAAGCGTTCGTGAACTGAAGTATTACTGTAATTTGGGCCTAAGGCCAATTAGAATTACAATTCACTAACAAATTTTGGGAGTAGCATGCACCTCTTGAGGGCCCCAATTTAGGTACCCAAGATCAAACTTGAGTCTTACAAGACCCTACAGTCATGCAGGGAACCACAAAGGTGACCTTGGAGAAAGACTCAGACTGAGTCCTCCCTGATCCCAAGGTTATAAGAAGGAGGGAAGAGAAAATGCAGTCAGGCTTGCAAAATTCTGTTACAATAGCCTCTCTCAAAAAAGTATAGAACGAGTCATTTTATGGAACCTGTTTCCTGATCTGGTCAACCTTGAAGGGCTGACAAATCTAGGCTAGTTAACTGGGATTTCAGAAGCTCTTTCTACTGCAATTACCCTTTTTCTCAGAGGCCAAAGAACAATTAGATGAGGAAAGGCTTGGCTTCCACTGATGAATAGAGATAACTATAATTTACAGACTTTTTACACTCTTTCCACAAAAAAGACTGTCATATCTATGAAAAGGGTAGCTGACACGACAGAAGACTATTAAAGAATTCCATTCACTATTAGGGACCCTCACTATTGAATTATTCTATTTACTGTTCTTCAACCCCATGTGCCACATTAGGACAGTATTCTGACATAACTGGAGATATTCATAATTGACAATATCAACAAAAACAACCAGGAGTGGATTTCTGCATATTGTGGAATGTATATGAACTCTTCACAGTGCTAGTACACAAAACACATTTCTGGACAAAGAATTCTTCAATTCTAAGTTTATGAGTTTACTACTTGACTCCATTTAGGTGTTCTCATGGTGCTAATGAAGCAAACAAAAGGATGTCTCACAAGGCTGAAGTCTAACCACTATTTCACACTGTCAGCCTTGGTCAGTTCTTGCACCTATTAAAAACTGCACAGGTCTTCAGCAACCAATTCTTTCTTCTTCCTGTCTAATCCCATGTTCTCAATTGGATCGCCATCTTCCACCATTTGGTAAGCAAATTTAGAAATACCTGCAACCTCAGGTTTGGATAGTTATGTAAACTAGTATTTTGCCTGCCAGCTTCACAGGGCAAATTTGGGTTTCCTCCTTCTCTTTTTGCTGACGTGGAGCATGTCTAGAAGCCAAGGTTTGTCCCACATCAAGAATTCTGGGTGCAGCAGCTGGAGGAAAACCCTGGCACACCTGTCTCCAAAGATGCCAACAAGGACCATAAAAGGCAAAATAGACCTCATTGGAAGGCTGCCTTGGTGGCACCAGCGCAAGTACAAAGTGTAGACACCCAAGGATGGTACCATCTCATGTATTTCTTGTTTGTTGATTGAAAAGTAGTATAGAAATTCTTCAGACTCCCATCACTGTGTCCAAAAGAAAACATTCTAAGGGTCCTCCATTCTTATCCTAAACAAACTTTAACACCTAAGGAGAATCAAGTGTTCATGGAATGCAACTTTCCTTTCAACAGCTTTAGCTTCCACATCTTTGCATCAGCTAAACCATGGGGATAAAACCTGAAGGTGAAGTTAACTGATAGCCTTCTTACATTGTCCTTTTCCAGATAATTGATAAACTTCCTTATTTTGTAGGCTCAGAGAGCTTTCATATCTGTTCTACTGCAGGGCAGTCTTTTTATGTGAGTAGTGTTATTATTTCCACTGTAAACATGAAAGCAGACACTCATTATATGCCATCACTCAACTTCTAGACACCTCGCCCCACCCCAGCAACCTTGAAATATCTTTTTTTCATATGGAACAAGCTCTCCCGCCCCAAAAACAGAGTATTCACAAGATAATGTCCCGCCATCTTGGGTAAATGATCTCCTGTCATTAATTTAGTATTATGGTGAGATGATGAACTACATGCAGCCCACCAACCTACTTCTTCTGGCCCCCAACCCATTTAGAGTACACAGAGAGAATTTAACTTTTAACTTTAAGAAGAATTTAACTTTTTCAGAGAGCTGGGAATCTTTAGAGGAAGTGTCTTAAGCCTTGCTTAAGCCTTAAGCTAAGCACATCCATTTTGGCTAAGCACTCTTGAAACTCCCATCAGGTGATCCTGACACCACCCACTTTTGTAGTGTGACCCTTGAACTGATAAAAGTTGTATATCCCTGCTATAGGACATAGCATATTTCAAAATGTAAATTTCTTTTTACTACTGGCAAAACTGTTTTTGGAATAATCCATGGCCAAAATACACCACAGCTTGTGGCCATTCACACAGAGCTCATGGGTGCCAATGGGGCTGGAAATATCTCCTAGTGCTTCTCAAGGTTGCCACCATACCTGACCTTTTTATATCTGTTAGAAAGCCAACATACTGCTAAATAAGATACCAGTTCCAGCATCTTTCTTTCCAAGAAGATCAGCAGACCCGCATATTTGGAGGTTGGCCACTCCCCTTCAGGGACAAATGAAACCCAGGATAATAAAGACAGAGATGGGGGCAAAGAGGAGGTTAGAGATGGCGGTATGTTTTTTGGGACTCATCTGCTTTCTGGAAAATTATGCTTTGTGACTGGCCATCCCTGCCACAGTAGTCATTTTGTGAATGAGGAACCTCTCACAGCTGCCATTGTGACAGCACCCACATAGTGCTCTAAAATTCCAGAAGTCTGAAGATCCATGTCCTAACCAAATCACACACACCTCTTCATTAGTATTTTTCAACAGCTACTCTCTACTTTACATGAAAAGCTATTGCAGTTTCTCTGTTCCCTATTTCCAAAATAACGTATTTAAAATCCATTTGCACATTTTTAATTACACCTATATTAATTTCCTTGGCAACTGAAAGCCAGCATTCAGATTAGCAGTTCACACCATTCCCTTTTGCAGAATAAAACTTGGAAGCATATTCACTTTCTTCATGATGGATGGTTTTAATTAGACTGCATGCTCTTTGAAGTGCAGGATTTGTCTCAATTCAGTTCCTTCGTAGTCTCTTCATCATTTGCATACACTTTTGTAGGAATTGCTCCTAGAATTTCTTCAGACTGGCAAGAGTCTAAGTTATAACCCAACATGAAATGAATGGGAAAAGGTACCTGAATTTTTATCCATATACATCCAAAGGAATGCTTTTAGGTACATATGCAAAATGAATCTCAAACTGAATGAATCTCAAACATTGCAACATTCTTACTTACTGAACAACTACAATAAGATAAAGCAACAAACTCATTTAGGATATTTATGGGCTAAAGGCCATTCATGCAACAAAACCATGGCAAAGAAAGTAAACAGAAAGAGGTCTCAGTCCCAAAACAGAACAAGTGGGTAATATGAAATAGAGGATAACTGTCAGTGGTAAGTCTCTCTCAGCCAAAAAAGTAAAACAGCAAGGAAGGAGTAAAAATAATACACAAAAGAAAATAATGATTTGAGACAAGAGAAAGAAAAGGAAATACAGCTAAACTTAGCTTACACCAATGCCATTCACTATTTCTCTCTATGCTGTTCTATTCTTGCATACAAGCCCTACTTCTACTACATCTAAATACAGCTTTTTGTTCTTTAAACTTCTCAAGCAACAATACATCATCTGTATATAGTACAGGTAGAATTCATCCCTCCACTTCTAACATACTACAAGGATAAATTTATTCAATCAAGGGGACAGCATACATCCTGACCTTACTACCTACCCTGTACTGAATCATTCACTAAACATTTTATTTTTTCTCACACATGCTTTATTTCCATCAAATATTCTTATCATCTTCAGCAACCAGTCTTCAGCTCCATATTTATGCATCACTTTCCATAATTCAAGCCTACTTTATCATACACTTTCTCTAAATCATGAAACATACAATAAATTTTCTTCCTTGCATTCGTCATTTCTGAGTTACCTGCTGAACAGTAGAACCTGGTCTATGCACCCTCTACCTGACATAAAGCTGCACTGTACTTCTCAAATTTTGTTCACTGCCACCTATTATGTCCCTTCTAAATCCTCTGAGTCAGAAGCTAAAGAGCCAGACCAGCCAGACCATCAGGCCGAAGAGAAAGCAGCCACTCCAGGAAACAGCAAGCCTGAGCAGGTGGAACCTGATTCAGATAATGAGGGACCAGATTCCAATAGGGTGCCTAGCCCAAGAACACACTGGTAGCTATGAAAGGCTGGGCAAAGATGGTCAGCATGTCTCCTTGAGAGGAGAGGGCAGCTGCAAGCCTCTATATGACCATGCCAGTACCTGGGGCTATGTAACAGCAGTCTCCTGGCCCTTGCCCTGCTGTTGAAAACAACTGTCCAGCTCCAGACCTGCATTCCTGTCATTCTTGCTCCTTGTCTTTAGACTCGAGACATTCAACCTGGCATGTACAGTCTTTTGGTGCTAGAACCCTGGACTGTTATGGACAATGTCTGTGCCTCTACCTTTCTCCTGTTAGCAGACTGCTAAAGACCCATATTTCAAAGCAAGTCCTAGTTGTCAGGTCCATACTGTCTACATCTGCTGCCCTATCATTTTTTAACATTTATGACTTTTTTCCATTATATTTTCTTGGGAACTAACACATACAGTATTTGTTTCAATTCCACTCTTCAGGTATCACTATCATTCCTATCTAAATCCTCAAACAACTTTTAAATTCCTTCACCGTAGTTTTATCCTAAATCATCTCCTTTATTTTTTAATTCCATTCACTCTACCAGAAGCTCCTTGGTTAGCTCTTTTCACTCACTTTCAATTTTTGTTTTAATTTTAATCAAAATCACTCTATTTTCTCTCCCTCCTTCAATATTAATCTTACCCTGCTCTTTTTGACAATATTCCATTCATTCTGTAGGGAGATGATGATGGTTTTATTATTTATTTGAATGTATTAAATTCAATTGATTTGAATTTATTAAATATCTTCTAATATTCAGGATTCATACTTCCTAGAGTTGTTCTATTTTCACCCTCGTTTCTTTCTTTTCCTGAGCAGATCCTCACTGAACAGTCTCCATTTTCATTCATCTGTTGGTCTCAGAATGGCCCAGCCGCATTTTCTATAATCCCTTCTGTCATTCCCACCCATTCATTCATGACACCAAGCAGAATAATTTTTTCTGCGTGGATTGCAATCACTCAGAATATTGCACAATTTTTCCCAAACTCACCTCAGGTTCTTCTGCTATGACCATTCACAGGATGCAACTATAACCACCCTATAGATCCCTACATTCGTATTCACCCATAGGAACCCAGATGACCCCAATTAATCTTGTCTGACATTTTAGCATTTTCATTCATAATTATAACTACACCTTTTGCAGGCCATTTTTAAAAAGAAATAAAAAAATATATTGGTGAGATACTATTAACAACTACAATAACAAAAAGCACTAGATATTATGCAATATAAAAAAAACCCTAGAATTATTTTTTTTTTAATTTATTTAAGCAATTTATAGGGCTGCTCAACTCACTCACAGTGACTCCAGGCAGCTTACAGGAATAAAAATCCCAAATACAAAACCCACTATACTCTCCAACCCCCTGGTGACAACAACACATTTACACTAGCCATTTGATGGGCTACATACATTATAGTGATTAAAAGAAACTTAAACAATATTTTAAAAGATCCATATAATCAGTCTGGTATTAACATGGGATTAATTCAATCCTTAAAATTTATAATTAAATCTAGACCATACAGAAACATATTGCTCCATCTTCTCAAAGAACAAAATCAATCTGGAGTTCTCACTCAAGGCCAAATGACCAGGCTCAAATTAACATATTTTGGATATATCATGTGAAGACCTAACTCTCTTGAGAAGTCTCTAATTCTGGGAAAGGTAGAAGGAGGAAAAGAAGATGAACAGCTCCAAAGTTAATAGACTCGATTATAATATTAGTGAATGTACCACTGAAAGTTCTGAAGGACCAGGTTGGAAACAAATCATCCTGGAGAAAGTCTATGTGTTATTAAAACAGCTACAGTCTCCTCTTGAGTATAGAAAGACTTTTTTTTTTTTAATGTCAGAAATACTGAGGAGACAACTATGTAATTTGTTGTGACTTTATATTCACAAATACAAATTCAAATTTTAAAAAACCAAGATTATCCATTATAATTGCTATCTAATAGCCACACCCTCTGTGAAGTTTTGCAATCCAGAAGACATGGGGGAAAAAAAAAAAAAGAGGAGATTGATAGACCTCCGAAGCCTTGCACGTGTTGGGTTCCTGCCCACTCACAGAAACTGACCTGTACACTTTGAATGTGTGTAGGTACTCCAAAAGAATCTGCCTATATCATAATGCCTTATACAGATTTATGGTGTAAACATAAATACTCTATACTTTGGATTGTTGCACTCAAAAATTAATATCACTAGGCAAAGTACAGATAAGAGTGAACTAAAATGACACAGCAAGTCCCCAGTGAGAAAAGATTGGGGGGGGAAGGATGAGTTTACAGAAATGGCAAAAGATAAAATTATGAATGTGAGACCATAAAGTCAGAAGAACATTGGAGGAGCCCTGCTGGACCAGGTTATCCATGTAATCCAGCATTCTGTGTCATATAATTGCCAATCGGGAGCATCTGGAAAGTTCCAAACAATAAAAGGTGGATAAGAGCCATCCTCCACTGTTTCTCCCTAACAGCTGCTTTACCAAGCTATTCAGTGAAGCTGAGTGATAAGAGTTAGAAAAGAACTCCTTCACATAGAGTCTAAATAATCCATGGAATGTACAGTATGTAATGATGGGCACCAAATCTAGCGCCTTGAAAAAGGATCAGCTCTATCCTCTATAACTGTGTTTTTCAACCTTGGTGACCTGAAGATGTATGGACTTCAACTCCCAGAACCCTCCAGCCGCCATGCTGGCTGGGGAATTCTGAGAGTGGAAGTCCACTCATCTTCAAGCTGCTAAAGTTGAGAAACACTGCTCTGTAAATTTATCAGATGATACTAGTCATGATAGCTACATATTCCATCCATAATCAGTGGCACTGTGCCTCTCAACTTGCTAGGGAGGAAGTTATGGGAAGTTCTGTTGACTGTAACAATGTAATGAGTCTAGGGTGGTTCTTATATTCTTAGCTGATCCTTCTCTATTTTGCACACAAGTGTTGGGGCCAGCTAACCCTTCTCCCAATCCATTTATCCTTTGAGCCTACAGAGCTTAATTTCTGGGAAGGTCAGTATTTGTGGAAAAGGACAAGAGAAAGCATACTTCAGGAGGTGAAAGTCATACATCACCTCTCCACTGAAGACACTGTCCAACTGCTTCTATTTTATACCAACTAAAACATAGCTGTCTTTCCACCCAATAACATCCCTTACTTCACCCCCCAAGCAGTGTTTACATTGTGTAAATAGCGTATCTTCTCCAGCAGTTCCATTCTTCTGCCCAAGGTAGACAAAACAAAAGCTGCAAAAAGGGCTGCTTTGTTTTGCCCAACCCCAAATCAAATCAATAATATACTGGTGGGTGGATTTTAACCACACCCCCTACTAACCACTATTTTAGAGAAGCAAACTGTTATCTCTGTGGGACTTGTGGCATTTTATTTATCTGCATGTTTTTTCTTCTGTTGTTCTTATTATTCCCAGCAGCTTTGTGCATTTCTATTAAAGCAGGTAACCCAGCAACCTAGAAGTTGTGATTAACTTTTTTTATGGCAGGGATATAGCAGAACATGCTGGCTCTTTTCCCCAAAGAGATTCGTATCTCTATCGCATTGCCTTTTCTTGCACAGTTATCTCACAGCCCTAGAAAAGACTCACTTCACCACCCAGACAAACTTAGTTTCCAGATCTGGACTGGGATCACATGCTGTGCCAAACCACAACATAGTTTGGTTTTAGTTCCATGTGTTGTGTGAACCCAGACTGTGGAGTTCATAAACCATGGCTTATAGCTTAGCATGTTGCGTGATTCCAGCCAATTATGATTTATTCAGCAAACAAATCACAGTGAAATGTGATGTGTGAATCCAGTTTCTGTCATTCACAACTTAGAAAAAATAATAAAAAAGTAATAATGAAGTTCAAATTGCTGAATCCATCGCAACTTTTGCTGGGGTGCTTCAGAAGGAGGAGGAGGCTAATAATGCAGATCTAATATACTTTTGCTTTAAACAAGTAACCCTAAAGCAGGGGTTGCTAAACTTTTAGCGATCACGCCTCCCTTTAATATAATCTTAATGTACACAACTCCCCTAAAAATCCAAACACCAAAATGAATACTAATCAATAATGAAAACAATACAATGAAACTTTATCTTTAATAAACACATAAAAAATAAACAAGCAAAGGTTCTTCACACCTTCCTTGGACTCTGTCTGCACCTCCCCAAGGGAGGTCCACCTCACAGTTTTGGAAACCCTGCCCTAAAGCATAATCAGGGAGCCATTTAATTTTTAAGTACTGTACAACAAAGTTAGCCTTTTCAAGGCTAGTAAGAAAATTAAGAGAATTAAAAAAAACAGTCTATGTATTCTAAAAACTAATATTGAACCAATATTGTTTATAAAAGGCACTCTTTTGGGGGTGAGGGAGAGCCTCCTATTACAGACAATATCAATCTTTCTTTCTAGCTATGTTCCTGCAGTATATAAGAGAGCCTGGAACTTTCCACATTTTTCTCTTTCATCCCTATGCAATATTCTTCTCATCCAGCCAAGGACTGAAATTTACAGGAAGTCTCTCCCCAGAGAACCTGAAGAGATGATTGGTGGCACCTGAGATTCAAGGCTATACTAGGAATCTAATTTTAGGTCCAGCAAGAGGGACTTTTGAAAAGCAACTACTCCAAGATACTTGCCTCCATTTCAGAGGTTCAGATACACGCCATCATACCACATGCAAACAATTAAAAAAAAATTAGGAACAAGAAAGAGGACCCCAAAACTGAGATGGTATTTTTAAAAAATTCAGTGATTTACATTTGGTGGAAGACCTAGCCTTCTTCATCACATCTGGTTTTATCCAACACATTTGCTGTTGTTAACGGGAAAAGGAATTATAATAATGAATAATAATACAAAAGTACTAGAAAAAAATAAGCAGGGGATATAACTGGTAACACGTTACACAGCTGGACAAACATTTGGCTTAAGTGAGTCTAGATTAAAAAATGTTGGTAGCATCTATGATACTTCCTTGGGAATATGAAGCCTCCCTTCATCTAGCTGGACTTATGCAAATATGTTTTTTATTAAAAAAAAAAAAAAAAAGTACTGCCGAGGTACAGTTCTTAAAATAATCTTGACCAACCTTGCCTTGTAACCACAGTGGCTCACTTTCAATTGTTGTGAGAAGCAAAGTTTAAAACAGGGTTTAAAGCTCTTCATTTGAAGTCCGTTCCTCATATTCAGCCCAGACACTGATTTCAAAAATAATGAGGCATTAAGCTCTGACTCCCCTTCATGGATCACTGCCTTGTCATGGTGAAGGGGCTTGCGTAACTCAGTGAAGCCATGAGCTATACCGTGCAGGGCCACCCAAGACGGACAGGTCATGACAGAGAATTCTGACAAAATGTGGTCCACTGGAGAAGGAAATGGCAACCGACTCCAGTATCCTTGCCAAGAAAACCCCATGGACAATGTTAAAAGGCTAAAAGATATGACGCCGGAAGATGAGCCCCTCAGGTCGGAAGGTGTCCAATATGCTACTGGGGAAGAGCGGAGGGCAATTCCAAGTAGCTCCAGAAAGAGTGAAGCGGCTGGGCCAAAGCCGAAAGGACGTTCAGCTGTGGATGTATCTGGAAGCGAAAAGAAGGTCCGATGCTGTAAAGAACAATATTGTATAGGTACCTGGAATGTAAGATCTATGAACCAAGGCAAGCTGGATGTGGTCAAACATGAGATGACAAGACTGAACATCGACATCTTGGGAATCAGCGAACTGAAATGGACGGGAATGGGTGAATTTAATTCGGGTGACCATTATATCTACTACTGTGGGCAAGAAACCCTTAGAAGAAATGGAGTTGCACTCATAGTGAATAAGAGAGTGGGAAAGGCAGTAATGGGGTACAACCTCAAAAACGACAGAATGATCTCAGTGCGTATCCAAGGCAAACCATTCAATATCACAGTCATCCAAGTCTATGCCCCAACCACTGATGCTGAAGAAGCTGAGGTCGACCGCTTCTATGAAGACCTACAACACCTTCTAGAACTAGCACCAAAAAAAGATGTCCTTTTCATCATAGGGGATTGGAATGCTAAAGTAGGAAGTCAAGGAGTAATCGGAATAAAGGCAAGTTTGGCCTTGGAGTACAAAATGAAGCAGGGCAAAGGCTAATAGAGTTCTGTCAAGAGAACAAGCTAGTCATAACAAACACTCTTTTCCAACAACACAAGAGACGACTCTACACATGGACATCACCAGATGGTCAATGCTGAAACCAGATTGATTACATACTTTGCAGCCAAAGATGGAGAAGCTCTATACAGACAGCAAAAACAAGACCAGGAGCTGACTGTGGCTCAGATCATGAGCTTCTTACTGCAAAATTTAGGCTTAAATTGAAGAATGTAGGGAAAACCACTAGACCACTCAGGTATGACTTAGATCATATTCCTTGTGAGTACACAGTGAAGGTGATGCATAGATTTAGAGGATTAGATTTGGTAGACAGAGTGCCTGAAGAACTATGGACGGAGGTCCGTAACATTGTACAGGAGACAGCAACTAAAACCATCCCAAAGAAAAAGAAATGCAAGAAAGCAAAATGGCTGTCTAATGAGGCTTTACAAATAGCTGTGGAAAGAAGGAATGCGAAAAGCAAGGGTGAAAGGGAAAGATATAAGCAACTGAATGCAGATTTCCAGAGAATAGCAAGGAGAGATAAGAAGGCCTTCTTAAATGAACAATGCAAAGAAATCGAGGAAAACAATAGAATGGGGAAGACTAGAGATCTCTTCAAGAAAATTGGAGATATGAAAGGAACGTTTAGTGCAAAGATGGGCATGATAAAGGACAAAAAAGGCAGGGACGTAACAGAAGCAGAAGAGATTAAGAAGAGGTGGCAAGAATACAAAGAACTATACAAGAAAGATCTTAATATCCCTGATGTCCACGCTGGTGTGATCACTGACCTTGAGCCAGACATCCTAGAGAGTGAAGTCAAGTGGGGCTTAGGAAGCATTGCTAACAACAAAGCTAGTGGAGATGACAGTATTCCAGCTGAGTTATTTAAAATACTAAAAGACGATGGTGTTAAAGTGCTGCACTCAATATGCCAGCAAGTTTGGAAAGCGCAACAGTGACCACGGGATTGGAAAAGGTCAGTTTATGTTCCAATTCCAAAGAAGGGCAACGCCAAAGAATGCTCAAACTATCGCACAATTGCACTCATTTCACATGCTAGCAAGGTTATGCTCAAAATCCTACAAGCTAGGCTTCAGCAATACATGAACCGAGAACTACCGGATGTACAAGCTGGGTTTCGAAGAGGCAGAGGAACTAGAGATCAAATCGCCAACATTCGCTGGATCATGGAGAAAGCACGAGAGTTCCAGAAAAATATCTACTTCTGCTTCATTGACTATGCAAAAGCCTTTGATTGTGTGGATCACAACAAACTGTGGCAAATTCTTAAAGAGATGGGAGTACCAGACCACCTTACCTGTCTCCTGAGAAATCTGTATGCGGGCCAAGAAGCAACAGTTAGAACCAGTCATGGAACAACCGATTGGTTCAAAATAGGGAAAGGTGTACGACAAGGCTGTATACTGTCACCCTGCTTATTTAACCTATATGCAGAGTACATCATGAGAAATGCCAGGCTGGAAGAATCACAAGCCGGAATTAAGATTGCAGGGAGAATCATCAACAACCTCAGATATGCAGACGATACCACCCTAATGGCAGAAAGTGAAGAAGAACTAAAGAGCCTCTTGATGAGGGTGAAAGAGGAGAGTGCAAAAGCTAGCTTGAAACTCAACATTAAAAAAACTAAGATCATGCCATCTGGACCCATCAATTCCTGGCAAATAGAAGTGGTAGAAATGGAAGCAGTAACAGACTTCATTTATTTGGGCTCCAAGATCACCGCAGACGGAGACTGCAGCCATGAAATTCAAAGACGCTTGCTCCTTGGGAGGAAAGCCATGGCAAGCCTAGATAGTATATTAAAAAGCAGAGACGTCACCTTGCCGACAAAGATCCGCATAGTCAAAGCTATGGTTTTTCCAGTAGTAATGTATGGCTGTGAGAGCTGGACCATAAAGAAGGCGGAGCGCCGAAGAATTGATGCCTTTGAACTGTGGTGCTGGAGAAGACTCTTGAGAGTCCCCTGGACTGCTAGGAGGTCAAACCAGTCAATCTTAAAGGAAATCAACCCTGATTGCTCATTGGAAGGATCGATAATGAACCTCAAGCTCAGATACTTTGGTCACCTAATGCGAAGAGAGATCTCTTTGGAGAAGACCCTGATGCTGGGAAAGATTGAAGGCAAAAGGAGAAGAGGATGGCAGAGGATGAGATGGTTAGATAGCATCACTGAAGCAATGAGCATGAAACTGAGCAAACTCAGGGAGGCAGTGAAGGACTGGAAGGCCTGGCGCAATATGGTTCATGGGGTCACGAAGAGTCGGACACAACTTAACGACTAAACAACAACAAAGCTCTGACTTCATTATTGGTATCACCCCCAGCCTTTCAGAGAAAAGCAGGCATGTGTCCACATCCTAGAATCTGTACTCACTATCAAGAATCTTCATATTAGAGAAATTCCAGGATAGACAAACACAAGTCATGAGATCCCCACTTTCACTTTCTGCAGCATGTACACAAGTTAGTGGATGACCGAATAAGTACAACAGGGTCCCTTCTGTGCATTAAGTAAATGCTTTGTTTATTTGAATATTTATAGTCTGCTGGTTATCACAGAGATTTCAGGGCAAATTACAGTCCATAAAATGTGCATGATGAAGGGAAATAAGAACAGACAATTCTTTGAAAAGCTACAAGAACCATCATCATAATGCAATGTAAAGGAAGTTCCCAGTTTTTACAGAGAACCAAAAGGCAGGGGCAGGCTGGGATAACTAAGCTCTGAACAAAAGGACAAGTCTTGACCAGAGGCCCCAAAGCAAACAAGGTTACTGTCATCCTAGCCTCCAATAACAGGGCATTTCAAGCCATGGTGCCATTAATGGAACATGGAAAGAGGAAAACAGACAAGGTGGGAACTATGTACACCACCTGGAGTCACATGCAAGTGAGATGGGTAGCCATATTAATAATAATAATAATAACAACAACAATAATAATTCCAATGGATTCCCTCAGGGCAAATGCGAAATTGTTAAATATAGTGAGAGCTCACAGTATTCTTTAAGAAGATTCAGCAATGCTGGAAGGAAGGAAGGAAGGAAGGAAGGAAGGAAGGAAGGAAGGAAGGAAGGAAGGAAGGAAGGAAGGAAGGAAGGAAGGAAGGAAGGAAGGAAGGAAGGAAGGAAGGAAGGAAGGAGCAATTCCTGAGAAGCCAAATACATCAGAGTACAATTCTGTTATTCAATATGTGGCCAGTGCAACTAAATATTTTAACAGAAGGGGACCTATTTCAACACCCTTTCTATTTCCTCTTTCCCTTATATGAGAAGCTGTTGTGTCTGAATGAAACACAGCACAACCAGAATAACAAGGCACTATTGTTCTCCACCAAAAAAAAAAAAGAGCCAGCTGGGCAGAACAAACAAGAAAAAAATGCCAACAACTTTAAGGACTTCAGTACCAGATGGAAACTAGTCCCTGTATTTAGCCACATTATTCTATCTGAGAGGAACATGTTATCAGTGCTTAATATAAGGTTTGCTCTTTACAGGGTTTCAAAACACAACATGATTTAAGGTTTGACACACTGTCAGACAAATGTATAAGCAAATATAAGGGGATTTTTTTCCCTTCAAGTTGGACTTGACTCCTGTGGCAACTACATGAACAAGTGCAGGCAATTTTCTAGGCAGCATTTTTAGAAGTGGTTTGTCCTTGCCTTCTTCCTAGGGCTGAGAGGAAGTTATTGGCCCCAGGAAGCCTAGTCATTGGCTTTAAGCCTAAGGAGGGACTAGAACTCAGCTTTCCCTGCTCTTGGTCCAGCATATTAACTACTAGACCCAAGTGGGTCTCAATCATTATAAACTAATTGTATTATGTATATATTAATTAGCATCTGCTATTGCACAGTGCAAGCATTAGCATTTTGCCATCCTCACTCTAGCCCCTTGTTTCAAAATGCAAGTCAGTAGGTTGACTGAGATGTACTTTCAATACAGGTACTCCTCAACTTTACGACCATTCATTTAGCGACCATTCAAAGTTATGACAGTGCTGAAAAAAGTGACTGACAACCGGTCCTCGCACTTAAGACCGTTGCAGCATTCCCGCAGTCACATGATCAAAATTCGGGCACTTGGTAACCAACATGTATTTACAATGGCTGCAGCATCCTGAGGTCACATGATTGCTATTTGCAACCTTCCCAACCGGCTTCCAACAAGCAGAATCAATGGGGAACTGCATGATTCACTTAACGACTGCAGTGGTTCGCTAAAAGTGGCCCTGCAGGATCACACTTAAGGATTCTCTAATCTACTTTTTGATTTCACAGAAGCCAACCAGATGCATCTGCAAAGCCCAGAACATGGCTCACAGTCCAGACATTTCAGAAAATTAACATCCCTGCCTAAGGGTTAAAGATGAGATTGACTTCATTCTGCTGAGACTGTCAAGGAGGCATGATGCCCTTCAAGTGTTTTAGACTTCAGCTACCAGCAGGACAATAGCAAAGTGCAATGACAAGTCTACTCCCTCTTTACTTCACTCTTATTGTGTTCAGCAATCAACCTTCAGCTCCATATTCACACAAAATGTTCATAACTGAAGGCTATTCAAGTAACACACAATAAACTTTCTTTCTCACATTCATATATTTCTCTGTGATCTGCTAAACCGCAAAAATCTGATCTGTATTCCTTCTGCCTGACATAAAGCCTACTGCACTTCCCAAATGTTGATTTATTTATTTGTTTTGAATTGATTTATATGGCCACCCATCTTGCCAAAGCAACTCTGGATGGCAAGTGTGTTGTCACTTCTTATACCCTTTCTACTGAATTCTGCAAAGCACCTTCTCAGGCACAATTAACAAACTAATCCCCCTGTAGTTTTTGCACTCAATCTTGCTAACATTCCCATGGGGAACAATAATAACATTCTTTTAATCATCAAGCACAAAAGGGTTTCTCCCTTACCATTAAAGATGTCTAAAATCCCTCCAGTGTCTGATGCAAACTGTTTAGTTTGTGCTTACAAAAGCTATGAATGGGCTGTGTTTCTACAAATGATTTTAAGGAGTGCTTCCTGCATGATTCAGAAAAAGAAATAAAGCCAATCTGCCACATAGATTCAGAACCCTTGGACTTCAACC
The DNA here is from genome assembly GCF_059951505.1 of Python bivittatus. Lineage (NCBI taxonomy): Eukaryota > Metazoa > Chordata > Lepidosauria > Squamata > Pythonidae > Python > Python bivittatus. Next base: position 79,407,338 of record NW_028277035.1, on the reverse strand, counting down.
TGAGATCCACAAATACTGTAAGGGCTCTGCATAGCTTTTAATAATAACTGCAATAATAATAATAACAACTTTACAGTAATAATAACTGCAAAGTAATATGTAAAGAAAAATATTAGCCATAGTCCTCAATCCAGAATTATCTAATAGAGGTTCCTAGATTTTAGTTGCATCTTTTTTTTTTGCAGTCACCTAACAAACATGAGTACGTGTTTGGTGTACTCCGTACAAAGGTACAGAGGCAACAAGACTGCCTCCACATCAGCAATGTGCCCATTAGCTCTCTATGCCGAATAACTATAATTGGACAAGAGAGAAAATGAAACCCAGTTGTGTCCTTACTGTTTTAATAGAATAATGTTTCTACATAGTTTGTGGAAATCACTTCCTTAAATAGCATATGCCTTACATAAAACACTAACTATCTGGCCTGCCAGTCAAGCTGGGGAAGAACTTTTTCTCAAAGGATTCTCCATTATAAACAACCCAATCACGTTGGCCATGGCTGCCTGCCAAAATGTTACTCTGTAGTTTCTATTTATCAGTGTTTGGCAAAAGATTATTATTTTCCAATCATGAGTAGTGGACAGGCTTGTTTGAATCATCAAGAACAGGTTCAACCATACAGCACTTCCTTCTTTATTGGACAAATTCAAGACTGGAGCTATATCATTACATCTGTCTCTTTTTCCATCAAGAACTGTCAATAAACACAAACCGCGCAACACGATATCATCAACTAGTGAAGTTCTCTTACCTCCACAAACCTATAAAGCAAAAGGGAGGGAATTCACAATACTGTGACATACTTGCTGTTTCCAGGGAGAGAAAAGAGATGAGAATTCCTGGCCTGCTTTGGGCAGGAGATATAACATGTCATGCCAAGTGATGTCTCAAAAGGAGCTGGAAAAAGGAACATCTGTGATTTGTGCCATGAGTTCCAATTCTAGAAGTAAATATATGCCTTTGATATCTATAACCTAATGCCTATTTCTTAAATTATGTAATTAAGGAAAGTTATATCTTTTTGAAGAGGACTACAAGGTCATTCTTAGTCATTGTTGATTATTGGGAATATTATTCTGCCATCCTGGGAACTGGGATTAGATTAATTTATCCAGTTTGGAAAAGTAGATTTTTCCCCTTTTAGGAACCTATCAGGTGCAGAGATTTAGTTGGACCAAGGGTTTTCTCAGTGTTTGCTAAGAAGGGGGGGGGGAACGGAGAATGGGTTTTGATCTGTTTTTAGAAATATAAACAATTTTCCTTTTTTTTTTTAAATTAAAAAATAGGACTAAGGTTTTATTAGGCTAACTTCTTCATACAATAACAACATTTAAGGAAGTCTCACTTTAAACATATAGGTAATTTCGTAGTATTCCAATCCTTCCCCCCTCCCACCAAATCTAGTCTTCAAAGACTACTTTCCACGCAATATGCTGAGTTCCAGGTATTGTAGATCTCCTATCAGTCTCATGCTTCGTAACCAATTGTTATTGATTTATAATCCAATCAAGACTGTCCTACAGTCTATATGAGCTTAGAGTAATTACCAGCTTTATTGATCTTTGTCAGAAACCTAGCATACTTTTAGAAAAGCATGTCCAAACATCTAACCATGCATTGTTTCACTAGCACAATATAACAACAGGATGAAGGAATGACACAAGACCTATCTGCAGATAGGAAGCCAAGATAGAGGGAACAGATTGCCTAAAGGCACCAGCGTTAGAGATTTAAATCAGCTATTTCCCAGATGAACAACATGCTCTCACCACTATTTCAGCTTCTCCTGATCTGTTACAAGAGCATTTTCCCAAAGGACAAAGGCAAAATACATTGTTTCCTGTTAAGCCACCATGAATACTTACCAGAATGAGTTTATGAATATATATATATATATATATATATATACTCGATAATTATTTTTCTCCAGAACAACAAAGAATTTTTTCTTCAGGTTAGACAGTTTGGGTAACCTTCAGTTCCCATATTCAGTGACTTTACCATACGCTGCTGGTAACATAAATGTGCTTTTGTCATTTTTTAGCAATATTGTTATCAGATTTTGAATATGTTTAATTGCAAATATAGTATTTTTTTAAAGGACATGCTCTGACATAGAATTAAACATTATATGCAAAATTATGTACTGGAGAGGGGAGATTTGTAGAGAAGCAGACAGAGAAATCTACTTTGTACTATAAATATGTTTTTAGTTTGAAACAGAAAGAGAGACTACAAGTCTGAAAGCATTCAAATTGTCTTATTATATGTTATATTAAATAAATATATAATATAAATCTTATTATTTAGTTAAGGAGAGTCAACTTATGATTGTTTTCTCTGGTATATGCAGCATTACCCAGAAAAAAAATGCATCCAGTTGTTTAAAAAAAAAATCTGTAGATCTTTAGGGTTTTTTACTTTCTAATAATTCTAATGGAAGTTGCAAATTAAATATATCTTGAGCACTTGAACTGCTACATTACAGGCTTATTTGTAAGTACTTGTGACTGAAAAAAAGAAATCCTACCAGCATCTACTTTGTAGACCCAAACAAGAAATTATGTTAGTAGTATCTTAATGACGTTTAACACTCAGGAATAGACAATGGATCTTTAATGTTTTAATGAAAATGCACTCTTGGCAAGTTCCCTCTATTCCATTAAATCCTCTGTGATACCTCAACATTCCCATAAATAAGCTTGCACTAATATAGACAATGTTTGAAAATTAATCTGTATAGCAACTACTTAATTCAATTTAAAGAGAATTCCTCTGAACTGTCTCACCCTTTCGGCTCCCAATTTCCCTATTCATTTCTTTAAAAAAAAATGGTTCTCTCCGGCTTCATCTGCCTAATAAACTACTGATCATTCAGTACTTGCCAATTATAATATTTAAAACACCTAAAATGTTATTGTGTGTGTGTGTGTGTGTGTGTGCATGTGTGAGTAAAACACAACTGGAAACAACTAATATGATTCCCCTGACATTTAATGAAAATGCCTTCAGGTTAGAAAATCCCATTAAACCATTAAAAAGCAGAGTTGGGAAGGAACACAATACTGGCTATATGGATGTTATCCATACAAAAAGATTCTTGAAGCAAAAGCATGAAAATAATGATTTTATTAATTCTTGGTTGAGAGAGAACACCAGGCTAGCATTATGCTACTCAATAATGTTATTGTTTATAAAAACTGGTGGGATAGAAGGAAATTCCTCATTAGATTTTGGGAATATACCCAGTTGGGTCTGATACAGGCCAAGTGACCCTACATCAATTTGTAAAGGTGGCCATGGATACGAGATTAGGATGGCCCTGAGCTTGCTGGCTTTTTGTAAGACCCTAAAGACCTGGTTCTGTGCCCAGGCCTGGGGTCCCGAGTGTGTGAAGGATCCCATCTCCTGGTTGTGCTTACAACCATCAGTTGTGAAATATTCCTCAGATGCTATGTACAGTGGGGCAAAAAAGTATTTAGTCAGCCACCAATTGTGCAAGTTCTCCCACTTAAAAAGATGAGAGAGGCCTGTAATTTTCATCATAGGTATACCTCAACTATCAGAGACAAAATGGGGGGGGGGAAATCCAGAAAATCACATTGTCTGATTTTTAAAGAATTTATTTGCAAATCATGGTGGAAAATAAGTATTTGGTCAATATCAAAAGTTCATCTCAATACTTTGTTATATATCCTTTGTTGGCAATGACAGAGGTCAAACGTTTTCTGTAAGTCTTCACAAGGTTTTCACACACTGTTGCTGGTATTTTGGCCCATTCCTCCATGCAGATCTCCTCTAGAGCAGTGATGTTTTGGGGCTGTCGCTGGGCAACACGGACTTTCAACTCCCTCCAAAGGTTTTCCATGGGGTTGAGATCTGGAGACTGGCTAGGCCACTCCAGGACCTTGAAATGCTTCTTACGAAGCCACTCCTTCGTTGCCCAGGCGGTGTGTTTGGGATCATTGTCATGCTGAAAGACCCAGCCACGTTTCATCTTCAATGCCCTTGCTGATGGAAGGAGGTGTTCACTCAAAATCTCACGATACATGGCCCCATTCATTCTTTCCTTTACACGGATCAGTCGTCCTGGTCCCTTTGCAGAAAAACAGCCCCAAAGCATGATGTTTCCACCCCCATGCTTCACAGTAGGTATGGTGTTCTTTGGATGCAACTCAGCATTCTCTCTCCTCCAAACACGACGAGCTGAGTTTAGACCAAAACATTCTATTTTGGTTTCATCTGACCATATGACATTCTCCCAATCCTCTTCTGGATCATCCAAATGCTCTCTAGCAAACTTCAGACGGGCCCAGACATGTACTGGCTTAAGCAGGGGGACACGTCTGGCACTGCAGGATTTGAGTCCCTGGCAGCGTAGTGTGTTACTGATGGTAGCCTTTGTTACTTTGGTCCCAGCTCTCTGCAGGTCATTCACTAGGTCCCCCCATGTGGTTCTGGGATTTTTGCTCACCATTCTTGTGATCATTTTGACCCCACAGGGTGAGATCTTGCATGGAGCCCCAGATCGAGGGAGATTATCAGTGGTCTTGTATGTCTTCCATTTTCTAATTATTGCTCCCACAGTTGATTTCTTCACATCAAGCTGCTTGCCTATTGCAGATTCAGTCTTCCCAGCCTGGTGCAGGTCTACAATTTTGTTTCTGGTGTCCTTCGACACCTCTTTGATCTTGGCCATAGTGGAGTTTGGAGTGTGACTGTTTGAGGTTGTGGACAGGTGTCTTTTATACTGATAACAAGGTCAAACAGGTGCCATTACTACAGGTAACAAGTGGAGGACAGAGGAGCCTCTTAAAGAAGTAGTTACAGGTCTGTGAGAGCCAGACATCTTGCTTGTTTGTAGGTGACCAAATACTTATTTTCCACCATGATTTGCAAATAAATTCTTTAAAAATCAGACAATGTGATTTTCTGGATTTTTTCCCCATTTTGTCTCTCATAGTTGAGGTATACCTATGATGAAAATTACAGGCCTCTCTCATCTTTTTAAGTGGGAGAACTTGCACAATTGGTGGCTGACTAAATACTTTTTTACCCCACTGTATTTTAATTTTTGTATTGATGATGGGAATTTGTTTTAAGATTGTTCGCCGCCCAGGGTCACTTGCTGAGATGGGCAGCATACGAATTGGATGAATGGATGAATGGATGAATGAATGATTTAGGTTATTCCCCAACATAATCGACCCATGCCAACAAATTCTCTACCCCCAACTTATCTTTATCTTTTCTGGAATGTCAAGCATTTATCAACTTCTTAAAACACAAACACACACACACACACACACACACAGAAACACCAGCTTTTTGGAGAGGTTTAAATATATTGTGCCATCTGGATATTCCCAGGAAAACTGGGGGGAAGAAAAAATAAGGAAGGTATGGTACCTAGCCATTATGGTAATGCTGGAGTAATAGCAAACTAACTGCAGCAAACTCCCCTACATCTGAGTATCTCCAATCAGGATTCCCATGGACACTATGATGAATTCAGAATGTTAATCATGAGGTTCAAGTACTTCCCCCTAAACCTACCTTAATTCATTTATTATAATGGATATAATTATACTTGTTGTTGTTGTTCAGTCGTTAAGTCGTGTCCGACTCTTCGTGACCCCATGAACCATATTGCGCCAGGCCTTCCTGTTCTTCACTGCCTCCCTGAGTTTGCTCAGTTTCATGCTCATTGCTTCAGTGATGCTATCTAACCATCTCATCCTCTGCCGTCCTCTTCTCCTTTTGCCTTCAATCTTTCCCAGCATCAGGGTCTTCTCCAAAGAGATCTCTCTTCGCATTAGGTGACCAAAGTATCTGAGCTTGAGGTTCATTATCGATCCTTCCAATGAGCAATCAGGGTTGATTTCCTTTAAGATTGACTGGTTTGACCTCCTAGCAGTCCAGGGGACTCTCAAGAGTCTTCTCCAGCACCACAGTTCAAAGGCATCAATTCTTCGGCCCTCGGCCTTTTTTATGGTCCAGCTCTCACAGCCATACATTACTACTGGAAAAACCATAGCTTTGACTATGCGGATCTTTGTCGGCAAGGTGACGTCTCTGCTTTTTAATATGCTATCTAGGCTTGCCATAGCTTTCCTCCCAAGGAGCAAGCGTCTTTTAATTTCATGGCTGCAGTCTCCGTCTGCGGTGATCTTGGAGCCCAAATAAATGAAGTCTGTTACTGCTTCCATTTCTACCCCTTCTATTTGCCAGGAATTGATGGGGCCAGATGCCATGATCTTAGTTTTTTTAATGTTGAGTTTCAAGCCAGCTTTCGCACTCTCCTCTTTCACCCTCATCAAGAGGCTCTTTAGTTCTTCTTCACTTTCTGCCATTAGGGTGGTATCGTCTGCATATCTGAGGTTGTTGATGATTCTCCCTGCAATCTTAATTCTGGCTTGTGATTCTTCCAGCCTGGCATTTCTCATGATGTACTCTGCATATAGGTTAAATAAGCAGGGTGACAGTATACAGCCTTGTTGTACACCTTTCCCTATTTTGAACCAATCGGTTGTTCCATGACCGGTTCTAACTGTTGCTTCTTGGCCCGCATACAGATTTCTCAGGAGACAGGTAAGGTGGTCTGGTACTCCCATCTCTTTAAGAATTTGCCACAGTTTGTTGTGATCCACACAATCAAAGGCTTTTGCATAGTCAATGAAGCAGAAGTAGATATTTTTCTGGAACTCTCGTGCTTTCTCCATGATCCAGCGAATGTTGGCGATCTGACCTCTAGTTCCTCTGCCTCTTCGAAACCCAGCTTGTACATCCGGTAGTTCTCGGTTCATGTATTGCTGAAGCCTAGCTTGTAGGATTTTGAGCATAACCTTGCTAGCATGTGAAATGAGTGCAACTGTGCGATAGTTTGAGCATTCTTTGGCGTTGCCCTTCTTTGGAATTGGAACATAAACTGACCTTTTCCAATCCCATGGCCACTGTTGCGTTTTCCAAACTTGCTGGCATATTGAGTGCAGCACTTTAACAGCATCATCTTTTAGTATTTTAAATAACTCAGCTGGAATACTGTCATCTCCACTAGCTTTGTTGTTAGCAATGCTTCCTAAGGCCCACTTGACTTCACTCTCTAGGATGTCTGGCTCAAGGTCAGTGATCACACCAGCGTGGACATCAGGGACATTAAGATCTTTCTTGTATAGTTCTTCTGTGTATTCTTGCCACCTCTTCTTAATCTCTTCTGCTTCTGTTAGGTCCCTGCCTTTTTTGTCATTTATCATGCCCATCTTTGCACTAAACGTTCCTTTCATATCTCCAATTTTCTTGTAGAGATCTCTAGTCTTCCTCATTCTATTGTTTTCCTCGATTTCTTTGCATTGTTCATTTAAGAAGGCCTTCTTATCTCTCCTTGCTATTCTCTGGAAATCTGCATTCAGTTGCTTATATCTTTCCCTTTCACCCTTGCTTTTTGCATTCCTTCTTTCCACAGCTATTTGTAAAGCCTCATTAGACAGCCATTTTGCTTTCTTGCATTTCTTTTTCTTTGGGATGGTTTTAGTTGCTGCCTCCTGTACAATGTTACGGACCTCCGTCCATAGTTCTTCAGGCACTCTGTCTACCAAATCTAATCCTCTAAATCTATGCATCACCTTCACTGTGTACTCACAAGGAATATGATCTAAGTCATACCTGAGTGGTCTAGTGGCTTTCCCTACATTCTTCAATTTAAGCCTAAATTTTGCAGTAAGAAGCTCATGATCTGAGCCACAGTCAGCTCCTGGTCTTGTTTTTGCTGTCTGTACAGAGCTTCTCCATCTTTGGCTGCAAAGTATATAATCAGTCTGGTTTCGGTATTGACCATCTGGTGATGTCCATGTGTAGAGTCGTCTCTTGTGTTGTTGGAAAAGAGTGTTTGCTATGACTAGCTTGTTCTCTTGACAGAACTCTATTAGCCTTTGCCCTGCTTCATTTTGTACTCCAAGGCCAAACTTGCCTGTTATTCCGATTACTCCTTGACTTCCTACTTTAGCATTCCAATCCCCTATGATGAAAAGGACATCTTTTTTGGTGCTAGTTCTAGAAGGTGTTGTAGGTCTTCATAGAAGCGGTCAACTTCAGCTTCTTCAGCATCAGTGGTTGGGACATAGACTTGGATGACTGTGATATTGAATGGTTTGCCTTGGATACGCACTGAGATCATTCTGTCGTTTTTGAGGTTGTACCCCATTACTGCCTTTCCCACTCTCTTATTGACTATGAGTGCAACTCCATTTCTTTTAAGGGTTTCTTGCCCACAGTAGTAGATATAATGGTCACCTGAATTAAATTCACCCATTCCCGTCCATTTCAGTTCGCTGATTCCCAAGATGTCGATGTTCAATCTTGTCATCTCATGTTTGACCACATCCAGCTTGCCTTGGTTCATAGATCTTACATTCCAGGTACCTATACAATATTGTTCTTTACAGCATCGGACCTTCTTTTCGCTTCCAGATACATCAACAGCTGAACGTCCTTTCGGCTTTGGCCCAGCCGCTTCACTCTTTCTGGAGCTACTTGGAATTGCCCTCCGCTCTTCCCCAGTAGCATATTGGACACCTTCCGACCTGAGGGGCTCATCTTCCGGCGTCATATCTTTTAGCCTTTTAACATTGTCCATGGGGTTTTCTTGGCAAGGATACTGGAGTGGGTTGCCATTTCCTTCTCCAGTGGACCACATTTTGTCAGAACTCTCTGTCATGACCTGTCCGTCTTGGGTGGCCCTGCACGGTATAGCTCATGGCTTCACTGAGTTACGCAAGCCCCTTCGCCACGACAAGGCAGTGATCCATGAAGGGGATAATTATACTACATTATAAAAAATGACATGTGCAAAGTCTTTTGCACGAGCATTTAATCCTAAAATGGTTCTTTTCCTCTAATGGAAAAATTTTCAGAAGTCTTTCATTAGCCGAACTTCACATTATGCCTAAAAATACAAACTAGGGATGTGGCTTCAGGTTTAGAGGTAACAAACCGACTTACTGTTATGTTTTCATATGGATTTGCTTAGTCCTCACTTAGTGACCACAATTGGGACTGGCAACTCGGTTGCTAAGCACCATGGTCACTAAGTAGAAAATCACGTAAATGTGACTTATGATTTTACTTCTGCCTTCTCTATTTACTCTGCTTGTCACAATGGCAACCACATAACCACAGGACACTGAAACAGTTGTAAATGCAAGGATTTATCACAAAGTGGGTTTTTTTTCACCATCGTAACTTTGAATGGCCTCTGCACAGGGCAGTTGGTAAGCGAGGACTACCTGTATATTCAGGCAGAGTAGGTTAGAAATGTGTTAATAATAAACATACATCTGAAATCATGATTTAAGATTCTGATTCCTAATCTCCCAATGTGGATACTGTAAGACAGCGCACAGAGTTTTCCATTAACAGTGGGGTATCATATTAAGGAAAGTAATTACTGAGTTCATTCATCCAGTGATTTTTCAAAACAGATTCTTTTAGGTAACTTTTCTTTTCTTTTTTTTAAGAGACTTTTTAAAATAACAATTTATTTTATCCAATCCAAAAACCTTGGAAGCTCATAAAACTGTAGTAGTAAACTTTTAAAGATATATTATTGGGTCACCACTAGTCTATTATCCAATACAAGAAATGGAACTTTTATAGTCCACTTATATGCTATAGTTACAGGCATTTTGTTCCTGAATACAGAAACATGAACCAAAAAAACGCATTCATCATAAATTTTATATGTACCTTTCAGTTCAGAAGAACAGCCTGTGATGACCTAAATAAAGGTAATTTGTTATTTTAACAAAGTGAGACACATATAAATTTTATCTGATCACACTTTCTTCCTGAATTAAATGGAAAGTCCCCTTTCACCACAGAATATTACAGGGATAAGGAAACCATGGCCCTCCAAATATTGTGAACTACAACTCACATCAACCCCAGCCATCATAGTCAATGGCAAGGGATCCTGGGAGTTGTAGTGTGACAACACTTACCTGGAAATGTTAGTTCTAAAAATGATGGCTACCTCATTCTTCGGTATAATCATTTCCCCACCCTGTTAAAGTTAAAGGATTGATGTATTTAGCAATACAGCAGTTGGATCCCCACTTAGCCATGAAGCCCACTGGGGTCCTTGGTGGACTGGCACCATGCCTCTGTGTCTCCATAACCATTGTGAGATGGGCAGCTATATAAATCTATGTAAAAATAAATAATTAACAATAGCACTCTAGGGCTCCTCGGCAGGGTGTGTGTGTTTTAATATGGTGAATCAGTGGCCAAAACTGTTGAACCAGAAGAAGCACTGTGAAGAGAGTTTCGCAGTGTTCCTCTGAAGCTGCAGAGGTGGTGGTTTCCCATTGGCAGGAACTTCCCTTTCTTCCTGTATGAACCACCATCCCACTCTCTTGCAGCAAGGAATTTATATTATTTATATTTATATTTATGTTTATTGTTGTTGTTTAGTCGTTAAGTCGTGTCCGACTCTTCATGACCCCATGAACCATATTGCGCCAGGCCTTCCTGTCCTTCAGTGCCTCCCTGAGTTTGCTCAGTTTCATGCTCATTGCTTCAGTGATGCTATCTAACCATCTCGTCCTCTGCCGTCCTCTTCTCCTTTGATGCCTTTGAACTGTGGTGCTGGAGAAGACTCTTAAGAGCCCCCTGGACTGCTAGGAGGTCAGAACATCTCTTTAGGTGCTTGGAAAAAAAGTGATATATAGTGTTCTTGTAACATCATACAACTACAGTATTGTTATGGGGACATATCACTACTGGAGACAGTCTTTCTATTGCTACAATGGATTGTGACAGTATAATCCTCTAGTGAGGAAATAGTCTGTTGTTCAGTCGTTAAGTCGTGTCTGACTCTTCGTGACCCCATGAACCACATTGCGCCAGGCCTTCCTGTCCTTCACTGCCTCCCTGAGTTTGCTCAGTTTCATGCTCATTGCTTCGGTGATGCTATCTAACCATCTCATCCTCTGCCGTCCTCTTCTCCTTTTGCCTTCAATCTTTCCCAGCATCAGGGTCTTTTCCAAAGACTCCTCTCTCCGCATTAGGTGACCAAATGAGCTTGAGCTTCATTATCAATCCTCCCAATGAGCAATCAGGGTTGATTTCCTTTAAGATTGACTGGCAGTCCAGGGGACTCTCAAGAGTCTTCTCCAGCACCAGAGTTCAAATAAATTTATATTTATATTTATATTTATATTTATATCATATCATATTATATATTATATGGATTTTTTCTCCTTTTTCTTTATTTGCTGTTGGGGTTTTTTTACCCCAGATTTTTATTTTCTTTTGGTTTCTATTTTTTCTTTAAGTTTAGCGATTGTTTTGTTCATTGAATATATTAAAAATGTAACATTTAATAAATAAATAAGTCTTTGCCATCCTCCCCAACAATCCCCAGTGGGTCCCTCCTATTTGTTGTAAAAAGAAATGCATCAAGGAAACAGCAAAGACTGGGAATGGAGTGTTGGCTGCAGCCCCAGTTCTTCTACTTTACCACTGGCTAGTTAGATGGTCTTTCTGCCCTCCCTTCCTTTGTCCTTCCAAGATCCCGGGAGGAGCAGGGGGGACGTGCCTGTGATTATCACAAAACTGCAGAAGGTGAAAAGTTGAGGCTGATGGCTGTGTGAAGAGGCCTATGCAACCTAACGGTCTTCACAAGGTTGTTACAGAGTCCACCTATCATCCCCTCTTCCTCCTCTGGCAGTATGAATGTAACATATGCCTACCTTACAGGATGTCTGCTTGGATTACAACAACAAATAGATTGTATTATGTTTCTTTTCACTGGGATCTTCAGAGATAGCTTGACTATTAATCACTGGAATTCATTCAGGACAACACTTCCAGCAAATGCAAACACTCAGTCTCTAAAAGCAGTATACAACCACCAGTTATGGAAATTCAAAATGAAATTCAGCCTCAGGAAGTGCCAAAGCAGTTTAATTTACATGAGCGAGGAAGGGAGGCAAAAGACTGAAGTTCATCTCCTTGGAAGGTCTCCCTTGGAACTGACAACATTGGGTTGAGGAAGACCTCATTTTTCCCACTAGGTCAGTCAAGAGCCACTGGGTGCCATCACCGGCATTCTAGCTTCATTTCAGCCCTTGAAAAGACCTTGGTGCCTTCACCCTGGATAGGTAGGTGATAGATAAGTGAAACAATTCAGTGCCTTCAGGTGAGTTCAGAAAAATGCAAACCATATGCCCTATGCTGAGCTTTCAGCAAAAGCAGTCACTTTTTTTCTTGTATGGGAAGAGACTTTATTAGTGTTTTTAATTTAAGTATTAATTACATTTCCCCTCAGGAAAAGAGAGCTGATACTGACCTGGGAATGCAATTAAGAGTACTTGTTTCTCCCTCCACCCTAAAGTAAATACTATTATGAACACACATATCTCTCTGTCCTACAAGAAAGAATAAAAAGCAGGCTAGATCTTATGTTACCGAAAATGAGAGCCATGGAAAATAAGAGATGCTGACAGAAATTAACACAATCTCTCTGCTGTTCTCTAAGGAGGAGAACATGTTGTAGATATGAACTTCAGAGTATGCTGTTCTAATAGCTGGAAATAAACAGCCAAATGCAGGCTTTATGCCTATAAACATTTCTATATACAAATATATAAACACACCCAGTTTTATTTGGCTTAATGCTACTTGCAAAAGGATTAGGCTGGCTGATAAAAAGTACCACATTCAAGAATACATTAAAGCAGCATGGTACTTAACAGAGGGAAATATAAATCCTTGCACATTCACAGCAATAATGAAATATTTACTTATGTTTCTCACACTAGTAAGTTGGGCAGACCAAGACTAACTTGCTCTTTATTACTTGGCATTAACTGCTTCCTAGACTCAAATGGGTCATTTGAGAGATCTTTCCTTTTGCATGAAAGTCAATTTAAACATGAAGCTGAGGTCAAATGATACAGAGCTTCAAGGGGCAAATGATCTCATAGACTGCTAACTGTGAGTATTCCATATTTTAATGTCCCTCATTGAAGCTTACTTAATAAACAGCAATTTATTTAGAGACTTACTGCCTTTATAACCCATCTTTGAAAATTCAAGTTGGCATATATGGGAGGACTGCCTTACAACCACCTTGTGAAATAGGTTCATCTGACCAAGAATGACTGGTCCAGATCCACTGAGTCTATAATCAAGCAGGGACTTGAATTTGGGTCTTCCCTGTCTAACTCCAACAGGACCTAAGCTAAGCCTAATGCAATAGGACAAGCATGTTGACATGGAAAAATATTCCGAACAGTTAAGGTTAATTTTGATAGCATGCTCTGTGTGATTTCACAAGATGACTTCTATTAGGGATAACATATTCACAAAATGAATGTCATAATACCACAGTCAATGATTTACTGGGCATAGTAAATACCTGAGTTTACCTGAGGGACTGTCTTTTCTATCTGTCTGATCCAGTCCGGCAAGATGGGCATGCCCTGAGTTCCCTCAGCCAGGGAATGCTGGTTGGCAGGACCCAGGAGGCATGCCTTTTCTGCCATAGCACCCAGCCTATGGAACATTCTCCCTCCAGAAATTAGGATGGCCCCAAGCCTGCTGGCCTTTTGTAAGACCCTAAAGACCTGTTTCTACGCCCAGGCCTGGGGTCCCAAGTGTGTGAAGGATCCCATCTCCTGGTTATTTATCTATTTATTTATTTATTGGATTTCTCCCCCGCCCATCTCCCCCACAATAGAGGACTCTGTGCGACTAGAGGGTTGTTATGCTAACAACCATCAATTGTGAAATCTTCCTCAGCTGCTGTATATTTTAATTTTTGTACTGAAGATGAGAATTTGTTTTATTTTAAGATTGTTCACCGCCCAGAGTCACTTGCTGAGATGGGCAGCATAAAAATTGAATAAATGAATGAATAAGTAAATAAATAAACATTTTAGATTATTTCCCAACGTAATCCACCCATGCCAATGAACTCTTTATCCCCAGCTTATCTTTATCCTTTTTCTAGAAAATCAAGCATTTATCAACCTCTTAAAACATGTACACACCAGCTTTTTGGAAAGCTTTAATTATATTGTGCCATTTGGGTATTCCCTGGAAAACTGGGGGGAAGAAAAAACATGGAGAATATGGTACCTAGCCATTCAGGTAATGCTAGATCAATACAAACTAAATGCAGCAAACACCCCTACATCTGAGTATCTCCAATCAGGATTCTCACTCTACCACCCTCCGAATATGTTGGCAGTACAATTGCTAGAATTCACAAACAACTATTTATCATGCTGGCTGGGAATTCTGGGAATTAACCAAATGCATTTAGAGGACATCAGCTTGGAAAAGACTGTCCTAAATATTACATTAAAAGAAATTTTTTTGCATGCATGCATGCATGTCAATGGCTAGCCAAAAATACCTAGGCAAGAAAAAAATATACTGCATGACTGGTCTCCATGGAAGAAGGAATCAGTGCCCCTAGTGAGCGAGGGGGATAAGTCGGTAAAAATAGAAATACCAGCTTACAACATGCAGATGTGTCTGGAATGCCCTCAGATCACCCTGGCTCTCCCTACTATAGCAGTTCTTATTCAGCAGCAACGTTTCCTCAAGCAGGGGAGCTATAAGATATCTTTCTGTGAGGATTTTTTTTTCTTACCAGCTGCTCAGTCATGAGGGTTTACATGTCTGTTTATCCCTATTCAGACATTACATCAAAGGTTGGGCATTTTGATCTGCACCACTGAAGATGGTATCAGTATGCTGCCCTTGCATACAGTAGGTAACCTTAAAAATGGAGGTAGTAGTAAGGATGCAACTTCACTTCTGCACTATTGCAATTATAATGTGGCAGAGACCACTCTTACCCATCACGCTAAACCATAGCTGTAGATTTATTCAATAAAGTGTGGTTAAACTGAAGCTGGTTTTCTCTCACCAACAGTTGTCAATTGTTGGTGCCAATTCTAAAGGGAAGACTTTATTCTTGTGTATTCCAGAGGTGTTGGAAAAGGTGGGATTATGTGTGCACCCACCAATAAAACACAGGTTTTATTTTCTCTGAACGGAAAGGTATTCAATGGAAATATTGGGGTGGCCATCAAGCATAGTCTGGTTTTTCCCCATGCACCTTTAACAACTATGGGAAGCTATGGGGGGTGTGTGTCCATTGCTCATTTGAAGCCACTGGCCTACCAAAAACATGTGAAAAAGTAAGTTCCAGCAGCAGCATATGTCATGATGCTGCTAAGAACTTTGTCTATTATGTTTTGGAAAAAATCTGTAGAAAGTGTGTGCTTATAGATTCAAGTCTTCCTGTGTTTTCCTTTAAAAATAATCTGTAGACTATAAATTAATATGTTACACAATAGAATGAGGAAGTGTCTATTTGTCAATCCAGCTGCCAACACACTTGCCAGTCTCCTAATGTGTGAAGCTCCTGTTCCAGCCTTTGTTGACCTGGAAATCCCCAGAATTCCCTTTTGCATGGGAATTCTAGGAGATGCATGCCCAACCCGTCCCCAGTCTGAGGAAGAATGGTCTATTCTTTTTTTCTTTCCTGGTTTCAGTAGAAAGAATCATTTCCAATATTAATAGGCACTACCGAAACTAGGAAATAGTAGATAGCTTTATTAATGGATTAGTCATTTGAAAGCTTTTACCAGCAGCAAAATAAACCTTGAAGATCTGCAATGTAAAAAATTCCTCTCCAAAACAGTTAACCTTTCCTGTGCTCTCAGAGATCCAATTCAATTTTAACTTATCTATTCACAAAATGTTTGGGAATGTTAGGTAGAAATTATCAGACAAAGAGTCTAAAGCAATGTTTCTCAACCTTGGCGACTTCAACTCCCAGAATTCCCCAGCCAGCACACTGGCTTGAAGTTCAGCAACTTCAAGATGAATTCACTAGCCACTTGCTGCTACAGATCTGTTTCATTTAGTAATAAACTGTAGGGCTTCCAAGCACTGGCTAAAATTTTATACTGCCAATCTCAAAAAAACAGTATGCATGAGCCAAAACAAAGAGGTCCAAAATCTGTCTTAAAGCTGTTATCTCCCAAGAACAGAACTGCTGCAAGAATTTGCAGTACCTAAAAAAAGAAGAGGAAAAATAGAAAGGGAACTGTCTGATATAGAAAAAGACAAGCATCACCAACTGGAAGGAAGTTTGTAAGTAGCCAACATTTCTGTTCTTAAGTAAAGTACAAGAGGACAGTAAACTGGATCCCCTACGTGGTGACTGTTGGGGATGGTTCCCCATCACCTAGGATCTATACCTACTATATATGTCTCCATGCATATATAGTCATTCATCAAAACGGAGGCAGGCAACTTTTTCCAAATAAGTGGGCCATACTTTCTAATAAATAATTAATAAACAGACAAAGAAGAGTGCTTGCATAGTATCAAACTCTCAGTGTTGCAGAAGTGTGACATGATGTCATTAGAATGTGGGGCCAAACATACTGCACAATTGGTAGGTTTAATATTAACTGGTAAGTTCAATGTCTTATTTAACCTTTCATGATACTTTATATGAAAGAGCTGGATCAAACATTTAACTAGCTTTTATCCCAAGCTTTCTATTCCTACCAAGAAGGTGGGGGTGGGGGTGGTGAAAGAGGTTAACCCCACAGATCTCAAGCAGTTCCATTACAGGATAATATCATACATCATTTTTTAAAAGTTCAATGCACTGTTCCCAAGGTCTTCCAAATTACCCCAAGTTGGATCTGAGTAATTTGCCCGTTTACAAGCAGCAATAAATGCCTCTGCTGGTCTGGAAAGGATGACTTACGGTGTCTCTCACAACTGAGACCATCCCAGTCTTTTAAATATAATAGAAAGAAAGTAGGGGGTGAGCAAGGAAAGAAATCAGAAACACATGATTTGGATCTCGGCCATCCCCATCTCCCATACACTTGCAAACACCAAAGGTAAACCTGCTTCTTAACAGAACCTTTTCCATGCAAAGCTCTCAAGGATAATCCCAATCTGATATATGACAGGAGCCCCTCAGGTCGGGGTGGGGGAGTGTTCAGTGGCGGTACTTTTTCTGCAAATAATCACAAGGCTAGCTGTTGATCCTATGCTAAAACCAAGCTGAAACTACCTTTTTTTAAAAAAAAAAAAAAGATAGTAACTTTGATGGCAAGTTAAGATTGTTTTTCCATTATACAATTACTTTAAGTATTCAAGAACTTACTTCTGACATGGACAAGGATGAGAAAGATTATGTTTTATGGACTTGTTTAGAGATAAGAGATAGAACATGGGATGAAGAGATAAATGCCTGTAACCTTAGAGGAGGTGAAGAGTCACTAAATTTATTAATACTTTTTGTGATGAAGGTTGGAAGTCACTTCTTTATATATTCTTTTCTCTTTATTGTAGTCTTACTTTCCTCTTTCTTTCTTTCTTTTTTTTTTTTTTTGCACTTTTTACTTCTTTCTAGTAAGGAAGGCTTTCTAGTAAGGAAGCCTTTCCTTTCCTTAAGTTTCATTTGTATTAGATTTTACTATTATAATCAAAATTCTTAATAAAAATAATATAGTGTATTTTAGTCCTGATCACCATTTAATGGTTTTAGTTTATTTCAATGGTCTATATTATTTTCCTTTTGCATTTTTCATGATTTTATATGCTGCCCAGGGTCACATTGTTTGAGTTGGGTGGCCATACGCATGTCCTAAATAAATAAATAATTGGAAGCATGAAGGAAATAAAATGCAGATACAAGACTCAACTAAAGGACTTCTTGACTAGCAGCACAACTTCTTTGCCAATATTCTGTGCCACCACTCAGTGTGAATTTGAGGCAAATTCACCCTGAGATAACAGCTCACCCAAGAGTTAGTCTACATAAAGAACTCAAGTACACCCAGAGGTTTTGCTAATCAAGCACTGGTATTATGTCCACCAAGGACATGACTGATGTTAGGGAGACTTTTTGCAGCTAATTAACTAAAACTTCTGTTTTGGAAGATCTAACTTCCATGTCATGCTAGAGCTCTGTGAGGCTTGGGAGTGAGTTGTGTTCCTATTGTGGGGCCTCCTGCCTCATTCAATTTCCTGGTGTCTGATTTAAGAGATCTCCAATAGATTTCACAGGAAATCTTATTAACCTGGATTTGATTCTTATAGCTATTTCTAGTTAGTTTCATAATTCCTATAAAAATCTGTTCATCTTGATATTCCATATCTCCAGCTTTGAGCTCAAGCATTTACACTCCTCTAGAATGCACACGCACACTCACACACACACACAGGTTCAACATTATGACCCACAGACATTGCAGCATTGCAGTTGCTGCCAAAAGCTTCTGGCTATGAAGCTACATGTTCTGGTATCATCACAACTTGCAATGGGAATTTATATGCAGGACAAATCACCTTTGGATGGCCAAGCAGCTCTCCCCTCATACCCCAGTGTAGGGCTTTTGGGAAAACAGCCAACTACACAAAGCAGACTAAACTTGGGGGAAGGGGCTAGAACCTATTCTTTCCCTTCTCTGTTTAGAGAGGGGCAAAGCTACAGGAACTGCCATGACCCAGGGGCAGCACACTGACCTAATGGACACTGCTGATCTCGATGTTCCATCGAACACCAGTTGGCACATGCTGTTCCTTGCCTGCGCCCAACATTCAGGAGTCAGCTTCAAAACACCATGGTGGGATTGAAGAATGAAAGTGGGACAAGGTGTGATCCCTGGGCAATGATCAAACCAGCCAAGAAGAAATCTAGTGCAAATCTATTAGAAATGGCTGCAGATATAAAAAAAATGCAGTTAGTATATTGACTAAGCAGTAATCAAGCAGTTGCCTCTTCAGATCTTACCTGTATAAGAAACCTGCTAGTCATCTTAGTTATTTTAGTCTCTCCTCATGTGGATCGTGTTATGGCCATTCCTCATCACATGGGGTGTTAGTTTTTACATTGTTTTGATTACACTGTTAACTGATTACACTGTTATTTTACTATGTTATATTTATAATATTACACTTTCATTTTAATCTTATTACCGTTTGGGCAGGTCTATAAGCCATTCAGAATCAGGCATGCTTGGATGGACATGTTACCCTCAAAAAAATAAAATAATAACAAGGGTGGCAGCTAACCATTATCAAGCTTGTTAAAGGCAGCAGTTGAATATTCAACAGCATAAAAGTTCAGTATAAGCAGATGATAATGCCTGAATATCAAGGTACTATTGAACACACAGCAGCAGAGAAAACATATAATGTCTAGCTGCAATATGGGGGTAATACTATCATAGTTTACAAGGTTCTTCCAGGAATTATGGATTTGATGCCTTGATGAATAAATGCTAAATAAATGTTAAAAAAAAAATCACTGTCTGGACTAAGGCCTACAGATTTAAGTTTAAGAATAGCTTGCATTAAAATGTTCAGTGTATAATTGTCGTGATAATATGTAATTATTTATAGCTTTCCTCTGCTTGGTGCCTTCCAAATATACAACCACTATCATCTCTGCCCTATGGGCTAGGTATGATATAAGCAGTAGTTTAAAGCCTTAGGCCAAAGGACCTAGCCCATCTCTCAAGTAAAACAGTATCAACATGTTTTTGTCTTTAAAAGCATGCTTTTAATTTCCACCTAATCTGCCCTTAACCCACGTACAAAATGGGTATATATTACTTGTGGGTAAGCAGAGATTGTCAAAGACAGCTGTACAACTTCACTTGGCCACAATTTTAGAATTATTTATGCAGAAAGCTTGCCAGTGGGGGAAAAATAGAAAGGGCAGACTGATTAAAGCTGTTCCCATAACCTCATCTACTTTAAGGTGTGAGCCTTGTCACATATACCATAATTACATTACTTTGTTCTCTCACACACTTGGCACTACAGTCTCCTGATGTGGTAAGAGAATAAAGCAGTCAAAGAATTTCTAAACTGGACTTCAGAGGCCCTTCTCTAGTAACCTGTCAAAAACTATACTGATATTACTGCAGCTTCTCCAATAATTGCCTGTAACCTAATACTGTATTGGACAGGGACCTTACAGAGAAAGTGAAATCTTTGTCATACCACAAGGAACGATTGTAGGTTTTCGCAATTGCCACTCTGAATTTTGCTTCTGGAAATGTACAGATGTGTACAGTCAATCCATCTTTTTATCCAAGTGTGAAGCTCCAGTATTAACTATAAGGTTTTATTGAAAACATAAGGAACTCAATTTTAGTATTATTTCCCCTCAGTCCCGATGCAATTCTTAAATAATGAAAAGTACTCTTAACTTCTACTATGAAGCAGCATATACATAAGTCATGAGAAAAAAAAAGTATTGATGCAGAGATGTTACTAGCTCTTAAATTCTTAAAGGACTTGTAGTCATAAAATGGCTTCATCAAAAGGCATGCTTATATTTTTCCCCACTCTCCCCACAGCCCTGGACCAATTTCTGTCCTTGGCCAGACATTTGGAAGAATGAAAATGTAAAGTTCAAAATATAGCCTATAATCAACAAGGAACTGTTGATAATACCTGGAGACAATACTCTTCATAGAACATTCAGCTTGGACAGTAAGTAATGGTATATTTATAGCTTATGCAGACTGTTATCAGAGGAAGTGGCAGCTATTACATTTAAATTTAATTAGCATGTCTTTCTTTGCTTTATTCCAAAGGCTTAGGATACATTTGAATAATAGTCATCCCTCTTTCATATCATCACAATATGGGGCGGACATTGTTACATACAACTCAACAAAACCAGTTTTTCAAAGCACTGTACAACAAGAATAGCTGAGGTACATCTTTTCCAGCCAGAACAGGAGTGCCCGTAGCCAACTGTATGCCACTGAACATGTGTGATGATCAGGCACACTGCTCCAGATAAGGTTTTATAAGGATTGATGAATATTCTTTCCATTTAAGAAAAAAGATAACAGGAACCTTTTCTTTCTGCAAAACAAAGCACTCACTTTTAATATAGCATTTATTTCAAAAGATGCTTCGAGGACCCACACAGACCCCAGAGGCACACATAAGTACATATATCACACATAGCCACTATGTTATTCCCTTTCAGGATAAGTGACCTTGGTTGATTGACTGACTGACTGACTGACTGACTGACTGACTGACTGACTGGACTGACTGATTTAGTGATAGGCTGCTCTAGTCACAAATGACTCTTAGCAGCCTATAAAGTCAGTAATGAAGGTGCAAGAAAAGAGTAAGAAATGGTAAGCCAAAGAAATTTTAAGGAGATAAGAAAAAGAGAACTGTTCTTGTTCTGATATTTAGAAAAGTTCTGTAAAGCTTGGGTCCTGAACAACTGAATACCTCTCTGCTAGGTACTTACCTAGCAAAGAAGAATGAGTTGGGATTCATGTTATAATTGCTTTGATATTAGAATTGTTGGCCTCTCTTATTAGACAAACCAAAAATATTTTGGAATCTAACAGCTGAGCAGCTGGAGTTGAGCACAAACAGTTCATGACATATTATTGTTTTATTTATAATTTGGTACATTCCACACCAAAACTACTTCATAGTTGTCAATTAATTAGAATAAATCCCATATACTTCCTATAAACCCAAACATTTCTGCAGAAATTTGTAAAACTTGGGGTTTGGAGGGGTTTGGAAATATTATATTCAATTAGCACATGTTTTGCATTAGCAACATCTAAAAATCCAGATTCCTGATTAAAAGAGTATTGATTCAGCTCTAAAATTAAAGATATCAAGTACAGTAGATAACTTGCCAGCCAAAAGGGTAACATTCCTCATTTACACTTTTATCTAAGTGTAAATGAGGACACTGAGTCTGGTGGATATTAAAGTCCTTTGAATCTTGATTTGAATGAGAGAATAGTGACAACCATTTGGAAGTCAGACGCCATATGTTTGTCACAAGTTCTACAATTAAACCAGAGTTGAAATAGCAGCATGGTTCCCTTAGTTGTGTTTCTATTTGCATGATTGTTGCTGGCCTGTGGCTTCATGTTACAGATCCAAATGTCCAAATTGCTGATATTGCTTTTTTACTTAGAACTGAACCCTTTGCAGAGAAGTAATAAAATGGATCAACCTCCTGAGGAACATTTGGAGTGAATGGCTGATCATGAAGTTGAAAGCAGGACCTTACTATCTTTGTGGCTTTAACCCTTTGTGATACACACACGTCCCATCTAAATCTTTGTGTGTTTTAGTCAAACCTGATCCGTGTAAGAAGAAGTTAAAAATTTTTGGAAGGGCTGTTGGTGTAACTAAAGAGAAAGAGATTTGTCTTGAAATAACCTGATTACAAATTAATTAAAGAAGGGGAGGGGGAGTTACTTAGGTGAAAAAATAAAGGCATTGTTCCTAGTATGAAAGCTAGTACAGAAATGGGCAATTTCTCCTGAGTTGAGGGTTACCAATAGAGATGTGTAAACTGGACCACAGTGAAGATGATCCAGAACATTCCATTCTCCTTCACCCTCACCCCCAGCCTCCTCCACATTGGTGTAGACAAGTGATTCTCAACCTTTTTGAAGCTGCCGCCCCCCCAAGGAGCGGAAAATTTTTCAACGCCACCTTTGGGGAGGGGGGGGAGTTACTGAATTATAAAAGGCAAAAATTTTAAGTAATTTTTTTCAGTAGACTTACACACCAAATTTGTTCGATTTAACTCGATACTTTTGCCCTGGAAGGTAATTGCATTCCTTTTATTAAAATTAAAATGACTAATGCCAAAAAAATGAAGCGAATGAAAAGCAACTCAAGAAACACGGGTCAAATCAAACATTCATATTGAAAGGACACTCAACACACGCACTGCGATTAATCGCGCGGGAAGACAGCTGACATACGCGCTGCGATTAATCGCACGGGAAAACAGCTGACGCATGTGCTGTGCTGGTTGGGATCGGAGAAGAATCATAGTGTCGAGTTCTTCAAGGTCAGCCTACCTAGAATACAAATTTGTCTCACCATTCTTAGAAGTGCGTGAGGGCAGCTGTCGCGTAAGTTCGTTTTATTGCTGGTACAAATGGTGTAAACCGGATAATCGATTTAATAAATTTTTTGGGGAGTTTTAAAATTAAGTTCGAATGCCAAAACATGCTCATTGCCCCTCTACCGCCCAAAACATGCCCACCGCCCCCCTACCGCCCAAAACAAGTTCACCGCCCCTCAGCATCCTCCCACCGCCCCCCGGGGGCGGTACCACCCCCATTGAGAACCAATGGTGTAGACTAATTTAAGCATTCTGAGGGTAGTTCATGTATCTGCAGAAGTGGATTGTGTTTTGATAAAATGGCCAAATTTCAGAAGTGCAATTTGGACTTTACTTTATGAATTGGGATGGGGTGAGGGTCATGACTGAATTAGAGCGGCTTGCCTTCCAGACACTTTCTACTCCCATTTCCACCCTTGTTTTGGAGGGAGGGAGGGAGGACTATCAAAAATTGGGTATTTTGTTGTGAAATGTTTGATGGCATGATTTCAGAGGCCTCAGAGAGGGTGTTAGGGTTGCAGACCCTGCCATAACAGCTATGCCTAAATCTCATTGTGATATTTAAGCTAATATAAGCAAAGTTTATTTTGAGGCATGCCTTATGGCCCTGAGCCTTGACTTTTTTTTTAGATTCGTAGCAACTGTCTTAACGCCAGAAGACTCAGAGTTCATACCTAGAACAGCTAAATGCTAATATTTGTGTGGAAGGGTAAAAGCATATAGAGAAAGTCCACCCTTGGTTTAAACATAAGAAGACAACAACCAAAACCCAGCCAAATTATTTAAGATTATTAAAATTAAATAATTTAGTTATTTTTTTGGTCATTAATTTTGAAGTAGTGCTTGTAATTAATGTTACTTGTAATGGAAGGGTAATTGCTCTGTGGTCCACTAAACCTCCAAAATTTACATTTAGAGGTATTAGTTCATAATACAACTGACTGATTTAACCATATTGAAGAAAACACAACCCAATCTTATTCCATTAGAGTGTCATATTAATTCTAGAGAAGCCCTATTAAAAATCTATACTATGTGCTATCCATAAACATTTGCTGGTAGTAATCATGACACATGAAAAGGTAATAGGAATCTTATGGGAGGAAAAAAAGCAATAATCTTGGGGAGTAGACAAGAATTAACCTGTTCCAAGAGGGTGCCCCACAGACGTGCACACCTGTCTTAATTCCCAGCAATGACCATGCTTGGAAAAACCTAGTCTAATGTATTAATTTCAACACTTCAACATCCTATATTAACAGCCATTCACTTCTTCCATACTGGCCATGCCTGTAACTACTTATCAAAGTTATCTATTAACACCATGGTTCTAATGTTGGTCTTTGTTTTCTTTTGTTTTTAATTTAAACAGAATACTATATACACTAACCTAAAAGGACTTAGATACAAGAAAGCAGTATAGAAATGAATTAAATAAGCAAGTAGGGCAGGCTATCCCAATTATTTTTTTTTCCCATGGTACCTAGATTTTTATTATTATTTAAAGATACACTCATACCTCGATTTTCTACTCTCCACAGTGCCCAAGCAGAAATAAGAACTTCACATAAAAAGCACTTAATAAAGTAAACAATCTTAAACTATAAAACAGAAAACTAAAAAACTGAACAGTAATAAGAATGCATTCAGCAGTACAAAAACCTAATACTGTGAAACACTAAAAGCTTCTATTTCATTGGTTAAAAGGAAAAAAGAACTGGTGGTAAGCTAAAATAAATTGCTAATCAGCCGTTGATCGGTACACATAGCCACAGTCCTAAAATATGCAGCATAACTCCTTCCATCAGATACATCTGTTCAAACCTCCAGGTTTTGCACATTATGTTGGTTCAAAGTACGGCACTGTATATGCGCATTACAATAATATAAACCAGAGAACCAGTCTTTTTAAAAGGAGTTCCATCTAACAACTTTCAAGAAAGAGCATCTCCCGCAATTTGGGATGTACCACGCTTTGTTTTATAAATAATAATAATGATGATGATGTATCAATGACCAGAGAGATTTCAACATGTCCATGCTGAGAACAAATAAAACCGAGAAAAAAATCATGTTGATATTTAACTAGAATGGTTTTGTCAAAATACAATATAAAACGTAATGCATGTGTTTCCACGCTTCGGCATCCTGCCTCATGGTCCAGTTACCTTTTCCACACTAGCCACGCCTTTAACTATTTATCAGAGTTAACTATTAACAAAGCTGACATATCACTTCTTTGTATACATAAGGCTGTTGAACTTGTACAAAAATTCAGAGGCGCTGATAATTACCTCTCTCTCTCTCCTCCTGCTCTTACTTATGCAAACCCCTCAAGTGCTTTCCAGGGAGGAGATGCGAGGAGGGGGGAAAAAAATACAGACTATTGAAGCCGCCACATCCCTCTCAGACACCCTTGGGGGAAAGATGTCAGAATTAAAGAGCCTGTTTCATTCACACTGGTAAATGTAATTGAGCCTAACATTCCACAGCTGACGCGGGTTAATTCGTGCCAGCCCTGCAAAGAAATCCACCATTTCCTCTCTCTGTTTTCAAAGTCAGGTCAGGCTCAAATTAATGTTGTCAAATCAATATATATGATGGCAAGCAGAAAAACAGAACCACTGTCTCACTTCATTAACTCACTGCATTTGTTCCTTTCCTTTGAGCCATCTCCAAAATATTCTAAATACATCCCTCAGGTAAACAAATCTTTATTGGTAGTAACTTTAGACTGATTAATTCACATAGCAGAATGGAAAATGCAAAAGCTAAAAAAAAGAAAAAGCTGATACAAGAGGCTAAGTCAGATTTTTAAGGTACAGGCATCTTTTAACGATAGACAGTCCCACCCCACCCCTACCCCCAAATCTAAATCAGGGCAATTCTCAAGAATAAATCCTGGTATTCCAAAGTATTTAGTTATCAAGATCTTTATACAGTTGTCTTCATACATTACAGCGATCTGCCCTGTAGACATTAATATACCTGCTTAACAGAACCAGAAGAGGCTATAGAGAAAGAGCACTTTGTTTAGATCCTGGTAACTGCATTATTAAAAAGTATTAGTCCCATATCATCCTCTGGCTCCATTCCAATTGATATTGAAAGAGAAGATATCCACACAGACAGCCCAAAACCAAGTGCAGAGGGTCTACTCTTAACTTTCATAAAGCTTTGGTTAACAACAGCTGCACAACTTGACTGAAGGCGATCCTGAACAGTGAAAACAAACTGAGATATCTAAGAATCACCTACAGCTTTATTAGAACATAATTATTGTCTCTAATTTGCACAGAAACAAACAACAGCATGTAAATGGGCAGCTGTTAATTTAACCATTGTTTTTAACTTTCCACCTTTGACCTTCATGGTAAAACTTAACCCTCTGCCCCTAAAATCACAGACGTGAACTTCTGTGTCGGGCAAGTCAGTTACCTGGGGACTGCAACCAGGTGCAAACTAGAGAGGAGCAAACTGCAAGGCAAATGATAACACCACAATAGTAGCTTGTTCTTAAAAACAGCTTAATGAAATATATTCTTGGAAGCCTCAAGCTTTTTTTTTTTTAATGATACAATTCAAGAGCTTGCAAAAAGACTAAATTAAAGCACATTCAACTATGCAATCAGAGAGACTTCCAGGTAAAAGCCTTAGCAAAAAACCACCCCAGTTTTTGAATACTGTGGCTGTACTACTTGGAGAATTAAATCACTTAAACCATGGCATTGGAATATAGGCTGCAATGTTCCCACTGGAATAAAACAGGAATCATGTATTGGAAGATTTGCACTTGAACTTTTTTTTCTCCTCAGCCTGGAATGTAAGACTAGATGAATTTTATGAAAACCAGATTCCCTTCCACTGAAAAACTGACACAGAGGCCATCCTTAATTTCATAATTTTCAGCCACCACCAACCTATAATTCAAGACTGATTTTAAAATTCAGATACAAGTTGAAGGACAACTAGTAAAATCTGAGCAAACAAGCTTGCATTTTAATTTCATCTGCAAGCTTTGCCTGTTTGTTCACATGCTCTGAGACTGTTTTGTTTTGCCTCTTGTCTTGTCTGTTTCACTGCAGATTCTTAAAAGTTTCAGATCAACTTCTGTGTTGCAAACAAAGGAGAAGAATGAAGTTATTGACCATTCTGCCTATTGGAATTCAAAGCATTCCACCCATTTGTAAATCTATTCTTAGGGGGGAGCACCATTTCAAGTCACAGCCAATGCAATCTTCAGACTAGCTTTTCAAAATTATGGAAATGGGCATTTAGTTCAATGAAAACTTATTATGCTTAATAAGTGAAACAGAATTCCAGCACGCTCTAGAGTACCAGTGCCAAAAACTGAAGCATTAGGCTCTCCTGGCAATAAGATTTGAATACCACCTTCAAAAGAAGAATGGTGAACCACCAGATTGTTGGAGGACAACCACAGACTACATTTACAAGGCAATACAGGCCTCGGACTGACAGCTGCATCTTACTTCAACTCTGAGTTGATGGGACAGAATCTTCTACTGCACCAAAAGATAGCAGGATAGCTTGGAGGGATGGTGGCATGAAGAATCCTATCTTCCAATCATTTATTGCTGCTCTCCACTGCACAACTGACCCTACAGTTTAGGCAAAGATATGGCTGGCTCTATACAAGGCAAAAAGCACCCAATGATTTACTGTACTTCTTTATGGATTTACACTTTGCTGTATCATTCCTCTCCGTGTATGTCTTTGGTGGAGAATGATGGTAACACCAATTTACCCACCTTCACATCCTCCATATCGGTTAGACTTTAAGTCCCATAATTCCTGGGGAATATGGGAGTTGAACTCCATCCCACCTGGAGAGCTTCTGACTGGAAACGGAGCCATTTGGAAGAGAGAATCACTGCTCAGTGATATGGACATTCTTCCTACATTTGCCTCTGCTAAACAAGTTTCACAAGTTTTTGCGCTGGATCATAAATCCATAAAACCTGTTTGACCAGTGGACTGGAAAAAAATGAAGTGTGCCTATACGCCATGGGAAAAGATACCGCTCTTAAAATCTATTTTCTTCTACAGCCTTGGGCGAGATAAAATGGAGTTATGACACTATCATCCAGATGCTTGAATGGAGCTCTTGCTGATCAAGTTAGATATAGTGATGGCTCCTCTCACATAAAGGAGGGAATCAAGAGGTTCAAGTTCCTTATCAAACACAAAGATATGTTTGTTGACTGTAAGCAAATTCAGAGTTTGGTATGTACAGTGCCAGATTCAGATATCTCGTTAATGTTACATACTGCACATTGGGTAAGAGCCAGAAATAGAAGAACAGAAGTCTTCCTGGTGTCTTTAGTGGTTTTTTCCCTTTGCACCTGCACCTGCAATCTCCTACAGCCTTTCCAGGAAAGTTACTCCTAAGAAAGGATCCTATGGCATCATGTAAAGTGAGGTATATGACCTTATAGTGGGACAGGAACACTAGAGAATCTGGCAAGGTTGCTTTTCAAGACCTATCTAGCTCTAAACTAATATTAACAACTTCAATTTTTTAAAATCCTTATTCATTTAATACAGACTCCTACCAAAGAAAGCCTTAGCATTTCTCAATGAGATCTTACCTGACTTTTCAGTGCATTTTAGCAGTCAGTATATTGGCATGCTAAGCCAGGACTGGCACTAGCAGTAGGACACCATAGCAGGTCACCTTGCTGGTTTCCATTTTGGCAATATCTCAATCACCTTTCCTGTGCCTGGCAAGCTGAGTCTCCTTCCTTGCACAGTTTTGCTTCCAAATGCTTTATTCTCAAAAAAGCCTTAACCTGATCAGCCTGCCTACCTCAATGTCCACCCGCTGAGGGTCAATTAAAAAGTTAGGAACGCTGAAGGCACTGCAGCTAGTATGGCCTCTTTGCGTCCTCTTCTGCCTTCTGTCTCTGTATCTTGAGTCCAGAAAGGAAAACTACCCTTACATTCACTACCACCATTCCCAACTCCCTAGTAACAACAACAACAATTTGTTAAATTTATATGCCACCCAACTCCCAGCAACTCATACGTAGAGTTACAGTTAAAGACGAGGTACAGATTCAACTGTGGATATGACATTTCACTCTTCCTTAATTACAAGTAACCCATGGTCTCTCAAGCAAATCAGGTCTGTCTCTCATTTCAATATGTTGACATAAGACTGTGGATAAACAACAGAAAAGTGCTTTCAAAATAAGCCTCTACATTTTCTAATCACTTTAGCTGCTGCTATAAGTTACAAATAGTTTTGCACTGCCATACATAAATCATTTACATCAACCGTGGCAGATTCCAGAGCCACCACCAGGCTAAAATGTCTACAAATTCCAGGATAATGTTGAAACAAGACAGAGAACTGCAGTCAAATCATAAGTATATGAATTGGACTTTCAAGCCATAGCACCAGCTATTCAATCCAAGCTGCAAACATCCAGATGACCACTAGATGGCAGCAAGGAGATTTTCCTGGGTCTCTTTGTTACCATCTATGGTCCATAGCATTCTTCAGAACTTCTCTTCAAATTCTGGCACTACCTCGCATTGCACTTGCTGAAGTGAGCAACAGTGGATACTGACTGGAAAAAAACAGCCGCACTTTGCTAAATCTTTATTTGTTTAATTAAGGTTTAATGAACTACAGTCAAGTAGATTCACACATGAAATCATAAAGCATGGAGTACAAATCTGTGAAGTGGTTTAAAAAACTCCAATAGTTTGAAAATCACAAAACCAAATAAACCAAAAGGATACTTCACATTTTATGTGAACCAGGCTAGAATGTTCTAGAGGTTTTGAACAAGCTTGCTGCTTTTCTGCTGCTATACTAAATGTGATTTGTTGATTTGTGGTTCAGTGCATTTGAGTGAACCCCACAAAAAATGTTAGAGAGTTAGAAAAACACTGCATTTGCCTTAACCTCTAAGCCATGATGAACACCAAGACATTATAGAAAATGTAGCAAAATATGCATATCTGGACTGCAACTAATGCAGTTCATATTCTTCAATGCACACATGAATCCCCTAGATACAAACTCCATCTAAAAACTATTTGGGGAAAAACAAAACCCAGACATTATTTTAATATTATATATGACAAGGATTTAACCAATAGTGAGTCTCTAAATTACAATTAAAACTGCTCAAGCCTCCCCACAGTATACTTTGGAAAATACTTTTTTAAAAAAAAAAATGCCTGACAGTATTTATTCATATTCATAGGAAAACTCCAGTTTACAAATGGAGCTTTAACTAATGATAGAACTTGGCCAT
Source organism: Python bivittatus (assembly GCF_059951505.1). NCBI lineage: Eukaryota > Metazoa > Chordata > Lepidosauria > Squamata > Pythonidae > Python > Python bivittatus. Next base: position 79,377,068 of record NW_028277035.1, on the reverse strand, counting down.
CATGAAGTAACTTTCTCAAACCTGACATCCTCCAGCTGGACTGAAACTCCAATTCCTCAGTTCTCAGCTGCTGTGACAAACAAGCAAACAAACAAACAAATAAAAAAACCCTATGCTGGCTAGAAATTTGAGAGTTCCATCCAATCCCACTATCCTTCTAGGTCATCAGAATAAGGAAGACTACCCCAAAGATTGAATGGGTTTATTCAGGTAGTCTCTAAAACTGAGTAAAGATGTTAGGGCTCTGTGCTGTGGATGCACTGTTTAATTAATACAGTTAACAGCATTTAATAATGTATTATCCAAATGGCCATAAGTGCAAGTCAAACCATGCTTCTCATACACAATATGGATAAAATTGTTGTTCTGGGAGAGGTATGGCAAAATGAAGACAGCTCTGCGAAAGCGGAGCCAACGACCACGGCAAAGACCAAGGAACTGGTGAGTAGACTAGTTCCTTGGAACCTCTCCGGATAAGGAGAGGATGGAAGATTGCCCACACGTGCTCCAGACAGCTGCTTTTCACAAGGAGACCACAGGACAATGGTTTTCTGTGGATTGAGCACTGGGAGACATTACAGCCTTGCTGCTCTCCCAACAACCTCAATCAAGATGGCCAACAGTGAGCGACACTGGTGGGCATAATTCAGTTGAAGGGCCACAGATTGCCCATCTTCAGCTTCCTTAATCACTTTGTCCAAGAGGAGTTCCTATTTGCTGTTGTCAGTGCCCATTGGGATCTGAACAGTCCCAGGGTGGAAAACATGTAAATGTGTTTTTGCACAGACTAGGAGCGATCCAGAGGCATCCTGTTGCTAGGGGAGTTTCTTTGAAGGAATGCTTGGGATTTCAGCAAAGCTGAAAATAACCCATTCCTGGCAGGCAGCAGTCTGGGATGGAGGGAGAAGGGGAGGGGAAAATAATCCATTCTCCATGCAAAGTCTATGCCATCCTTTTGACACCAAGTAGGGAGGCAGCTGGCAATCACATGCTTCCACTGAAAAAACTCACATACACAGACGTTAGTCATCCTCCAGCAGAGGAATCAAAATGTTCCAATTCAGAGGGATACTTCACCACAGGAGGAGCTTTTCTCTTTCTCTTTGGAAATTCCTCCAGGTCCAGTCAAGTGAAATATTTGTTTGGCTCCTTGACAGAGATGGCCACCAGGCCTCAAAACTCCCCATTCAGCGAACCGAAGAAAACCTTGCCAAGATCATCTGTGGCTTGGATGCATGTTGGAAAGGGACATCTCACCCTCCATGTCACTTATAGACCAAGGGGATGTGGCAGTAAAACTTTAAGTTAGGTCCAAGAGAATGAACGTCTGGGTGCATGGGAGAGAAACACACACCCAGAGGGAAGAGGGGAAGAGGAACAGGAGGAAGGGACAGAAACTGAGAGACTCGAGTTCCTCAGGTGAATACATTACTCTCAGCTGATGTCCAGCATCCAAACAAGACAGACTGCTACTGGTGCTTTCTCCTTCCCCTCTTCAGTTCATTCAGTGACTTTAATAATGCCAAGATGAGGGGAGGGGAAAAGGAACTAGACTGATTTCTGTCTACATTAGAAACAAATCAAAACAAAAGGAAGGACAACAATAAAATGTTCACAGAAGGTGGCTCTGCCCTTTGCAACTTTGCAGTCAAGGAGGAAAGAAAACAAATAAACCAATTCATTCACCCTCACATCATCATAAACAGAATGTACAGAAATTGTTGGGAAAAAGAAAAAGGTAGAAAAGCTGCATTATTTTGGAGCCTTAAAAAAAAAAAAAGCTAAATGACTCAGAAGTCACTCAAACAAATTGAACTTTCCTATTCCTTGCCTGGCTGCCTGTGAGTTTTAGGAGATAAAGCACTAGCTGGAGCCTGATAAGCATCTGAAGCTCACGCCCGCCCAGCATTACCTAACAATTTTCTTCTCCCAGAAACTACCCTTCCCTTCTTTCAAACACACCATTCTACCATATCCTTCATCTGCCAGGTCCAGCTAAAAAGTGGGCCTGGGAGAAAGCACACCTCCCACGCTAGGCAAAAGGAGAGTTTGTTTGCTCTGCCAAAGTGACAGATGAAGCCCAAGAACCTTTTGCACCCAAGCCAAGTGACAAAAATTGCCCAGTAAGGGAAAATTCAGCCTTTTCCAAGACAGACATTGCAAATTTTCCAAGAATTGGACTGGGATAAACCTACTGACTAATCCTTAACATGCATTCAGTGACATGCAATCCATGAAAGCTACACCATAATGCATTTATAATTTTAAGGGTACCAAAAAATCCTTGTTACTTTTTCAAAAGATGTAAGAAAGCTACCCATCTTGAACATAGAGCCAAGTAGGAACTAAACTTGTTGAACTGACTCTGAGCAGTTGTTTGTTTTTTTCAAGGCTTGCCACCCATTCTTGATTAACCCAATAGGGATTTACAGCTCCATACTGCAGAAAGATTGGGAATGTCCATCTTAGGAGAGCTAAGCTAGCTTTTAGATTGCTGCTTTGGCAGGTCTGGGATTTCAGCCATGGACGTGGCAGGAGGGAATTCTAAAGTGAAACCACAGCTGATACTTCAAAGGTTTCACTTTAGAATTGGCGGAAAGGTTAAAAATTAAAACACATGCAAATTATCCCTCACTCCTAGTCCAATACACTGTTGATTTGAAGCAATAAACTAGTTCAGGAGTCAACCCTAACCATCTGTCAGAACCATACAATAAATCCGATGCTCCAAATGAGTTTAGGAGCCCATCATGACAACCAGTCAGAACTGTACAAATAAGTACAGCAAAGTCCAGCCAAGGCAGTCAGGTCCCTGCAGATTCAGCAAACCGATGAATATCATTTGCTTGATTGATGCCTTGGCAGAATGCCATTTTACCTAAAATCCAGGTTTTAAAGTCTAGGAAGAGCGGGTTCCTAAATCCCATGCACCCATATGTGTCCCACGGGCTGGCTAAGGAAAACATGTCTGGAATGCTTTCGTTTAAATAACCACCACCAATCACATTATTTCACGGAGGACGAATCCACAGAAGTCAGAAGTCCATCTAAGCGTTGCTGCCTTGCCTGTGGACAAGAAAAGCACTCATCCAGGCAGGTCTCCGCAGCCGGTGCAGGGAATACCCCCCCCCCCCAGTTCACAGCCGTTCTCATGCAGTGGGCTGGGGGGGGGTCTCACAAGTTCACCCCAGAAAGGCTTCGGGACCGGCCACCCGCCCAAGGCGAAGCTGCGCCACCTCTCGCCCTCTTCTCCCGGGCAGAAAACAATGAGGAGACTCCTGCAGCGCAGGGCAGCGCAGCGCCCCCCGCCCCGTCTCGAAGTCCGCACCAAGTCCTGCAAAGCGGCCCGCCTCTCGCGCGCGCTCGCGCCCTCACCTTGTCTGACGGCTCTGAAAACAATGGGCTCCTTGCAGCTCCGGAGAACTTCCAGCACGTCATAGCGGGGCAAGCCCGAGACGCGGATCCCCTGCACCTCCAAGAGCAGCTCCCCTTCGCCAAGTCTGCCCTCGCCGTTGTCGTTGAGCGGCGCCGCCTCCCCCTCGACGTCCACCGCCCCGACGTAAGGAAACTCTCCGTATTCCGCTCCACCGAGGATGGTGACCCCGAGCTGGCCCTGAGCATTGCGGCTCACCGTGGATTGGTGCACTTTGGCCGTCCAATGGTTCTTCTTCTGGATCACTTTCGACATGGCGATCGCCAAGTTACGCGCAAAAGGAAGGGGGGCTCACACCGGGAGGGGGGAAGGATCGAGACGGGAAACCCGACGCCCACCGCTGGCTGCTCCGGGCCAGGGACTCAACCCGGCGGGCATAGAGCAAGCTCTCCTGCAACTTTCCAGCCGCTTCGCTCAAGCCATCACCGAAGCAGCCTGGCGCGGTTCATGCCCGCAGCCTCTTCCACCGGCGCCTCTGGCGAGGTTCCCATCGTAACCACTGGGCCGTCCTGCCCTGCTCTCCGCCCGGCTTTCCCCTGCGTGGATCTCCGCTGGCTCTCTTCGTCTCCAGTAATCCTCTCCCTCTCTTTCCCCGCCGAAGGTCTCCCGTGGAGCGGCTGGTCCCAGATCCTTCGCCCACCTGGTGCCGCTGTTCTTTGCCCCTCTCCGCTACTTTCTCTGCTCAGAGGGGCTCCGAGCGACCGCGGCTCCTTTAAGCAGATACAAAGACGCCGCTTGTTTTGTTACATTTCGCTCGGGTCGATTCCACCAAGACCGAGCAGAGCTCGAGAGTAGCGATAGGAACGGCTGGCGCAGGCGCCCGGACGACTCTCCGCCCCCTCCTGCCCTCGTCCCCGCCCCGCCGAGGGAAGCTGGAATCCTCTCTCCCCGGCCGGCGGGCGGGCGCGCGCTCCGGGGCCATGTGTGCAGAGGAGTGCTGGCCGGGGCGAAGTCGCCTCCCTCAAGGGGGGACGCCTAGGAGGGGGTCCCGCTGCCGTGGCCGCGAAACTGGAATGCCCAGCTGATTTTTTTTCTTCGTAAAGGGGCGTCTCCTTTGTTTTCAAAACCTGCCCCTTGTTCAGGAGCCTATCACAATGCCTAAAAGTTGACTCCTCGTTTCCAGCATACACCGCAGCTTAGTGTGCGTTTAGTTTTAGGGACTCTTACTGCATGTGGTAAAGATGATCTCCCCATCACTAATGACCGGGGCTTTATGGCCAAAGCCTAGCCCCACAGAAAAAATTGCAATCTACTTCTGCAGAGACCTGTGGAAGTTCATGCTGCTCGTTACAGTGTACCCATGTTTTATAAAATAAGTATGTCGTGCTAAATTCCATGCAAAATTCATCGATCAGATTAGAGTGTAATCTAGTGTCATCTTTAACCTATCCTGTCCTGCAAATCTAATTTTGGGAAACGTGCAACAGACACCACATGATGAAGAGTGCTATACGTGGTAATGTTTCATGAACGGTGCAGAGAAGGGTAAGTAATTATTTTCACAAACATCAATCATGGGCAAAGGGAGAAAGCTGGGAATAAAAAGGTCAAAACACTAAGAATGTGGAATATGCAGGCAATGCCTCTTTGTTAGCCCAGCATTAAAAAAAATATTTTGTGAAAATAAACATGGAAAAATCAACCCCATCTTAGCTGATGGTGAAGAAGCGAAAGTAGTAGAGTTTTGTTATCTTGGGCCCAAGAATAAATGCAGATGGACAGTATGCTGGAGGTGTCAAGGGATTAATCCTACAGAAGTAAGCTATGCAAAACTCAGACAAGATCAAGAAGGATAAATCCATTTCCATGACAACATGGATTATATGTAGTTAAAGCGATGGTCTTCACAGTATGGCTGTGAAAGCTGGACCCTGGGAAAGAAAAAGTGAGGAAAAAGAAAAGGATAGTCTGGCTCAAAGGCCAGCAGCGCCCTTGAAGTGATGATCAACAAGCAGAACCCCACCAGTTTGGGACATGTGATGCAAGCAGGTGATGGACTTCAAAAACAATTATATAGTACTTGGCAAGCTTGACAGATGTAGCCAGAAGGGAAGAGACAGATAAGGTGGATGTATGGAATCAGAGATTCCTGGCATGTCCTTGGAAGAGCTATGAGTCATTACTAATTGTCCAGGATGTGTTCATACAGCCAGCAGGAGTCAAACATGGCTTAGTGGCACTTGACTAACTAAAGGGAATTGGGTCTGCATCCACAGGCCTCATCCAGGGATCGCAATCCCTGCTTTTCAGTCAAAATTCCCAGTTCAGCAAGGTTATTTGTGTGAGCAGGGACCTGTCCCATTGGTTTCCTCCAAGCTTGCTTTTTTCCTTGCAGATGTTTCATTACCAGGCTAAGTAACATCATAATCAGTGCACTGATGATGTTACCTAGGCTGGTAATGAAACATACGTAAGTTCAGGGAATACCAAGAACTCAGCAATTCAACCCTGAGCTGCATATATTCTCCACTGTTACAACCTTTCACATCATCATCATCATCATCACAATGTATTATGAAACTTACAGTATACTTGTTTGGATGAGGAATTGATCCTTATTTGGAACTATACAGGATTAGGAATGGATCAGGCAAGCATAGCGTAGTTTGGATGTTGATGCAAAAATACAAAATGCTTGTTTACCTAAAAATGGAGATTTATTTATTTATTATTTATTTATTAATTAAAATTTTCAACTGCCCATCTCCCCCCAATGGGGGAACTCTGGGCGATTCACAACAAACATTAAAAACATAAAATATATAAATAAATAAAACCTTAATTAAAAACATTACTAAAAAGAAGAAGGAGAGACCAAGAGGATGAAAAATCTGAGGCAGAAGGCCTCTATGGGGCTAGCCATCCCCATGCTTGAGGTATTCCCACCCCACCCCACCCCAGGCCAGGTGGCAGAACCAGGTCTTCAAAGCCTTACAAAAGGCCAGGAGTATGGGGGCCAATCGCACCTCCGGAGGCAGAATGTTCCAAAGAGCGGGGGCTACCGCAGAGAAGGCTCGCCTTCTGGACCCCACCAGTCGAATTTTTGATTTGCTAATATCACCTCTTTGGGGCACATAGCTTCTCATCAGTCTAGCAACTTGGGAATCTCAACTTTATTTTATTTTGTAGAAGAAAAAGAAATGTTTTGGTTGTTAAAATTAGAAGAACAGAGGTAGGTACCCATTAGCTAATTTATGTTTGATTGATTACATGCCACTGTGGTTTTTGACTCCTTGTGACCACATAGATGGAACTGATGGCATTTAGTAGTATATTTCAATTTTTATTGTAAACCAGTTGAGATTGTATGGGAAGCAGCACAGAAATACACTTATGTAAATAAAATACATTTATAATTATTGGTTATGTTTTAATTGTCAGATGCCTGGAGTCATGTATATGAGATGGGTGGCCATATAAATTTAATTAATAAATAAATAAATATTAAAATGTTCCTCTCCCATGAAAAAAAACCATGATTCATATATCCAGTTTAGTACAGGGTAATAGTACCACGTTATCCAATTAGTACATGATGTGGCATCAGTGTTTTCCATAGTTCTTTGTCTCCATTCTTCATGGATTCTTTTAAAAAACAGAAAGGTGCTATGTAATCAAAGCAATGCATTAGGGAAACAGCTGGCTGCAATTATTTCAGCATTTCCAGCTATTCTGAGGTTTCATTGCCGGACTTGTCCAGGAGAGGAAGGTTGTCCTTTTTGCTAAAAAAAAAAAAATTAAAAAGCCCTGGGATAATTGAAGTTTTACTAAAACCATTTTGCAGACTATGGAGAGGAGACATGAGGGCCTTTGAAGCCGTCCCCCACTTCCTCCATCTTCAAGGCACTGGGGGTTAAAAGAAAAATGGTCGGGATCCCACTACTGAGCCACACCATCCCCACTTTTGGCTTTTGTCCACATTCTGCCCAGCTCCCTCTCTTTTAACACTGCATCTGAGTTGTAATTGGCACAGATTTGCTGGTTCATTATTTACTGATTTATTGTTTAGAGGCCAAGTGGTGGTTAATAACATTACAAAAAGATGGTCTTCTGAGACAAGTTTTAACAAATGGTTCTTTAACAGAGCGAATGGTGGAGTAGCCCCCCCCCCTTTGCTCCCCATCAGTTTTTTAACTGGAGGTCTGTATGCCCAAGTGCACCTGTGTGCATGTCTGATACCCCATTACCCTTCTTCTGCTTTTAGAACATAGAAAGGAATTTATGACATATTAAATATACCAGCTCATAGATACCCAATAATACTTCTCGAAAGAAAACCTTCTCCACCCCAATTTACTGGGTGTTTTTGCATTAAATACTAAATCTTGCTTAGAATGAACTAGGGTTAAAAGACTTGGCTAACACAAGAATCACGGCAAGCAGCAGTTTGCGAGTAGTTATTTCTGTCAATAGATATCCCAGTAATTTGTAGCAGCTGGCTGACACTTCCTCAGTTTGGATATTAAAGAAATCCTAGCAGCCTGATGAAGATGGGAGCTCCCATGCCTGTGATAAAATGCTATGCCTGTCCACATTCCATGGTGTTCTCATTTCATGCTGGGAGCAACAGATGCAATGTGGTTGGAGTCGCCACATTTCTCTGCGTGCCTAGAAGATGGAAGTGAAGATCATCCTTAATTTACCTTCCTCCATAAAGGTTTGGACCAAACACAGCACCATGGTTAAGTCACAAAGTAAAAACAAACCATGGTGGTTATGGTGCTGCACCTTAGTTGGAACTATGATCTGGGTTTAGGCCTAACAACACCATGACTTAGCATGCTGTGTGAAGCAGACTACTTATGGGTATAGGACCTGCATAAAGAGCCCCAAAGATCTGCAGTTCCATGAGAAAACATATTGAGCTCCCAAATAAGCTACAAGTTGGCCAGAGAACTGCTACAGGAACAGCCTCAGCTGCAAGAAGGTCCTCTAATTTTCTCAACATAAATGTTCTTGCACTGGGAGGGGGACAACCACAAGAACGAGAAGCATCTTGAGGATTCAGAGATGTATCTAAGGATAGGTTTTCATGCACACGATTGGTATTTATTTTTCATCCCTACAGTGCAGTCTTCTGCATCTTTACTCAAAAGTCAGTCATATGATGTCTGGGAGAGAGAAAGAATCAATGGGTATGTGGCTACAAGAGGGACACTCGGTGGTTCTGGCCACTGTCCTCTCCGATCTGTTTTCCATCTGCAGGCAGCCTCCTCTACATTCCTCCTGGAGGGCTGCCCTTGATAGAAGCCAGCTTCCTCACCTCTATCCCTTAAGGCAGAAATGAGATACTGTAGTATCCTCTCCACCTCCATCTTCAGTTGTGTGCATACATGGCAATAGCCTTGACATTCTTGATAGACTGTGGGCAGGAAATCTGATGACCAATTAGGGTTTCGAAAAGGAGAAGGAAATGAGCATGTACAGTTTTGCATTTAGATTCAGTTCAGTGAGAGTGGCATGATGCAACTAGGAATAAATGGAATTTCATTTTCAAAGAAGTACCTTTTGTTACAAAAATAATATAATAAAATAATTTTAATCTTGTAATGCCTTGTAGCTGCTATTTGACCAATTACCCTTTGGGTAGTCATTTGGGGATCCCTTGAGTTGAGGGGCCCTGTATTTTGACTTTCAGGATTCATCCTAGCTGCATCAAAGAATGGCTTCAGGAAGGGCAGCAGGCAAGAGGATATGAATGAATGAATAACTGCTTGCTTCAGAATAGCAGCTACCCAACACTGCACATAATCCTGAACCCAATGGGTTTCATTTGGTGTAACGCAGTGTCCTAGTTTCTATTTAAAAAAAAACCCAGTGTCAATGCCATTGAGTTGGACCAGGAGGTAATTTTTGTATTCAGAAGTAAATTCTTCAAATGGTGGAGTCCCTGGTATTCTCCAAGCTAGGTTGTTTGTTTGCAGATGTTTCATTACCTGACTGGGTAACATCATCAGTGCTAGCAAGTATGGGGTTTGCTCCCCGTTTATATACAGTAGCTTACCCTGCCAGTGTTGGTGGAGCATAGTTTTCTCCTTGGTAGTTCCTTGATTACGGTATTGTTTTCGACTTGATACTCCCTGCTTATTTGGGTGTAGGCTGCTGGAGAGAATGTGTTCTGGTCTTTTTGTTTCCTTCTTAGCTTTTTTATTGTCTCTTTTGAATGGTGTGTAAATGTGGTTTATCTCTGTGTGTCTATTGATGGCTGATTTGTCTGAATGCCAAGCTTCCAGGAATTCGCTAGCATTTTTGGATTTAGCTTAGTCTAAGATGCTGACAGTTTCCCAGTTGAAACTATGGTTGAGTCTGTCCATGTGTTGTAAGATTAAGAAGTTTTCATCATGTCTTCTGACTGCTAGTTGGTGTTCATGGATGCGCTCTGCAAGCCTTCTGCCTGTCTGTCCTACATAGTGGCAGTCATAGTCCTTACACTGTATGTTGTAGAAGACTCCTGTTTTTTCTTCTTGGGCTACTGGGTTATACTCTTTATACCTTGGGTCTTTTATACCCTACACCCTTGTAGTCTTCAAAGAAAAGGTAAAAAAAAATCTAATTGTCCTCCTCTGGCCATTCTCTCTTGGCCACAAACCCCTTCTGTAAGAGAAAAATAATATTTTTGGAATTAAAAATACAAAGGTTCTTTCAACTATGGCATTCAAATGTTATTGCCTTGTTAATTTCAGATGAACAGATTTTGTTTCATTAGCTTTCTACTGTGTACTCAGGAGTAAGGCTAGTATACCTAACCAGACCTACTTCTGAGTAGGTATATACAAGATAGTGCTATAAAATAAAGATAAGACTACGTGGATTTTTTCATAAAGGCAGCATAAATTGTAGGAACGTTGTTGTTGTTTCTAAAATAGTAGCAGTTACAAAAAGAGATTGGTAATGAACACACAGAAGCTGAGCTCATAAACTACTTACCTGCTAATGCCGTTGATATAAATAGGATTTTTTAGCAATGTGATTTAATGTGTTTCATGGGTTGGAACAGAACTGTTTCCTTATTGCATCTGTCCAGTGTTATTCTACCAACAAGCAGCCTGTTGAGCTTGCAAACAAAGGAGAGACAGGCTGTTGTTACACAAAATATTCATAAACTTGAGAAAAGGATGAGGGTGACATTTACTAAAATCCAGGAATGTAAATGAATTTGTAAAGTCACTCCTGATCTGTAGGCAACTCTATCCAATACACAAGCCAAAAATTGAAGCAACTGGGCTCTACCTTCCTTCACCCTTGGCTACTGACCATCACGGCCAGGGCTCCTCAGAGGCCAAACTGCCTAGAGGGCCACAGGTTCCCATCCTTACTAAAAGTCATAGGTTTCCTGGTAAGAAGGAAGCCATGACCATTCAACCAGTCCTCCTTGGCTGAACTTGAAAAACTAAACTAAGTTGGACTGCCCAGTATTTGGATGGGCAGCTACCACAACATCCCAAGGCTGCAAGCCTGGGAAGTTGAAAAAAAAAAAAAAACCCAGAAAAAGGCAATGGCTTGTAATGTGCCACCAAGAAATCTATGGGGATACGTCTCTGAAATCACCTGGAGTTGAACATTTAGAGATTCCTTTAAAATTCCTGTGGAAATACAGTCTCAGCTCCAAGCCATGTCCTCTCCCAGCAGCTTTTGGAATCATTTATCCCAAATACTCTGTCAGTAAATAAATGCAACAATAAGCTAGGTCATAAATGTGCAGCAAGTGAAGATAATAAAGATGCAGCAACAACGTAGCTCCGTGCTGGGTGGATGTTCAAAGAAGGACTTAATAGCTCTTCCTTAATTCCAGCAGACCAGTCTTGTTTATGTCTTTCTGGGTCTCTCCCCTTAAAATCTTGGTCCAAGCCACCCCACCCTCATTAATGGATTTTATTTTGCTTTGTTCTTCAACTTTAATTCCCAAGTGCTGCTGCTGCTGCTGGTTGGGTCTGAGCACCAGGGTTCCTGGAGCTGCCTGGTTTCAGCAGAGTCCCTGCCGGTTTCAGACACAGCCTTCCTTCCTTGTCTGGAGCTGCAGGAGAGAGTGTCCGTGAAAGCAGCTAGATAGCTGGCTGCCTCCCTTCTCCATCCAGGAACAAAGGCTAAGGAACTCCAACCAGGAAGCAGGGTGGCAGCAGAAGTGTAACGTGATGGAGAGAGGAGCGTGGTTTTCCACGTTCTCAGCAAGCAGAAGTGAAAATCCCAGTAGCAGACTGGCGGATGAGCAAAGGCAGAAAGCTGCTGCTTCAACTGCCCCAGCATTTGTTTTGCGGCCCCTGGCTGGCTTTTTCCAGGCTCTGCAGCTAAACAGGGTCAGGTTTGGGCAGGAGCTGGAGGGGATTCTGCCAGGAAATCCCAGTATTGTGGGATATCTGGGGAAGTCAAAAAACATGCTGGAACATCTTGGGAAACCACTTCCCTCCTGCTGTCAACCCTGCCCATCTGCTGCCAAGAAAGCTCTTACGATGTTCACAGTTAGTCAAGCAAAACGCAGAGGAGACTTTCTCTGGGCTGAAAAAAATCAATTCCCCACAAGATGGCAGCAAAGGGTTAGAGCTTTCTACAGCTCTTGGCTACCATCCAGTGGTTGTGTGGGATTTTGCAGTCCAGCTCTGGCAATGTTAATTATGGCTGAATTATCACAGCACACTAAGGAGTAGCTGTTTGTTGTGTTTGCTTCAGTAAGCTGCATGAACACAGCTAATTGTGGTTTATTCAGTAAACTATGGTTCAAGAAACAGTGAGCCCAATCAGCGTATTCATTTATTCTACATTTATATTACAAGAGCACTCTGTCTAATTTGTTTCCTTACAACTGAGGGCTGGTTTACATACACAATCCCCACTAATTATCTCTGTAATTTACTGGGTATATAGACCCATGGCCATGTGAAGTAATAACCAAGCAGTGAAACAGAAGGCTGTAGTAATTCTTCTGAATACTGCAATTGGAGAGGAAAGTGAGGATGCAAGTAAGCAGTCACGACAGCATCTGTCCACTGTCTCATGGGTTGCCTCATCCCCCGACTCTTCCTTGCTTGCCCTCTTTCACATTGCAAGGGAAATGAACAGGGCTGCGAGGGCTCTGGGTGGCCTCTTTTGCTTCCCTGTCATTTGTTATGGCTGTGTCCTCATGATGCACTGAACCACAAACCAGATAATCTCCCTGGAGTCTGGAGTGTCATGCAAATCTACCCCAGGCAGGTTTATGATTTACTTTGTCATATGACAGATAAAATACAGTCAGGACCAGAAATATTGGGACATCGACACAATTCTAACATCTTTGGCTCTATACACCACCACAATGGATTTGGAATGAAACAAACACAATGTGCTTTAACTGCAAACTGTCAGCTTTAATTTGAGGGTATGTACATCCAACTCAGGTGAACGGTGTAGGAATTACAACAGTTTGCATATATGCCTCCCACTTGTTAAGGGACCAAAAGTAGTAATGACGCTGAAAGTTGCTGGCCAGAAATGGTCGACGCTTCAGTGGTTCGAGTCCAGCCTTCGCGTTAAACAGGGTGAGCTCCTGTTTCCTCCCCAGTTCCTGTCAACCCAACAGTTCGAAAACTTACGTGAGTAGATAAATGGGGACTCTCACTCCGGTGGGAGGAAAAATGCTGGCGGCGCCTTGCAAAAAAGGAGTTGGGAGCAGTTGCCGGTAAGCACGAAAAACCGCGCGCGCCCGAAAAGGGCGCGAAGCAACGGAAACCCCGCCTCCTGCGCCCGCCAGCTGGGCTCTGCCCTAGGAAGGAGGCTCTGGCAAACCACTTCCGAAAAAACAGTTGCCTTGAAAACTGCAAGGACTCGTCCAAGCAGTCACTGCAGGGTCGGCAATGACTGAGCGCAGATAAAAAAAAAAAAAAAAACCATAAATCAAACTTTCCCTTTTTAATACTTGGTTGCAAATCCGTTGCAGTCAATCACAGCCTGAAGCCTGGAACACATAGACATCACCAGACGCTGGGTTGCATCCCTGGTGATGCTCTGCCAGGCCTCTACTGCAACAGTCTTCAGTTCCTGCTTGTTCTTGGGGCATTTTCCCTTCAGTTTTGTCTTCAGCAAGTGAAATGCATGCTCCATGGGATTCAGGTCAGGTGATTGACTTGGCCATTGCATAACATTCCACTTCTGTCCCTTCAAAAACTCTTTGGTTGCTTTTGCAGTATGCTTTGGGTCATTGTCCATCTGTACTGTGAAGCGCCGTCCAATGAGTTCTGCAGCATTTGGCTGAATGTGAGCAGATAATATTGCCCGAAACACTGCAGAATTCATCCTGCTGCTTTTGTCAGCAGTCACATCATCAATAAATACAAGAGAACCAGTTCCATTGGCAGCCATACATGCCCACGCCATGACACTACCACCACCATGCTTCACTGATGAGGTGGTATGCTTAGGATCATGAGCAGTTCCTTTCCTTCTCCATACTCTTCTCTTCCCATCACTCTGGTACAAGTTGATCTTGGTCTCATCTGTCCGTAGGATGTTGTTCCAGAACTGTGAAGGCTTTTTTAGATGTCGTTTGGCAAACTCTAATCTGGCCTTCCTGTTTTTGAGGCTCACCAATGGTTTACATCTTGTGGTGAACCCTCTGTATTCACTCTGGTGAAGTCTTCTTTTGATTGTTGACTTTGACACACATACACCTACCTCCTGGAGAGTGTTCTTGATCTGGCCAACTGTTGTGACGGGTGTTTTCTTCACCAGGGAAAGGATTCTTCGGTCATCCATCACAGTTGTTTTCCGTTGTCTCCCGGGTCTTTTGGTGTTGCTGAGTTCACCGGTGCGTTCCTTCTTTTTGAGAATGTTCCAAACAGTTGTTTTGGCCATGCCTAATGTTCTTGCTGTCTCTCTGATGTGTTTGTTTTGTTTCTTCAGCCTAATAATGGCTTGCTTCACTGATAGTGACAGCTCTTTGGATCTCATCTTGAGAGTTGACAGCAACAGATTCCAAATGCAAATAGCACACTTGAAATGAACTCTGGGCCTTTTATCTGCACATTGTAATTGGGGTACTGAGGGAATATCACACACCTGGCCATGGAACAGCTGAGAAGCCAATTGTCCCATTACTTTTGGTCCCTTAACAAGTGGGGGGCACATATGCAAACTGTTGTAATTCCTACACCGTTCACCTGAGTTGGATGTACATACCCTCAAATTAAAGCTGACAGTCTGCAGTTAAAGCACATTGTGTTTGTTTCATTCCAAATCCATTGTGGTGGTGTATAGAGCCAAAGATGTTAGAACTGTGTCGATGTCCCAATATTTCTGGACCTGACTGTATATTGTTTGGCAAAGGTCTACCTTTGTCTCCCTTATCCCCTACATAACTAAGGGTGATGTAAGCATGATCTATGGATATTTATATACCAAAGATTAGATAGATAGATAGATAGATAGATAGATAGATAGATAGATAGATAGATAGATAGATAGATAGAGGTAGGTAGGTAGGTAGGTAGGTAAGTAAGTAAGTAGATAGATAGATAGATAGATAGATAGATAGATAGATAGATAGATAGATAGATAGATAGATAGATAGAGGTAGGTAGACAGATAGAGGTAGGTAGGTAGATAGATGGATAGATATAGATGTAAGTAGGTAGGTAGATAGATGTAGGTAGGGGGAGAGAGAGAGAGAGATGTAGGTAGGTAGGTAGATAGATGTAGGTAGGTAGATAGAGGTAGGTAGATGTAGGTAGGTAGATAGAGGTAGGTAGATAGATATAGGTAGGTAGATAGATGGATGGATCGATGTAGGTAGGTAGGTAGATGTAGGTAGATAGATACTGTAGGTAGGTAGATAGACAGACAGACTCACGCACTCACGCACGCACAGAGAGGGCACTTTTTGGACATATTCAAAAAAAGGCCAAGAACTATTTTTGAAGGAAAAACTTTCAATGCAGAGGATAAGAGGTTCAGCCTCTGGCATCAGCAAGAAGGACCTACAAGAAGGACCTTGCAGTTTTTCTAGAATTTCTTGCTTTAAGATCTTAAAGCCAATTACAGGACTCACTTAGTCTGTCTTCTCTTCACCAGGAGCTTCAAACATAATGGGAATAAACTGCCAGAATTTCAAGCATGTGGAAGTTGCAGTCCCAACAAATGTTGAGGTTTGGGAAGGGACACAGACCTCACAGATTGCATTCAGATAATTATCATGTTTTGCTGAATAAGTCATAATTGGCAACATTCACCTAACAGGTTTACTCATACACTGTAAACCAAAAATAGAGGCAGTCTCAACATTGTTTGAATGAGTTTTAGCCTTCAAAAGTCACAGAGAGCTTGGTCAATGAGGTAGTAAAGTTACATTTCTGGTTCTCTCTCTTTTTTTCCTCAGTTTTGGAAGGTTGAGGGGCAGTATAAAATCATAGAAAATAATATTTTAGCCCTAAGACGTTTTTGTGAGAGACCAAAAGTGCGCTATGGAAAAATCATTTTAATAGCACAATCCATGAACCTTGGGGAATAGACTTACCTGGCAGGGGGGATACCCTGACCATGGGAACAGGCTTCCAGAAGGAGTGGAGAAGAGACAAAATCTGTGTCATGATTTTGCATGCAAACCGTTCCACTTACAGATTTGTACGCAACGTTGCAGTGCATGTCTGAAAGAGAGCTTGCATCATGACATTACAATGCAAGTATTGTCATTTTGGCATCATTGTTGCTAACTATAGGTGCATAAAACTCAGGGGCCACAAAAATGGAGGGGGGGACTGTACATAGGACATGCATTGCCCCTCTTCCCATAAACTAGTGTTCCTTAAACTTTTTTTCTCTCTGGACCCCTTCCCACTTTTAAAAATTATGGAGGGCCCCAAAAGAGCTTTTGTTTGTATGAGTTATATTTATTGATGTTTACCATATTAAAAATTAAAATTGATGCATTTTCTGCTGCTACCTCTTTTCATGATTGTTTGATGGGATTTTAATATTGTATTATCTGTCAACATACACTGGCAAACAATTTTGATTTTGCAGACCCCTGATAGGGTCTTGGGGGACCCCCAGGGGTCCTATGACCACACTTTAAGAAACACTGCCTTAAACTATAGCACAGAGACCACAATGGGAAAGCTTCTCAGGGAAGGGGAAGAATTGCAATGTAGGACATGGCTATAATTTGTGTGAAATTGCATATACCACTTTAGCACACCTGCCCATTTTTACTGTATGCGTGCCTTGTTGCATAATATCTTATTCGATGACAGAAACACAATCAGTAATTTTTTGAGTCTGTTTGTAAAAGTAAGAACTGCATTAGAAATACTACAAATTCCTAATTTTGCTCCTACTGTTCATTTTTCGATAAGTGCACCAAAACCCAGCTACATCAAGAGTCTGGATTTCTGAATTATTTACCCTGAGGTAGCAATTAATTTTCACCAACTTTTTTTTTTAAAAGTTTCTTTCCAGACAGTGCGTCTGTCAACCATTGCAAAAGATATTTTCCAGCATTAGCTAAAACACTGCAAAATAGGGACAAAATGGACAGAAATACTGATTGTACCTTTGCACCATATCTCAGTTTATACAACGGCAGCCCCCCTCCCACCAGTCGCTCCCACCAACTGGCCAGGAGTTCCCTCTCTATCACACATGCCAATTCCCCCCACACTGGCTCTCACCCAGGGAGGGTCATCAGCTCCACCAGTCCCTACCAGGGAGAGAAAAATACCCCCCCACCAAAATATTTAGAGATTTGTTTGGTTTCCTTGGTTTAATAAGGAAATCTTCCTCAGATGCAAGACTGCATGTTGGACAAGATTTGCTGCCTTCTGCACTTCTACACTTTAGTCAGGAAGATTCCCTTTTATTTTCCTAGCACTGAAAGACAAAGTCCTTAGCAATAAGTCTAAGAATTCCTCATCTGTATAGACTAAGGTGTGCCAGGAGATTCTGCCTGATTCTTGGCAGCCTGTAGTAATTGTCTCCTACTGGCAAGCCCTTGGAAGACAGGATCTTTGAGGGAGGATTTAAATGATCCTCTCTCCCAGTTCGTGCTGTGCTGGCAGGCCGTGTTGGCAGGTGCAACAGCAGAGTTTCCAGGTCCCCTTTACAGACAGGCTGCCCCATGACGCCACTGAGTCAGTAGGTCAACGTCACACAAACTCCCACACACATGTTCCTCACAGTCATGTTCATTTTCTCCCAGTGCAACAGACTTTTAACATGCAGCAATCTAGCAGCGTAGCCTTATTCTGTAAATGTCAGCTGTTTTCTGTGTGGCTACAGCAACCATAGCTAAAAAGCTATTCTTCTCAATATGTTTGAGGCATTTTTTGTAAGTCTGGAATAAGATGCTCTCAACATTCATCACATTCCACAACTATCTGGGGAGGCTGCTGTAAACTCGTAGGTAGGCACTATGGAACAATCATCTCACAGGCCACTTGCACAGCAAGCCAGAAAGGAGCTAATAATAGTATTTCCTACTGACAAAGGGACAAAAAAGCACTTTGCAGACATTCATTAATGATGTTCCCTAACACAGGGGCTTTGGATAAATTTGATTATTGCAACAAAAAAGTTCAGTGCCTTCTCTTTTCACAGAATACATCTGAGCTTTCTTTTATTTTTTAGAACAGCTTGAACATTCTTGTACCCAGTAACAGGTCGGTCTTCATTGTGAAAATAAAATTTTGCATCGATTACATCAACATGGCAGAATTTCAAGAGGAAATGTTTACCTTTTGTTTTTGAACTTCTGAATCTCTTTTAGAGATTTCAGGACCAAATGTCTGCTCTGTCTATTTCTCCTCTAAGCATTAGTCCTAATTTATTGGATTAATTAAATGTATAATTTGTGCCCTCTGCTGAACTAGGCACACAGGCCAATATACAGTAAAATCATTGGTTAAACCTTATAATAACAAGGAAGAGAGGAGTGTATGTGTATTATTTGTTATGCATAAGGACAGATGAATGTAGAAAGGCAACATATTAAGCTTGTACTTCCTGAAATAAAACACCATCCTTCTGATCTGAAGGCCTGCTTTCAGAGAAAACAGTCCTGTTTTATTTATGCTGAATTTGGTCCATTTACTATGGTCTTTAGTTCAGCCTACATCATTACACCAATACTTCAATAAGTGCATATGGGACTGCATTACATTTATTCTGAAGAAAGATGAATGGATATAATTGTACATATTCAATTATTGGGGCAGGGATTTAAAAGGGGAAAAAACCCTTCAAGATCTGAGAGGAGTAGGATCCCTGCTGAGATTAGCTCTAGCAGGACAAAGAACAAGAAGGAAATGAAACTGGATGAGATAACAGCGTGCCAACCAGCCAGGAGACTCCTTCAGCAAAGGGCTGACTTTCAGTTCTTTGATTGGAATCACTTGCAGTGAGGTTTGAACTGAAGCAAAATGCTTCCACAATTAAGTCCAGTCATGTTTTAAGCAGTGAAATATAACACTGAAAATCAGTCGCATCATCATGTTGATACTCCAGGGTGTGTTTTATGAAGTCATTAATACACTTCTTGGGTGGTGGAAATCAACCATGGTGTGAGTTAATGGTTCCATAAATATACTCTGTAAGTAATCTTTTTTGACTTACGTAATATACAATCAACAGCCTGCTGGGGAGTCAGCATCAAGTGCCTTAGGAGGAATTGCATTTAGAAGCTGCTGTGTTAAAAGCTACAGTAAAGTCTTGTTCAAGTCATCCTTAACTCCTGGTGACTTCATGGATATGTCCATGTAGCTTTTTTCCTTCCCTGCTTTCCTGGAGATCTCTTATCTGGCCCTCCTAACTTTTTGAGATCAGCCAACATCAGCTAAGTGGTGCCGTCTGCTGTCAGCTAATTCAAATTGCACTCAATTTAATTAAGTTGACCATGGGTAAGGGTATTATGTTGTAACAGATATGAAAGAGCAGTGATTGGATTCATCATCACAGAATCCACTAGCTGAACAATTTCAGATGTGTATGTTCTGTTTTCAAATATTTTAAGATAAGAACAATAAAAATGAACAAAAAGTAATATTAAAGATAAGAATGAAAAAGGAAAGAAGATTGAAAAAGAAAAGAAAGAGCAAAGCCAAAAGGGAGGGAGGGAGGGAGGGAGGGAAGAAAAAGAATGACTTCAACTTCCCTCACGATAGATACAACTAACAATTTACACTAGACTCTTACTATAAGTTTAAAACATAACTTTCATTTTTTTCTATTGTCTAGTATTATTTCTAATCATCAAATCCATACATCATAATTTCATTTTTTTTCTGTTTCACACAAAAATCCAACAAAGGCTTCCAATTAGCATTAAAATTACTCTGTGTCCTTTCTCTAAACAAAGCTGTCAGCTTTGCCATCCCAGCCAACTCCATCAATTTCACCATCCGTTCTTCCATTGTAGGTAATGTCAAGTCTTTCCAACTGTGTGCATATAAAAGCTTTGCTGCTGTTATCATATATAGAAACAAAGTTCCGTGAGTTTTTTCCAGCTGTTTGTCCATCAAACCCCCCCCCAAAAAAGTATCTGGTGTGAGATTTGCCCCGTTCGACAGAGAAACTCTCGTGACACGTGTGGTTCACAAAGAAGGTTTACTCATGCGTAACGTAGTAGTCACAAGCAAAGCCAGGACTGGCTTGGTACAATTGCATCACTTGTTATATTCCCCCCTTCCCGCACTTTTTTCCCGCCCCGCGATCACGTTGCTGCTGCGGATTATTGGCCCCCCCAATAATCTCCCTTGATTGTCCATGATGGCAGGTTCGGTCAGGGTCCATTGTCCTTGATGGGCAGTCCCCCCCGGCTTGGGTTGGTCCCTCCCCGTTACGTGCAAGCCCGCGGGTTCTGTGCTGCGCGCGATCTTGTTTCGCTGCCTGCGGCCCCGTTCATTGCTGGCTCGCGCCGTTATCAGTGTAGAGTTAAAGCTTCCGCTGCGGTTTTCCTGTTTGGCTGGGCGCAGGTGGCCCGTTAATTAGCGGCGCTTTCAGTTCCTCTTTTCCTCGCTAGCTACCGCCGGTGGAGTTCGCTGGCTACGAGCTTCCCCGAAGCCCCGTGCTGACCGAACCTGACATACCGCCCCCCTGAAGACAAGTCCCCCTCTTAATTGGGCTACTAGGGTGTTGCCCCCCCCCATCTGCCATAACGGTGTGCCTTTCCTTGGCTAAGTCACTTATGGGATGGGTCCCCGAAGGTTCTCCTTCCCCTCCTTCCCTTCCTTCGCCGCTGCGCACGTCGAGCAGCTGGCCACGTACTCCCTCGTATCCCTCCGGAGAGACGGCCACCAGAACTGTTCACGCAGGAGGTGGAAAGTCCTAACAAACCCACAGTGTCCCGTAGTGTCCTCGGCGTGCCCTCTCCGGAGCACATCCACCCGGCAAGCTTCTGGAACGTAGAGCCTCCCCTTGTGCTCCCAGCAGGTCCCTTGTTTCTTCAGGGAGTCCTTGCTGTTTACCAACCAGGGGTCTCCCTCGCTCGCCTCCGCACAGCGCCGCCTCAGCTCCGGCTCGGCTCCCTTCCCCTGCTTCTCCCTTGGGGGTTGGGCTGCGCCTTTCGCCTCCAGCTGGGTCGTCCTTGTTGGGTCCCTGGATTCGAGCGGCGGCTCCCTCAGTGTCCTACAACCTTCCAGGTTCCCCTGGCCGCGGCCAGGTCCCGGTCTATCGCCGGTTGCTTCACTCACGCTTGGCGCGGAACAGTCGGCTCCCGGCGCCGCTCCTGCCCCCGCTCTTGATGCCAGTGTGATCGCCGCCTGCTTTGCCACGGGGCCCTCGGGTCCCGCTGCCACCGTCTCTGCTGTAGCCGACCCCTGCGTTGCTGCGGGGCCCTTCGTCGTCGATGCCACCGCCACCTCGGCGGTCTCTGACCCCTCTCGTTTGTTGGTCGCCCTCGGCGCCGTCCTCGTATTCGCCTGACGGGCGGTTGGTCGCCCGGGCCCCGCTGCTGTCGCTGCTGCGGCTTGCCGGCCCTCGGCTCTCTGTCGCGCAGTCGCCACCTCGCCTAGCTCCGTGGGGTCCTCAGCTCCCGCGCCGCCTCCGCAGCTCAACCTGGCTTCCCCGGTGGTGCCGTCGAATCGCACCGTCTCTGCTGCCACGCTCTCTCGTGCGCTTGCCGCCTCGGCTCCTCTGCCGGTCTCCCTCGGCGCCGCCCTCGCCGCGTGTGCAGTTGGTTTCCCGGGCTCTATTGCCGCCGCTGCCGCAGCTCGCTGGCCCTCGGCTCGCCGTCGCCCAGCCGCCACCTCGCCGGGTTCTGTGGGGCCCCCTGTTCTCGTGCCACCTCCGCAGCTCGACCCCGTCTGCTCGGTGGTGCCGCCGAACCGCACCGTCTTGGCCACCCAATCGATGTGCGGGTTCTGGCGCGTAAGCCATGCCAGCCCCAGCACTAGTGCATGGCCGGCCCCGGGGCAACTACTAAGCCTAGCTCCTCCCGGCTTGTCCCCACTGTCAAACCGACCGGCTCAGTGCGATACTGCGCCGGTTCCCCCCCTGCCGTCGATCCATCCAACTGGCTGAGTGCGAGGGGCTTCCTGAGTCTCCTCACGCTGAGCCCCAGCGCGGATGCCAGTACCGGGTGGATCAGGCAGTGGGTGCATCCCGAATCCAGCAAGGCATCGACTTTCGCCTCTGCTTCTGATCTCACCCCCTTGAGGTGGACCCTGATCCTCATGGGCGAGTAGCTTCTTCTGTCCCGCCCTTCCTCATGCTGCCACTCCGTTGGCTGCTCTGGGGTGCGCCTCAGCGTCGCCGGCCATTGCCTCCCGCTGGCTCGCTCTCCCCTCCTCGCAGAGCCGGGCTTCCTCGTGAGCCAGCCGGCTCCGCTGCACACCGCTCCACTAGCTGCTGTCTCCTCCCAGGATCGGTCGGGGTCCCTTATAGCCGGGAATCGCCGGCCCCCGTCCTTTGTGCAGCTCGCCAAGACCCCCTGCCTTGAGGGGCACTGCACCATCCGATGCCCCTTGCCTCCACACCGGTAGCAGGTCCCTGCAGTCTGCCGGGCGTTTCCAACCTCGATCCTCTGCCGTCGGCTCCTGCGTCTCGCCTCCGGTGCCGCCTCACTTTGGTCCGCTGTGGCTGGTATCGGGGCTCGCGCCTCTCGCTTCCCCGGGTCTCCGGCATCCCCCGCCGTCTCCACCAGCCAGCTCCACTTCACTAGAGCCTCCAGGTCGTCCCTACTGGGTGCTCCCCCCTGGATCTCTGAGTGGAGCCTGTCCTGCACAGGGAGATAGGTTAGTGGCTTGGGGCGCCCCAAGAGCTCGCTCCTTGAGCTCCTGAATCGGGGCGCTTCTGCTGGCCGCCGACCTCCCTTCGCGCTCCCCGTCAGGCTGACCACTTCTGCTAGCCTGGTCTCCACGCCGCCCTCTGCGGCTGCCCCAGCCGGGGCCCTGGGTCCGCCACTCCATGCCTCCCGCATGCCCGGTACAGCTGTCGTCTGCTGCTGGAGGTCGCCCTCCAGCCCGTCCAGCCTCTCCTCCGGCTCCTGGCTCCTGGACCCTGCGCCGCTGCTCCCGGGAACT
This sequence comes from Python bivittatus, assembly GCF_059951505.1. Classification (NCBI taxonomy): domain Eukaryota; kingdom Metazoa; phylum Chordata; class Lepidosauria; order Squamata; family Pythonidae; genus Python; species Python bivittatus. The sequence continues at coordinate 79,354,157 of NW_028277035.1, read as the reverse complement.
GCACGTCCCGTCAAGCCTTCTGGCTCCGTCCCGCTGCTGAGCGCCCGCTTGGCGCCCCGCGAACTGGCCGTGGTTGTGGGTCCCCTCTTCCTCACGCTAGGGACTGGAGTCATCTGCGCAACCTCTGGTCTAGGCTCCGTGTCACAAGCAAAGCCAGGACTGGCTTGGTACAATTGCATCACTTGTTATATTCCCCCCTTCCCGCACTTTTTTCCCGCCCCGCGATCACGTTGCTGCTGCGGATTATTGGCCCCCCCAATAATCCCCCTTGATTGTCCATGATGGCAGGTTCGGTCAGGGTCCATTGTCCTTGATGGGCAGTCCCCCCCGGCTTGGGTTGGTCCCTCCCCGTTACGTGCAAGCCCGCGGGTTCTGTGCTGCGCACGATCTTGTTTCGCTGCCTGCGGCCCCGTTCATTGTTGGCTCGCGCCGTTATCAGTGTAGAGTTAAAGCTTCCGCTGCGGTTTTCCTGTTTGGCTGGGCGCAGGTGGCCCGTTAATTAGCGGCGCTTTCAGTTCCTCTTTTCCTCGCTAGCTACCGCCGGTGGAGTTCGCTGGCTACGAGCTTCCCCGAAGCCCCGTGCTGACCGAACCTGACATCTGGTTTCAATTGTATATTAATAAGATGTGTATGTTCTGAACATGGTACCATGTGGGCCATTTGCAAATGAACACCTGAGCCATGAAATACTCAGCCAAGCTGCCCAGTTCTCACTTCACGTTGCCTTTTAGTATTGGAGCCTGCCCTTACTTGTTACCTGCTAGAGTGTATTTGACAGTGTGTTTGGCAGTTTGTTACCTGCAAGAGTGTGTTTGACCTGTACTAGTCTAGACTTCTGAATTAAGACTAGCAACTAAAATGCGAGCCCTATCAAATAGTGCAACAAAGAATTACATTTAAAAGGGCTTAGCAGACAGAGGATAATATGTTCAGTCTTATTCATGCATCTTGATATTTGCTAATTCAATTGTATAAACTTTGGTTCTAGAATTACATTCCCTTTTTTCTGTACCAGCAAAGTCAATGTTTTTGTGCAACAAGATTTTTTTAATGGATTTCAAAGCAAGGATTGCCTACAACAAGAGCTTGGTAGTAGAATTCCCAAATGATCAAGAAGGCACTGCAGTGGCTTTAAATAACAGCAAATATTGTTAGAAATGTATTTGGGCCACTAAAAGCATTTTTCATAGGCTAGGTTCATGCATTGCACTAAGACATAGTTTATTTAAGTATGCTTTGTTGAGCAGGCCATAGTTTTGATGTTGTAATGGTATGTGGAAATTACCTTGGGAGACAGGAGGAAGAGCCACAGCCTAGACAATGTTCTGATAAAAATTGAGTCCAACGGAGGAGGGATGGCAAAAAAGTCTCAGAAGGGAGCCTTCCTAGTTTTTCGGAGAGTAAAAGTGAGGGACGGGAGGAGTACTTTCAGACTTGCAAGATTCAATTAATGTAACCTTATAATAAAGATAGATTTGGTACTCTTGGTTGTACTTCTGGTCTGAACTACCTCGCAAGGCTAACAGATGTATCCCCATGTCAGACTAAAGCATACATTACAGGTTACAAATAAGCCTAAATTTGCCCAATCACTAAACTTAAGCCAAACAAATTACATTACACTTAGCAAGATGTGTGAGTCCAGCCAATGAGTCAGCAGGTGAGCATCAAAACTGAAGAGCAATCAAAATTTATTACCCAGTCAGAAAATAAGTCAAAAGTCAATATCAGAAAGCAAAACCAAAGATAACAGAGAGGCTAAAGATCAAAGCCAACATGTGGCCTCTTACCATGTGGTACAAGCCTGGCTATTGTAGTTTCCAGCATGTGTTGTGAAACCCATGCAACAGTAGTTGAGCAAACCATATCTTAGTGATTTGTGTGAACATAGCTTTATGTTTCTTCCTGATTAGAGGTAGCCTAAGCAATCTAGGAGGTTTCTTATTTTACAGAAAAATCGCTGCTGATTATTCTTCACAACCCCCTTCATGGATCACTGCCTTGTCGTGGCGAAGGGGCTTGCATAACTCAGTGAAGCCATGAGCTATACCGTGCAGGGCCACCCAAGACGGACAGGTCATGACAGAGAGTTCTGACAAAATGTGGCCCACTGGAGAAGGAAATGGCAACCGACTCCAGTATCCTTGCCAAGAAAACCCCATGGACAATGTTAAAAGGCTAAAAGATATGACGCCGGAAGATGAGCCCCTCAGGTCGGAAGGTGTCCAATATGCTACTGGGGAAGAGCGGAGGGCAATTCCAAGTAGCTCCAGAAAGAGTGAAGCGGCTGGGCCAAAGCCGAAAGGACGTTCAGCTGTGGATGTATCTGGAAGCAAAAAGAAGGTCCGATGCTGTAAAGAACAATATTGTATAGGTACCTGGAATGTAAGATCTATGAACCAAGGCAAGCTGGATGTGGTCAAATATGAGATGACAAGATTGAACGTCAACATCTTGGGAATCAGCGAATTGAAATGGACGGGAATGGGTGAATTTAATTCAGGTGACCATTATATCTACTACTGTGGCCAAGAAACCCTTAGAAGAAATGGAGTTGCACTCATAGTCAATAAGAGAGTGGGAAAGGCAGTAATGGGTACAACCTCAAAAACGACAGAATGATCTCAGTGCGTATCCAAGGCAAACCATTCAACATCACAGTAATCCAAGTCTATGCCCCAACCACTGATGCCGAAGAAGCTGAAGTTGACCAGTTCTATGAAGACCTACAACACCTTCTAGAACTAGTACCAAAAAAAGATGTCCTTTTCATCATAGGGGATTGGAATGCTAAAGTAGGAAGTCAAGGAGTAATCGGAATAACAGGCAAGTTTGGCCTTGGAGTACACAATGAAGCAGGGCAAAGGCTAATAGAGTTCTGTCAAGAGAACAAGCTAGTCATAACAAACACTCTTTTCCAACAACACAAGAGACGACTCTACACATGGACATCACCAGATGGTCAATGCTGAAACCAGATTGATTACATACTTTGCAGCCAAAGATGGAGAAGCTCTATACACTTAGTAAAAACAAGACCAGGAGCTGACTGTGGCTCAGATCATGAGCTTCTTACTGCAAAATTTAGGCTTAAATTGAAGAATGTAGGGAAAACCACTAGACCACTCAGGTATGACTTAGATCATATTCCTTGTGAGTACACAGTGAAGGTGATGAATAGATTTAGAGGATTAGATTTGGTAGACAGAGTGCCTGAAGAACTATGGACGGAGGTCTGTAACATTGTACAGGAGGCAGCAACTAAAACCAGCCCAAGGAAAAAGAAATGCAAGAAAGCAAAATGGCTGTCTGATGAGGCTTTACAAATAGCTGTGGAAAGAAGGAATGCGAAAAGCAAGGGTGAAAGGGAAAGATATAAGCAACTGAATGCAGATTTCCAGAGAACAGCAAGGAGAGATAAGAAGTCCTTCTTAAATGAACAATGCAAAGAAATCGAGGAAAACAATAGAATGGGGAAGACTAGAGATCTCTTCAAGAAAATTGGAGATATGAAAGGAACGTTTAGTGCAAAGATGGGCATGATAAAGGACAAAAAAGGCAGGGACATAACAGAAGCAGAAGAGATTAAGAAGAGGTGGCAAGAATACACAGAAGAACTATACAAGAAAGATCTTAATGTCCCTGATGTCCATGCTGGTGTGGTCACTGACCTTGAGCCAGACATCCTAGAGAGTGAAGTCAAGTAGGCCTTAGGAAGCATTGCTAACAACAAAGCTAGTGGAGATGACAGTATTCCAGCTGAGTTATTTAAAATACTAAAAGATGATGCTGTTAAAGTGCTGCACTCAATATGCCAGCAAGTTTGGAAAATGCAACAGTGGCCACGGGATTGGAAAAGGTCAGTTTACGTTCCAATTCCAAAGAAGGGCAATGCCAAAGAATGCTCAAACTATTGCACAATTGCACTCATTTCACATGCTAGCAAGGTTATGCTCAAAGTCCTACAAGCTAGGCTTCAGCAGTACGTGAACCAAGAACTACCGGATGTACAAGCTGGGTTTCGAAGAGGCAGAGGAACTAGAGATCAAATTGCCAACATTCGCTGGATCATGGAGAAAGCACGAGAGTTCCAGAAAAACATCTACTTCTCCTTCATTGACTGTGCAAAAGCCTTTGATTGTGTGGATCACAACAAACTGTGGCAAATTCTTAAAGAGATGGGGGTACCAGACCATCTTACCTGTCTCCTGAGAAATCTGTATGCGGGCCAAGAAGCAACAGTTAGAACCGGTCACGGAACAACCGATTGGTTCAAAATAGGGAAAGGAATACGACAAGGCTGTATACTGTCTCCCTGCTTATTTAACCTATATGCAGAGTACATCATGAGAAATGCCAGGCTGGAAGAATCACAAGCCGGAATTAAGGTTGCAGGGAGAAACATCAATAACCTCAGATATGCAGATGATACCACCCTAATGGCAGAAAGTGAAGAAGAACTAAAGAGCCTCTTGATGAGGGTGAAAGAGGAGAGTGCGAAAGCTGGCTTTAAACTCAACATTAAAAAAACTAAGATCATGGCATCTGGCCCCATCAATTCCTGGCAAATAGAAGGGGTAGAAATGGAAGCAGTAACAGACTTCATTTATTTGGGCTCCAAGATCACCGCAGACAGAGACTGCAGCCATACAATTAAAAGACGCTTGCTCCTTGGGAGGAAAGCTATGGCAAACCTAGATAGCATATTAAAAAGCAGAGACGTAACCTTCCCGACAAAGATCCGCATAGTCAAAGCTATGGTTTTTCCAGTAGTAATGTATGGCTGTGAGAGCTGGACCATAAAGAAGGCTGAGCGCCAAAGAATTGATGCCTTTGAACTGTGGTGCTGGAGAAGACTCTTGAGAGTCCCCTGGACTGCTAGGAGGTCAAACCAGTCAATCTTAAAGGAAATCAACCCTGATTGCTCATTGGGAGGATTGATAATGAAGCTCAAGCTCAGATACTTTGGTCACCTAATGCGAAGAGAGGACTCTTTGGAAAAGACCTTGATGCTGGGAAAGATTGAAGGCAAAAGGAGAAGAGGACGACAGAGGATGAGATGGTTAGATAGCATCACTGAAGCAATGAGCATGAAACTGAGCAAACTGAGGGAGGCAGTGAGGGACAGGAAGGCCTGGCGCAATATGGTTCATGGGGTCACGAAGAGTCGGACACGACTTAACGACTGAACAACAACAACAACAATTCTTCACAAGAGCAGCAGCAACATATCTTCCCCATTTAGAAAAAAGGGTAATGTCTAGGAGAAGATTATGCTAAGCTGCTAACTATCCATTAGAGGCAAAATCAGCCATGTGGACCAGGAGAAAATAATCCATCAGTAATGTTAGGTCAACATGGAGTCTTGACATAAGAATCATGCAAATGCTTGCCTGCATTTTAAAGTGGGAAAGTCCCAGATAGATCACACATTTGCTGCTGCTGCTTTGTCAGTTTAGAAAGCTCTAGGTAAAGGATGAAATTTATTCTGCTATTATAAGCATCATTATGTCCATCGACAGCTAAAGATTGTTTCCAAAGTTACATAGAGTTGTCTTGTATTGCTAAAGGAAGCAGCTAAGGAAAATTAAGTATTACTTATTTCTTACATTTCTATCTAATATTCCTCCAAAGGGACCTAAGACAGCATATAGTTCTTCTGCACTGATCTACTGCATCTTCACAGTGATCTTGTGAGGAAAATTAGGCTGAGATGTTTGGACAATATACTTAGCCTTGGTCAACAGAATTATTTTTCTGTGTTAAGTTGCATGAGATACTAAACTAAAATGTGGTTGACTAATTCAGACTTCAGTGTGTCATGTAATTACAGATATTGCAACTTATCTGGGTCCTTCAGAGTCCATTGGGGAATTTGATCTAGAGTCCATTGGGGAATTGGATCTAGGTCTTCCTACTTTATTTCTGATACTTGAACCAACACACCATATGATGAAGGCCTCTGCTGGGTTGCATCAGAGACCATCTAGTCCAACAGCCAGAGGCATCTGAGAAAATTACAGTCAGACATCTTGATAGCAGTCCTATTTTACTTTTTGTTATGATACTCGATTTGCTGCTTCTGAAGGTGTAGATTTCTTTTACCAATCAAATCTTATCACCATCACTAGACCTGTCCTTTCTGAATGCCCAACGCTGTTAGTTTCAGCAGCAGCACTGGCAGTGAGAGCACCGGTAACAGTGGCAGGACGGCAGCAGTAAGCACCCCAGGGGCAAGGCTGAGGCTGAGGTGGACTCGACTGCAATGGGGGAACGGAGGCCAGAGCCCAAGGGGCCACAGTACCCCAAACCCATAGAGACATTAGGACCTCAGGGGTTCTGGGCTCTAGCCCCTAACATGGCAAGGGGTCTTCCCTTACCCCCAGAGAAGAGGCCAGGGGGACTGGAGTGGCTGGCTGTGGAGTGCATTGGTGAGGGGTTTGTGGATGTTAGATGAATGTGCTACCCTCTGCCCAGAAATGAGGTGGGAAGAGGGTAGAAGCGTATGTGGCCATTTTCTCACCAGCTAGTGAGAGAGGCCGGTTGAGAGAGGGAGCATGTTAGGGAAGGGGGAGTTGGGGTGACTAAGCCCCTGTTGGAGCTGACAGCAGATAGCTGAAGTGCCACAGGGGCCCATCCCCCCCCCCCAATATTCCTCTCTTGCCCTGTATGGTTTGTGGTATGGCAAGCCCCTTAGGTCGGAGGCCGGGAGGGTGGGTAGGTGAAGGATCACCTTGGGCGATTTAGGGTGGGTATTCAGGTGGTGACGGGCATGGGATATTATGACGGGAGCCAGATGGCAGGACATTCCAGGGGAAGACACCCCCGATGTGTTATACTGGTGGCATGTTCCGACCCTCTGGGTTCAAACCCACACCCTGGTCAGCCGGCCTTCAGAGGCCCAGGCTTTCAGCTGCTGCTGATGAATGCCAGGTCGGTCAATAATAAGCCCCCCCCCCATTCATGACCTTATTTGGGAGGAGCAGGCTGACCTGGCATGCATTACTGAGACCTGGCTGACATCTGAAGGGGGTGCTGCCCTTTCGGAATTGTGTCCAGCCGGGTTTAGGGTTTGGCACCAGCCAAGACCCCAGGGCAGGGGAGCAGGTGTGGCAGTGGTCATCCAGGAATCTCTGCTGGCCTTCAGGGGCTCTGCTCCACAATTTGCTGGATGTGAGACCCCGTTCCTGAGGTTGGGCACACGGGATCAGTTGGGAGTGTTACTTCTGTACCAGCCTCCCTGCTGTGTAGCAACCTCCCTGCCTGAGCTGTTGGAGGCCATCTTGGGGTTGGCAGGCTTATGGTCTTGGGGGGACTTTAATCTGCCATTCCTATGGCTAGACTCGGAGGTGGCTTGGGAGTTTGTGGCTACCATGGCAGCCAAGGGCCTATCCCAGGTCGTCTATGGCCCGACTCGGGACAGTAGTCACACTCCAGACATGGTTTTCCTGTTGGAGCAGTGGCAGCGTGATCTGGTGGGGGATTTGATATTATGCTCTCTGACCTGGTCAGACCACTCCCTGGTGGCCTTGAGATTTTCCTATGCTGCCCCCCTCCACAGGAAGGTGGAACCTATTCAAACAGCCCGGCCCCGGCAAGTGATGGACCTGCAAGGGTTCCAAAGGGAGCTGGGAGTTGTTCCTGAGGCCTTGCTGCATGGCCTAGTGGAGGCCCTGGTCACAGCCTGGAATAAGGAGGTAGCTGGGGCCTTGGACAGGATCGCACCTGTGTGGCCTCTCTTGGCCCATCACCCCCGGCACTGCCCATGGTTTACGAGGGAGTTAAGGGAGCTAAAAAGGTCCAAGAGACGTCTTGAGTGCCACTGGTGGAAAACTAGAAACGAGTCGGACCGAACATGGGTCAGAGCCACTATTAAGGCCTACCTCGTGGCAGTAAGGGCAGTGAAACATTATTTCTCCACTCTTATTGCATCCTCAGAGTGTCTCCCGGCAGCCCTGTTCAGAGTCATTCAGTCCCTCCTGGGTAGGGAGGGCTCAGTGGACTGTCTACAGGGCCATGCAGAGGAATTTGCTGAACACCCGATGTATAAAGTCACTCAGATCCATTCTGAGTTGGAGGCCAAGTGTGAGGTGGATCCAGTGGAGATGCCCGGGGAGCAGTCTTACCCAGTTATCTGGGAATGGTTTGATCCTGTTGGCCCTGAGGAAGTGGACAGGGTCCTCGGGGCTGTTAGCATGGCTACCTGTATTTTAGATCCCTGTCCCTCCTGGTTGGTCAAAGCCACCAAGGAGGTGACTTTAGGGTGGGTATTGGTGGTGGTCAATTCATCCTTGCGGGTGGGGGTGTTCCCGAAGCCTTTTAAGGAGACTTTGGTCTGCCCTCTCCTCAAGAAACCATAGCTAGATCCCACCCTTCTGGACAATTTTCGTCCAATTTCCCACCTTCCCTTTTTAGGAAAGGTGGTAGAAAAGGTAGTCATGCAGCAGCTTCAGAGGATCCTGGAGGAAACGGATTATCTGGACCCCTATCAGTCAGGTTTCAGGCCCGGTTATGGGACAAAAACAGCATTGGTTGCACTTTTAAATCATCTCTGGCGAGAGCCGGATGGAGGTAGTGCATCCATCCTTGCTCTTTTTGACCTCTTGGCAGCTTTTGATGCCATTGACCATAGTATCCTTTTGGGTCGGCTGCAGGAGTTGGGGCTGGGTGGCACAGTTCTGTGCTGGTTCAGCTCCTTTCTCCAAGGAGAACCCAATCGGTGTTGATAGGGAACGAGAGGTCCAACCCACTTTGTGGGGTGCCTCAATGTTTGGTGTTCTCACCACTCCTATTTAATATCTACATGAAACTGTTGGGTGAGATCATCCGGCACCATGGGATGAGATATCATCAGTCTGCTGATGATACTCAATTATATATCTCCATCCCGGGTGACCTAAGTGATGCTGTGGCCACCCTTTCGGGGTGCCTAGAGTCTGTGGGGGTCTGGGTGGGGAACAGGCTTCAACTGAACCCTGGTAAGACGGAGTGGCTGTGGGTACAGGGAGCCTCAAGATCTGGAAGTTTATCATCTTTGGTTCTTGACGGGGTCACGCTACCCCAGACAGACCTGATGCATAATCTGGCGGTTCTCCTGGACTCATGACTCCTGTTCGAAGAGCAGGTGGCAGTTGTGGCTAGGAGGGCCTTTGCGCAACTTTGTGTTGCGTGTCAGTTACGCCCCTTCCTCAGTTGGAAGGCCCTCCACACAGTCACTCATGCCCTGGTCACCTCCCAGACCAGAATTACTGCAGTGCACTTTACATGGGGCTACCCTTGAAGAGTATCCGGAAGCTACAGCTGGCAGAGAATGCAGTGGCGCAGACAGTTCTGAATACCCCCAGGGGGCCCATATAACACCACCGTTACACGAGCTGCATTGGTTGCCGGTTTGCTTCTGGTCCAGTTCAAGGTGTTGGTAATCACCTTTAAAGCCCTTCATGGCTAAGGACCAGGTTATCTGAGGAGCCATCTTGCCCCTGTTATATCAGCTCGCCCCACTTGGTCTGGCAGAAGGGGCATGTTGCAGACTCCACCAGTCAAGGAATTTCGACTGGTGGGATCTAGGAAGAGGGCCTTTTCTGCTGTGGCTCCCACTCTGTGGAACAACCTACCACTGGAGATGCGGTGTGCCCCCACTCTGATGGCCTTCAGGGAGAGCGTGAAATCTTGGCTATGCCACATGGCCTGGGGGCTCACACCAGTGGAAGCAGCTTGTGGGGTAATTGATTTTACTCCCCTGTCATCTTGAATGTTTCTAGTTTTTTATGTATAGGGCTTGTTTTTGTAGTTTGACTTTTTAATTAATTCATTCATTTTAATAAATTAATGTGGGTATTTTTTTTAACTGTTTGTGGGTTTTACTTTCATTGTGAGCCACCCTGAGTCACCCGCTGGGGAGATGGGCGGCATACAAATTGGATGGATGGATGGATGGATGGATGGATGGATGGATGGATGGATGGATGGATGGATGTTTCTAACACCTTTTGGGTATCACCACATCCTGTGGCAAAGCCAGAGCATCCAGTCTGCTACATGAAACATTTTTTTCCACTGTGAGTCTTTTTTGATTACTAGAAAGATAAAGACTGTGTTGAGGTGAATGTTACCCTTCCTAGTAACTTCTTCTATACATCCATATAATTTATGTGGCAACAATAAGAAATTTGTTTGCCATTGCTTTCCAGATTTTTAAATTTTACTTCCTAGTCTAGCGCATAGCTGGTCCATTCAAGTACTAAAGACGTGTGGCCCTGTTTAGTTTTTTAGATTATCCAAGATCAGCTAAGTGTGGCCATTTAGTTGGACTCAGAATATTATGCAACAATCAGTGCCATAGAAGATTAGACAACGGAGAGCTAGAATACATCCACTGTATGAACACCAAGCATAATATTACTAACTTACATGAGTGGCCAACAATCCTAAATGCGGGCCAGTTCTACATTAGACAGAAATATGAGTATCATCTGATTTATTTATTTATTGGATTTCAAAAAGACTCTGCGTGGCCCACAATATTTAAAAGAACCCATAATTTAAAAAAAAACACAATTACCCGGACAAAACCACATAAATAACATCCAGGAAAAAATAATTGACAGGGGCTCCACAAACACCCTAACCCCAGGCCTGGGAACAAAGCCAGGTCTTAAGAGACTTCCAGAACATTTCAAGGGTGGGAGCCATACATATCTCTGAGGAGATCCTCTTCCCAGCAGTGGGGGCTGCAACCAAGAAGTCACACTTCCATAAGACCACAACATTGAACTAAGAGGACCTGGAGTGTACCCACACTGCCTGATTGTACTGAATGGGCAGAAACAATTGGATATAGTTGTTTTAAACCTCACTTTGATTTAAACTTCACATTGTGAATTACCCTATCATAGTGCAAATTTTATGTTTCCTCAGGCTATGTGCCACAGTTGCAACATTCAGCTGACTGCTTTCACGTATTACACTAAACCAGGCTGTGTTTAGTTTTTTGCTTTGTTTGTAATAATCCACAACTGGATTGCTAGCTTTTGGGTTGTAATCAAATAATGTTATGTTATCAAATCACTTGATTGCTTAATGCAATGTGGGTACCCTGTCAAAATGCCTTAGATAATCAATACCACCTCTACACATTTTCATGGCTGCTCTCACCCTCTGGTACCTTTCCAAAGCTTGCCACAAGCAAAGCAAAAATGCAGATAACATATCACAGATATGCAAACATGTAAGTTTATCTTCCTCTGTAAAATTCTTTCTTGTGATGTGATCTGAGAGTAAATAGAACACAAATCCGAGAAAAAATGTCTATGAATTTGTTTAAAAGGGGAAAAAAGCAACATTTTTCCCCAACCATTTCAAAAATACAGTTCACCTAACTTAGATCTTCTACTTAGAAAAGCCTAGCTCTTTTTAAACATTAATACTCAATGTCTTTCATGAGACAGAGTGTGAGTGTGTTTGCTCATTCACTACCTCCTGGATGTGATTTTAATACCTTTGTTGTCCGTCATTGTTTCTCTGTGTGTATTTCTTCCTAAGCAACAGCAGTTCTTTACTGTATCTTTAAATTCCAGCCTCTTGACAGAAACTGGATGTTCTAAAGTGGAATCAAGTGCTAAGAGTTCAGAAACCAAGCTGTAGAAAAAAAAAATGCTTTCCAAGCACTTATTATCTTTAACTTTTTGTTTATTTTCATAACCAAACATTAGCTCTATCATAAAGCATGCCAAGGAAGGGGGGAGCGGAGGAAGAATCATGAAGGCTTTATACTTACCTGGGAGTAAATATCCTCAAAATCAGTAGGACTTAATACTGAGTGTCTTAAATGCTTGTGCAAATAGATTAATAGGAGGGCATTTGTCTGTACAAGGAACCCATAGTGGTTATAGACAGTAACCTTAGGCAGGTAATATTCTTACATTTTGTAACTTCAAGTAGAAATCTAAGGACAGATCCGGCACTTAGTCTTCAGACGTTTGTAAGTTCAGCCCCAAACTTCTCTAGTTAAATAGGGGGAGGCAACTTTTCCTGCCAGGGGCTCATCCTTCCTTCCTTCCTTCTTCTGACAGTTGCAGGGGACATGGCAGAGACATTACCGGAGGGTTGAGGTTATAACAACGTAAGTTGGAATGTGCTGTAAAAGCAATTTTCTGTCTACTGTTCTGGCCCATGTTGAGAATCTGCTGCATGTCATAATTTATCAATGTCTGAGTTATGGCTAAATATACAAATATATCTCTTTGCACATCAATTCTTTGCTTACTTAGGTGGCTGAACTCATTCTGCGATAGGAGGTTCTCTTAGAGCAAGTTCAATCACTGATCCAAGTAGCTCAGTATTGCCTGTTTACCCATGTTGACTTGTGCTAAGCCATGATATGGTTTGTTGGGGGTTGCCATAAGGGGATATCTAATCCCAGCCTTTTGTAAACTCTATTTTTATGGTTAAGCATTATGCGTGAACCCAACCACAATGGTTTAGTAACTTGCAATGATTAATTAGGATTAATCGGGATTAATTAGAGTCAGAGTAATATAACATGTAAACCCAGCCTTTGATTGACAGTAATTTTGGGGGAGGTTAGGAAGAGCTGTTTCCCAGTTCTACTTGGCAATGCCAGGTGTTGAGTAACCTAAGTCTTCTTGCACACAAAACATGTGCCTAATCACTGAGCTATAACCTTACTCAAAGAGAAAGAAACAATACAATTTGCCCAGTGTTTAGAGCTTTGCAAATAATCAACAAACAAGATAAACATTCCCTGGAGAAATAAATCAAACATCAGTTTGTCCCTTGCTGAATCTAACAATGTAAGCCTGAAGAATGCTTGGAATGTTGCCTGCAAAGCGAGCAAAGGTTCCCAAGCATTTCATGAAGTTAGTTTTCAGATCTGCATTTCTGTATCTGCTCTGAATGCACAGAGCATATCCACAGGTCCTGCTTAGCCCATCACCACTGTGGGTCACACATCTCTTCCAGAGTGTAGGAGTGGACAATGCTGGGCAACTCCCACTCCTAGCTCATTGCAAAAACAGTTCTTGCCCATGTTTTCCAGCTCTGATTCACAAGTAGCATTTTCTGCCCAAGCCACCTTAAGCCCTTCAGAATAGATCATTTCAAGCACTCCCTTCCAATTTAGTTAACCACCATGGATTGGCTGTGATTGGCTACTTAGCTTGCCATACCCCCTCCCTTTGGCTGGCCACTGCTCTGTGCAGCCATTTCATTTGATCTTTATGATTCCCAGAAAATACTTTCACAGTTTCTCCCCAGATTACATGAGGCTTCCTCCCCTTCATCTCCTAACCCCCGCTTGCTGCATGCAATATTTCCCCTTGGTTCTATGGCTTACAGTGAAAAGGGAGTAGCGTATCAAGCTCCTAAAGGCACTGCAGCTTGTTGCAAGGGGTTTGAAAAAATGAGACAGGCAAAAAACATCCCTCTCTCATCCCATGGGTGGCATGTATCTTCCTCAATCTCGGATCCTCTACCAGAGGCCTGGGAGTTTGAGGGGTCTGTGCAGTATCTTAGCTGCTCCTAGCACTGCACTCTTCTGGACAGAGAGCTCTGATGTTGTTCCTGGGATCTGTTGGAGTCACTCTCCCAGCTTAGGAGTCACAGCCCCAAGTGCTCCTACCACCAGTGGGACCACTTTGGCTTTTACTTTCCACATCCTCTCTAGTTCTTCCTTCAGGTCCTGGTACTTCTCCAGCTTCTCATACTCCTTCTTCCTGATGTTGCTGTCACTTGGCACCGCTACATTTATCACCACCACTGTCTTCTGGTCCTCGTCTACTACCACGATGTCTGGTTGATTGGCCAGTACCTGCCTGTCTGTCTGGATCTGGAAGTCCCACAGGATCTTAGCCCTGTTATTGTCCATGACCTTCTGTGGAATCTCCCATCTGGACTTGGGGGGGGTCTAGCCCATACACTGTGCAGATGTTCCTGTACACAGTGCCAACTGCTTGGTTGTGCTGTTCAGTATATGCTGTTCCTGCCTGCATCTTATACCCTGCCACTATGTGTTGGACTATCTCTGAGGCCTCTTTGTACAACATGCACCTTGGGTCCTGTCTCGTGTGGTAGACCCTTCTTCTATGGATCTGGTGCTTAGTGCCTGTTCTTGTGCTGCTATGATCAGTGCCTCAGCTCTGTCTTTTAGTCCAGCCCTTTCTAGCCTCTGATAGGATTTCCCAATGTCAGCCACCTCAGCTATCTGTTGATGGTACATCCCATGCAGGGTCTTGTCTTGCCATGGTACTTCCTCCACTTGAACTTCCTCCCATGTCTGCTGCTGCCTCAGGCATTCTCTCAGCAGCTCATCTTTGGATGCCATCTTACTGATGTTCTCCTGGATGCTCTGGGTTTCATCCAGGACAGTGGCTTTGACACTCACCAGACTTTGCCTGCCCTCTTTGTGGCTGGTGTACAATCTCTGGGTGTTGGACTTGGGGTGGAAACCTCCATACATTGTGAGGAGCTTCCAGGTCTTCACATCAGCAGCCTCCATGTCCTCCTTTGGCCAGCTGTCTATATCAGCAGGGTATCTGATGACTGGCAGGGCATCTGATGACTGGCAGGGTGTACATGTTGATGGGGTGGATCTTGTTCTTCCCATTGAGCTGGCTCTTCAGGACCTGTCTTATCCTTTGGTGGTACTTGGATGTTGCTGTCTTCCTTGCCTCCTCCTCATGGTTCCCATGTGACTATGGGATACCAAGGTACTTGTAGCTGATCTCATGGATGAGATGAGACAAGGCAAGTATACACACACACACACACTTTCTTTTCTTTGCTGTATTCTTATTTTTCATTCTTTTCTTTTTTCCTTTTTCTTTTTTCCTTCTTTTCTGCACTTGCTATTTTTTTTTCTTTTTATTCTTTTATTTTTTTAGTTTGCATCAGTTCTTATCTTTTTAATTGTGATGTTCAATAAAATTAATATAAAAAAAAAGAAGACAAGCCAACAAGTATAATTGTTCTTTCAGGGTCAGTCCACAGCCTCAGTTCATCAGGGCAATATTGGCACAATATTGAAAAGAAAAAAAGATAAGGAAAAAACAAAGGAGAAAGAAGGGGATTGTGTAAAGTTAAAATGACAGAATGCAAGAAAGTGGGGGGAGGGCATCCATGAGGGAAAGAAAAAAACGGAACCAGTGAGGCAGCTCCAGTCCTCAAAAGGAAACGTCAAACACAGGGATAGCCACTCACACCAGGGTCATCCAGTAATGCTTGACTTCCCTACACAGATGGGAAGATGAGAAGCACAGGGATGACCAATCAGGTCCCACACTGGCCTAGTCTGGACTGAGCACCAGTCTGATCCCATTGGCAATCCACAGCAATCTGGATTTTCCAGAGAATTTCCAGAGTTCCCTTAAAAAGAAAGCTGAGAGTAGCACAGGAGACAAGCAGGTTAGGCTGCTGTGCAGAAATGTCTGCAGAACCAAGAAATGACACTTAATGATTAACAAGGAAGAGTGACTGTATTGGAAAGAAGGAAATGAGAGGCAAGGAATTCAAGAAAGGTAACTGAAGGAAGACGTTCAGAGGAAAGGGTAAGAAAGTGCAAAATTATAGGATGCATTTACAGGTCATGGTAAGCCATAATTTACTTGTCTTTGTGTGATGTGTGAATGGAGAACAATGAATGAACCAGGATTTGTTTAAAGGCAGTAAACTACTCTGGAAGTTTAGTTTGTTCTTGGCTTATTAATTGCAATGGTGATTTAATATGCTGTGCAAAGAAGGATTTATGGCTTATGTGACGTTTCCTAGGCTATTTCTTTCTGGTATTGTGCCTTCCCCAGACCTCTGTTCAGGCTACAGAGATTCAAGGCAAGAACTGTTTCTTTAAAAGGAAGGACAAATAAATCATTGTTAGTTTGCTCATCTGCTTGTTTCTGGCTTGTTTAACAAATCATGGCTCAAATAAACCATGGCTTAGTATGATTAAAAATGCAGTCAGTGAACCTGAGCGTAGAGGAAGGTCTGCTAGCCAACCTTTGTATACAAAGCTATGATTTAGTTGGACACTGTTCTGGCAGACCTGCACAAATCAACCACACAAAAGCTGGTGTCCCATGAAGCTGCTACCTCAAATGGTTGAGATGAATGATCTCATCTCACCAGGCTATTTCTCAAGTACAATTTAACAGCTAAGCAGTACAAATAAATAAGAAAGGAAGAAGAGCCAGCACCAGCCCTGGGATATGATTGAGGGACATGTCTGTTTCAGGCAGCGCCATAATGGTTGGAAGTGGATCAGCAGTGGAATTGAAGTCTGAATGTTGCAACCAAATCTTAACAAAAGTTGCTCCTAGCAGCAATGGGATGGGACAGGGAGTTAATATCTTGGCTCACAGTATGGTTGAGGAGAAATATATCTTGAAAGTGATGCCCAATCATATTTCACCCATGAAAGAATTGAGCATTTTTAGCTCCAAACTCTGTAAAGCTTGTCTTACACTCCTGTTGGAATTATTGTTTAGCCCTTGGAGGACTTTGGGAAAGTGCTGCATAACTATTGGGTACCAAAGACTCAGTCACCAAAGCAGCTGGTTCTTAGTTACTTTCCATACTCTTTCCATAATCTTGGTTATTAGTCCGTCTTCAGTTGACCTCAGTAAACTTGTCCTTCCTGTTTGGAAGAAAACTGGTTTAACTTTGATTTGCAGTGACTGGGTTCTCCCATTGTACTAAGCTATATTGTGATTAGTTTGGATTTGGTTTAGTATGAAATGTGAATGAAGTCAATTGTTTTTTTGCAAACCATAATTCATGAATTAGCATTATATGAGCAACCAGAATATTATTGCTTATTTATAACTCCTAATCTGATTGACTGATTGATGACTAATTGATTTTGTGCCATTAGGTCAGTGTCAACTCTTAGTGACCACATAGATAGACCTTCTCCAGGATGATCTTGCCCTTTAGGTTTTCCAATAGTGCACCCTAGTAAAAAATGTAAATAAATAAACAGTGTAAAAAGATGTAAAAAAATATGACATGGAGTGGGAGATAGGATATTTTACTGGACCAGCCATGTTAATAAAATAGTGGATCCTGGACCAGGCAAAACTCCTTCAGTCAAAAAGCATTATCTGAACATTTGGGATTCCATCTAATTGGTTAACTAAACTTAATCATAACAGCAAGGAATTAAGGAGCTGTTTAGAACGCACTTTATACCTTGACTTCTTCTGGAAAAACTCCCAATTCACATCTGTGAATCTGCAGCAATGTGTAGCAGAAAAGGGGGGGGGGGATCTCATTAAGACTGTTGCTTTTCCTCTAATGTCTGCCCAGCTGAAAGTTGCCCACGGCACTATTTGGCAGGAGCAGTGAATAAGCAGCTGGTGTCCCTGAACTTCAAATCCCAAAGCAGACTGTGTGTGTGTGTATGCATGCATGCACACATATGTATATGCACATGTTATGAATAAGTTCCTCCCCCACTGTTACTTCTGCATTTCTTTGGAAATCTGGAGAATAGTCCAACTAGAAGAAGTATAATATAAAAGCAACACTTTTCTGTTTAGGTACATAAATCGCAGTGCATCTGGATGAACAATATGCCCTACAGTCTTTATGTTCCTGCATCTGATTTTCATTTGCGCCAGCAATTCCCTCCTGAGGTCATATTTTTTATGCTATTTCAGTGGCACAGGAATGGAATTGCACTGCAGTCAGTTTATTTTGTTAGATCACACCGCTTTAGTTGGTCAGCTTTCTGTTTTGTTCTAATGGATTCTGCTCCTGAAGGAATTCATATCAAGTCAACATTCTACCATGACAACTCTCTTGGCAGAAGAGCCAATGTAAATACATATTGCTCTCAAATCCCCCAGATAAACTGGGATTTTGTTGCCATGAGCAGAAACAGGGCCATGCATTGTCCCACAAGTAAGAAAGGGGTGGGGCTTTCATTGCCAGTTGCGATGCCCCTGAGTGGAAGCTTAGTGGACACTATTCTGGGGTCTATTTTCAGGGTCGCTGTGAGGAATATGCTGAGCATCTGGTGGATAAAGTCACTTGGATTTGCTCTGTATTGAACTTCAGTCTTGATGCAGGGCCAGTGGAGGTTATGGGGGCTGAGTCTTGCATGGCTATCTGGGAGGAGTTTAAGCCTGTTGAACATGAGGAAGTGGACAGGGTTCTTGTAGCTGTTAGTTTGGCCACTTCTGTATTAAATCCATGTCCCTCTGGACTGGTCAAGGCTTTCCAGGAGAGGAGAGGACACAGGTCTGGGTGGTGGTTAATTCCTCTTTGGGGGGGGTGTCCTGCCAGCTCTTAAGGAGGGGGTGGTGTGCCCCTCCTCAAGGGGCCATCACTCGACCCAACTGATCTGGACAACTTTTGTTCAGTCTACAACCCTCCCTTTTTAGGGAAAGTTGTAGAGAAAGTGGTTGCATGGCAGCTTCAAAAGGCTCTGGATGAGGTGGATTATCTGGACCCTTTCAGTTAGTATTCAGGCCAGGATATTCACGCCAGGATATAAATGTGATGTATAAATAAAATGGGACTGAGACAGCATTGACTGAGCTCTTGGATGATCTCCGGTGGGAGCAGGATGGTGGTAGTGCATCCATCCTTGTTCTTCTTGACCTCTCAGCAGCCTTTGATACCATCAATCATGGTATCCTTCTGAACCGGCTTCAGGAGTTGGGGGTGGGTGGCACGGTGTTGTAGTGATTCTCCTCCTTCCTCCAGGGTTGGTTCCAGTTGGTGTTGATAGAAGGGGAGAGGTCCAGCCCATGGCCCCTACTTTGTGGGGTGCTGTAGGCCTCGGTTCTCTCTCCCCTCTTACTTAACATCTATATGAGGTTGCTGAGTGAGGTGATCCAACATTTGGGATGAGGTATCATCAGTATGTCGATGATACTCAGTTTTATACCTCCACCCCAGGCTGCCTGAGTGATGCGGTGGATGTCCTGTCTCAGAGCCTGGAGGCTATAGGGGCCCGTATGGGGCGCAATGGGCTTCAGCTCAACCCAAGCAAGACTGAGTGGCTTTGGGTGCTTGGGCCTTCCAGTACCAAGGTTTTTTCACCTCTGGTCCTGGCACTACCTCAGATGAACCTGGTGCACAATCTGGGGATCCTCTTGGATTCATGGCTTCTGCTGGAAAAGCAGGTGGTAGCCATGGCTAAGAGAGCTTTTGCACACCTTCGGGTTGTGCACCAGTTGCATCCATTCCTGGACCAGGACGCTCTGCTCATTGTCACTCATGCCCTTTTGTGAACTCCCATTCAGACTACTGCAATGCACTTTACATGGGGCTGCCCTTGAAGAGCATTCAGAAGCTTCAACTGGTACAGAATGCAGCTGCACAGGTTGTAAATGGTGTTGGCTTTTCAGCATATGTAACACCACTACATCAGGGAATGCATTGATTGCCAGTGTGTTCCCAGGTGCAATTCAAGGTGCTGGTTGTCACTTTTAAAGCCCTTCATGGCTTGGGGCCAGATTACCTGAAGGACCGTCTGTTCCCAGTTGTTTCTACCCATCCAATCCGGTCCAGCAGGATGGGCGTGCTCCGGGTCCTGTCAGCCAAGGAATGTGCCTTTTCTGCTGTGCCCTCTGGAACATCCTCCCTCCTGAAATTTGGATGGACCCTACTGGCCTTTCAGAAGGCCTTGAAGACCAGGCTACATGCGCAGGCCTGGGGTCCCAAGTGTGTGAAGGGCCCCGTTTCCTGGTTATGTTGACACCAATGGATTATAATATCTCTTGGCTGCTATTTGTTTTTTTGTATTGTGTTTTAACTGTTTACTTGTTTTTATGATTGTTCGCCACCCAAAGTCACTGGTTTGAGATGGGCGGCTATACAAATTTAATAAATAAATAAACAAACATACATACAGGCACAGCTCCTTTGATTCAGGATCAAATTTTAGATTATTGAAAACTGAGGTTCTGCTGCTGATTTCAGTAGACTTACAGTGATCTACCTCAGCAAGCAACTTTGGCCTATGCCTCAAGTAACAACCCAGAACAAATAAGTTACATACAATGTGTGGATCCTAAACTGGGCTTCCTGGTTTCTTTCTCTGCTGTAAAATCTTGCTGATACAGGTGCTGGCCCTAAGAGTGAAAAACTGTTTTCAACACAGGTTATTCTGCTTTGATTGCTCTGAATATCTTGTCCATCTATGACAATAGTCAGTATCAGTTTGTAGTTTTATCATCACAGAAAGGAGTAGCTTAAGCAATGGGTGACATCAATCCTTTGCATTTGTAGATGGGCGAGAGAAAGATAAATTTCTTAAATGTGCTGACAGACTTACTGTGTTGCTTTCTCTACATACCACTGTTATTATCTAATTTTCTTCATTTATATAGCCCGGGAGTTATCCAAAATGTTCACTGTGTATCGCAATTGAGATGCAAGCAACAAAGCTTTATGATGTACAGTACTTAAAGGACACATTTGGAGCCTACACATGAGATACTTGAATTTTACAAAAATGTATAGTTGAACACATATTTGGTTGAGAGAACCTCAGGTAACATCTCATTTTCTGCCTCTTTAAGTTCTGAGAAAGATGTCTCCCATTTTAATGCATTATCTCATTTACTGTGTTTCCTGTAGCAAAGAACAGTAAAATTACATTCCAATCCATATTAAAAGCATTGAGATGATCTGCTCCTCAATTATGTTGTGAGAATGTAAGGGATCCAGATCTGTATTACAAAGAATACATTTCTATGTCTGCACAGAGACAGTGAACTTTGACAATAGTAACCCACATTTTACCAATACTGTTATTGTTTTATGAGTGATGGTGAGAGCTTGGAGGAACTTAACGTATTGCTCATGTTTATTTGGAACCCATGAGATACTTATAGCTGCCATAGCTGAGCTGCAGCACCCCAGGCTAGCACTAGATAGCAACAAAGTGATACGGAATGATAGATTACATAAATTCATTAGACAAATGATAGATAGATTAGACAGAGAGAGAGAGAGAGAGAGATACTGTAGATAGAGATAGATAGATAGATAGATAGATAGATAGATAGATAGATAGATAGATAGATAGATAGACTGACTGACTGACTGACTGACTGACTGACTGACTGACTGACTGACTGACTGACTGACAAAATTCCAGGAAATCACTAGATATAGGATGCTAATGTACCATACATAGTGGCAATCTAACAGCACAAGTTGTGGTCTATAAAGTACAATGAGTTGGATGTGCTCTGTGAAATCAGACTAAGTGGTTACAGGAATGCAGCATCAATTTCTTTTCTTATAAATCAGAATTCCAGCATGAGCAGTGAAAAAGGAATCTGCTCCATCAAAATTTAAGAGCCCCCTTCAAATTGAACTCAGTTCTTACTGACTTCACAGACAAATGTGTTTAGCCTACTTGCAGGAATACCTAAAGGTTTTGCCACTGCCTTTTTCCAGGATGTTTTTTCAACTTCCCATCTAACCTATAGTCCTAGGATTTCCAGTTGATCTCCTGTCTAAATACTAACCAGGATACAGCCCTGTTTAGCTTTGGGGGTCAGCCAAGGTTGGATAGGTGTTGGCACTTGCTGAGGTCCCCCCAAATGCTTGTCCACTAATGCAAGTTTGAGTCTTTAAAGGAAAATCAGCTGTACAATAGTAAAATGGTATCCCAGAAAGCTATTTTTCCTATATTTCCTTTCCCTAGTAATCCCCAGATTCCTTTAAAAAGTCTGGAGAACCTCTTAAATAAGATGAAAAAATATCCTTGCAAATCCATGGAGTATTATGCAAATGTAGCTAATTGTGGTTAATTCGAGCTGTGGTTAAACAAGCAATAGTTTAGCATACATGAATTCAACTTTTCTGTTGAATATACTATAAATAAGAACACTGTTACACATAATGAGTTGCAGCCACCTTAGCTACTACTTAGCATTGTGATTTCCCTTTCCTAAAACTCTTAGTGTATGAGGTTAATGGTAGTTCGTTCACAAATCTCTTTGTCTTTTCAAGGTTAATTGCCAAAGAGTTTACTGTTCTGACAGATGTCTTGATAAAGGTGAAGACATATTTTCTGTCTTGATAAAGATGAAGACTGAGGCAAGCTGAGAAATACTTTTACCAACACCATTTATGTCTTTGAAAGGTTGACTCATTCATAACTTATTGTATTGCATGTTATGAATGATTGTACACACCACATGCATCATGTTAGGAGAAAGAAAGCAAATTTTAATAGCTGGCAAGATCTTGCAGCTTTCTCCCAACGAAGTTAAAGTAGAAGCACATAGAAAACAAGAAGGACAAATGGAAAAAAACCCTCAGCCCAGTCACTTGCATCTTATACAACAACCCTTGCTTATAAATCCCTGTACTAACATGTTGTACTAACCATGGCTTAGTAGTCTATGGTTACTTTTAGCTTTTGGGGCCTAAGCCATGGAAAGGCCTATTTCTCAAAAATATTTCCCAGGATCAACAATATTCATGATAATGAACTAGTTACAAGGATTTCTTCTCTTCTAGTAGTCTCCCTTTGTCTAACAGAGCTTTCTAATGCAAAAAAGTAGCTGTGATGCCTTTTTGATTACCTCCAAAAAGTCAGTAATGTAAAAACAGCAGAAACAGTAAAACAAAAATGCAGTCCAGTACTGTGTATACTTCCTGGCAAATAGAAGGGGTAGAAATGGAAGCAGTAACAGACTTCATTTATTTGGGCTCCAAGATCACCGCAGACGGAGACTGCAGCCATACAATTAAAAGACGCTTGCTCCTTGGGAGGAAAGCTATGGCAAGCCTAGGTAGCATATTAAAAAGCAGAGACGTCACCTTGCCGACAAAGATCCGCATAGTCAAAGCTATGGTTTTTCCAGTAGTAATGTATGGCTGTGAGAGCTGGACCATAAAAAAGGCCGAGCGCCGAAGAATTGATGCCTTTGAACTGTGGTGCTGGAGAAGACTCTTGAGAGTCCCCTGGACTGCTAGGAGGTCAAACCAGTCAATCTTAAAGGAAATCAACCCTGATTGCTCATTGGAAGGATCGATAATGAAGCTCAAGCTCAGATATTTTGGTCACCTAATGCGAAGAGAGATCTCTTTGGAGAAGACCCTGATGCTGGGAAAGATTGAAGGCAAAAGGAGAAGAGGACAGCAGAGGATGAGATGGTTAGATAGCATCACTGAAGCAATGAGCATGAAACTGAGCAAACTCAGGGAGGCAGTGAAGGACAGGAAGGCCTGGCGCAATATGGTTCATGGGGTCACGAAGAGTCGGACACGACTTAACGACTAAACAACAACAACAACTGTGTATACTAAATTTATAAATACAGTGATGGGGGTTACCAATTACAGAGTAACTTAAATTGCTGTAGAGTATAAGAGAGTGATTTCTTAGCCAAAGCATAATTTCCAGCCTATAAAACTAAAGGGCATATTTTCAATAAAACTACTGAGAGTCAAATAGCATTTCAAAACTTTATATTTTAAGGATATTGGTTCAATTTTTAAGACGTTATTCATTTTAAACAATGAAACTTTTGTTTTGGCTTTATATTTTTTGCGCATTCAAAAATACGCCACAGACTAGCCCTTGGTAAAGTAGCAATGAAGGCTTTGCAAAACATATTCAGATGCCATGATGTGTCTATATCTACAAAGATCAGTGCTATGCAGACAATCATATTCCCTGTGATACTCTATGAAAGTAAAAGTTGGACTTTGAAGAAGCAGGATAGAAAGAGTATTGATAATTCTGAACTTTGGTGTTGAAATAGACTCCTGAGAATACTGTGGACAGCCAAGAAAACAAAACAAAACCAAAAATGGATCATAGAACAAATCAATCCAGAATTCTCACTTGAGGCACAAATGACCAGGCTCAAATGATTATATCTGGATATATTATGCAAAGACCTAGCTCACTAGAGAAGTCTACAAGGCTGGGATAGGTAGAAGGAAAGAGAAAAAGAGGATGACCAACAACAAGATGGATGAATTCAGTTATAACAACAAAAGGTATTCTGTTGGAAGATCTGAAGAACCAGGTTGGGGACAGATTCTCTTGGAGAAAAATCTATCTATATGGTTACTAAGAGGCAACACGATGGCATACAACCAGTTGTATATTTTTCCTACATTTAAATTAATTGATAGATGTACAAGCTGATAATTTTTTATTTTAGGTTATTGAAAAGAATCAGAAATTCTTAATTTAAATCTTTAAGGTCTTCAAGACAAAAAGAGAAAAAATTGCATCCAAGCTAGCCATCACTGACTCGGTTCAAGCATAATGCTTACACCGTAATGTAGCTTGTTTACTTTCAACTTAGCTTGTATGAATCTAGTAATTGTGCTTTGTAAACCATGATTTATAGCTTTCTGCCATGACTTAATGTGAATTTTGGATCCAGTCCATCATTTAGAATCTACAGACCAATAATGGTAGAGAGAAATATGTCCCAGGATTTAAAGTAAAACAATAGAATGGACAACTAATTTGCAAAAAACCTCAGTTGTAAGATAGAGATCCTTCCACTTTAATAAAATAGAAAAGATCAATATAAGATTAAGCTCCCCACTTATCTGGGAGCTTAAATAAATAGGACTTATTACTAAGTAAAGATATATAGGCCAGGATCGATAAAAACTCAAGTATATTTTTCATTTACTCTATCTGATGTACAACATCTACGTGTAGTTCCCATCTATCTTCTATGAAAATAACCTAGTAGCAGCATAATTCTTTCATTGCTCATATAGATTGAAAATACCTCTTTACCTTGACATTGTCTGTTCAGTCTGGAAGCTATGTACTGAAATGATAGAGGATATAAGGCAAATTGCTGTATTTATTAATAAGTATTAAATAATCACGATCACACAAGAAGCAACTATGCATGATAACGTGTGTTAGATTTTCACTTCTTTGCTTTTCAGGATGATATAGATAGCACTTCATCTCCAACTTTATAAACATTGCAGAAGACTGAGAAATACACACTGGCCCAAAGTCATCCAGTGAACTACCATGACTGAGTCTGGACCTGAACCTGGGTTCCTAACCTACCCCCCAACCCTAGCAGTCCAAGAGTTGCTTTATCTTGAGAATATTATTTGCTTGTTCACTTGGAATACTTCCAACTGTTCATGCCTAATTGGACATACTTTCTCCTGAATTTGACAGTCAATCACTGCTTCTTTGAGATCTTGTAAGCTTCCACTTGTGTCATCAGTGATAGTATCTAGCCATCTTGTCTTCTCTTAGCCTCTTTTTCAGTTGCCTTCAATTTTTCCAAGCATCAGAGTCTTCTCCAATGACTCTTGCCTTTCTATTACATATCCAAAATATTCATTATTAGTGCTTCTAGTGAACAGTCTGGGTTTACTTCATTTAGTATTGATTTTTTTGTTCTTGCAGTCTCAGGTATTCTCAATTTTTTCTCCAGCCTCACAATTCCAAGGCTTCCATTTTTCTTCATTCAGCCTTTCTGATGGTCCAGCTATCACAACTGTATGTTAGAGTTGCAAAGAAACACGGCTTTGACAATACCTGACTTTGTTGCCAATGTAATGTATTTGCAAGTTAATAGTTTGCATAGATTTTCATAGTTTTTCTCCCAGGTAGCAAGTTTCCTTTTCATGGCTACCATCCTTATGAATTTTTGAGCCTATGGAGCTTATTACTCCAGCTTCTCTATCTAATTGCATCAGGCATAGCTTCCTATATGGTTGAAATTGGATTGCAAAAATCTTGAGCATTATCTCACGTGTAGTAAACGTGTAATTATTCAGTAGTTTAATCATTCTTTGGCACTGTTTTTTTAAGGGGGTATTGGAATATAAATTGATTTTTTCTAGTCTCGTGATCATTGTTGTCTTTTCCATACATGCTTAGAAACCACAGCTAGCATTTTAACTGCATTATCCTATAAGATAGTAAATGGTTCTGCAAAATAGAAATGATTCTATTTTGTCAACCTCTGTAGCTCTGTTGTTAGCAATATTTTCTAGGGCCCATTTAACTTCACTTTCAAGAATGTCCGGCTCTAGTTCAGTGATCAAATCTTTGTACACATCATCAATTTTGTACAGTTTGTACAGTTCTGCAGACAACCATTTCATCCTTTTTTCCTCTTTGCATTTCAATTTTGTTTTGCTTTAGTTTTAAAAACATCATAAATATCAGTCCAGAGTTCTTCAGGCACTCTATTTATTAAATCTAATATCTAATATCTATTCTTTACCTTCGCTGTATAATCATATTATTATTGCTCAGGCAATGTCTTGTTGGTCTGATGAGTTTATTCAGTTTCTTTAGTTTAAACTGTAATTTTGCAAGAATGTGTTCATGACCTCAGCCAGAGTCAGCACCAAGTCTTGTTTTTGCTGACAGAATAGATATTCTCCATCTTTGCTTGCAGAATGTATAATCAAATTGATGTTGATGTTGTCCATTCAACAATGTCCATGTGTAGAGGGTCTTGTAATTTGTTGGATCAAGGTATTTGCTATAAATGCTAACTCTTCTTGGCAGAATTCTAAGTCAGCATCCTGCTTCATTTCATACACCAAGACCAAATTTTGCTATAATTCCAGATACTATTTTCCATCCAGTTTTATCTTTCCAGTATCCTATGATTAGTATATCTTGATTTGTGTGTGTGTTGTTTTGACTTAGTGTTGCTAATCAGTATAGAACTAATCAACTTCTGCTTTTTCTGTGGTAAATCACAGAGTTTGATTTACCATAATACTGACTGAATTGTCTTTGACTTGAACTGAGGCATTGACACCCTTTTGTCAGTTATGATGGCTATTCCATTTCTTCTATGATTTTCTTGTCCACAGTAAAAAAAATCTGAAGCTCCACTGACATGAAGTGACCCATTCCAGTCTATTTCAGTTTGTTGACTCCAAGAATGTCAGTGTTCAGTCATGAGATCTGTGCGCTGAAAACATCAAGTTACACAGCACATGTCTGCACTGAACAATAGTTTGCTTTCAACTTTGTTGTATGCCAAGGCCACCCATAGAGTTTGGGGAGTTGCACAGGAATGTTCTGTAGCTTACTAAACTATGCTGATCATCCATTTTTCTCCTGGTGCCTCTGCTGAGTCAGTAAACTCTGCTGCAAGGAACGGAGGATGTATGCCAACTATCTATGCAAATCTTAGAGAGGAGATAAGTGATAGAATACTAGGATTAAAGTTGAGATTACTTTATGCTGGTTGGTGCAATCTGAAAATTGCCATAATTTGATTTTTGTTATATATTTATCTTGTTTTAATGTGTATTGTTTTATGAATTTATGGTTGCAAGCCACTAGGAGTCAACAGAGCGTGTACTCTGTATTAATGTGAATTTAAGGGGTTTTTTTTTAAAGTGCCTTTGAGTCACTCTTGACTCCTGGTGACTGCCTGGACAAGTCCCTGCAGTTTTCTTGGCAGCATTTTTTAAAGTTGTTTGCCATTGCCTTCTTCCTAGGGCCGAGAGAGAGTGACTGGCCCAAGGTCACCCAGCTGGCTTTGTGCCTAAGGCAGGACTAGAACTTGTGGTCTCCTAGTTTGTAGCCTGATGCCTTAACCACTGCACCAAACTGGCTCCCCAGGGGAAAATTATATGATGTAAAAAGTTAGATCTGCCTTTTCTCAATTTACAGATTTGAGGATTTGAGTAAAATAATATGCAGAACAGGCAGGGATCATCACTTTTGCAGGAGTTTATTTGAATAGGCATATTAAGCCAACAGTTTCATACATCTTATAAATGTTATGACACCGGGGATTTTCATTTATGTTCCACAGAACATTTTGTAGGAAAATAAATAAGTAAATAATAAAACTACTTCTGCATGCCAAACGTAATGGAACAAAGCAAATTCTCCTACTGTTCTATTTGCATCCATTTTTAAAACATTTCCCCGAACCTCCAGTCATTATCAGTATAGCATCTCCTTTTTTCCATTTTTGAAGAAATCTGGGAGATGATGTTCAACAGCACCATCTGCTGATGTCTGGCTTACCGATGCACATGCTTTTTTCCAATTTTATGATTATATATTTTTGGAGGAATAAAAGAAGTAGATGATACAAATAGGAAAATCAGGTACAGATAATGAAATATGGGTGAATAAGCAACAGATCTGAAATATAAAACTAATATATTCTAATACAGCATTAGAAGCTTATAAGATTATTTCATATCCATTTTCTAATCAAAACTCACATTCATTTTAAACTTGAAGCTAAAAATTCTTGGTTAGCATAGTCCAAATCATTAAAAAAGAATATAGATAGTAAATAATACATTAAATCAATACTTTAAATTATGAATCAAAATGAGATATGAACTCTAAAAACCAAATTTTGTACATGGCATGATTCCATGTATAAGATTGTAGTCCAAGAATGGTTTCCAATTAGAATTAAATTCTATGTCAGATTTACTTTTTAAATGCAAAGTTATTCTAAACATCAAGGCATACTCCCACAATTTAGTTAGCTTCTTCTTCTCCAAAGAAGAAATCAAAGATCCTTTCCTATAAAAGGCATCTAGAATTATGCCTTTTATACATATACAATGCTAATTAACATATACAATGCCAATTTACTATATTTTGAAGGAATATATGGTTTGGTAAGAATATCTCAGGTTGCAAGGAACCTGAGATACCTACAATGAATCATTTTCCATTATTGTTGAGCTTTACAGCATTGCCACCACATATAGAAAAAATAACCAACCTCCTCATTACATTTCCTCCTTCCTTCCTTCCTTCCTTCCTTCCTTCCTTCCTTCCTTCCTTCCTTCCTTCCTTCCTTCCTTCCTTCCTTCCTTCCTTCCTTCCTTCCTTCTTGAAAAAAATAATTGTTCATTTTAACAATTATTAACAGTCTTAACAAAGTCAAGACTGGAGTGATATAAAAATGGTAAAGCATCTCATACCAATTCTTTAAGTATAATGTTCGAAGTAAATGTGATATTCTTCTTTCCACTGAAATTCCCACTGTTGCTACAGGGAAATATAATTCATCCTGACATCCATACACATGCTTACAGTTAGATGCCCCACTATAGCGGCACTAATATATTTGAAAATGGAGTTGTGGTGACCTTGCACATTAACAGGAGTTTTAACATCATTGTGCAAGAACAGAAAGTAAAGATCATGCACAGTTTGATCATGCATATTTCTGCCATACCGTCATGACTGGTCATCAGCAGTAGTCTTATTCTCCATATATTTGTATCAGTCCTTTTATAGGTCACCCATGTTGCTGACAATCATTCCATCTTGTGGTGGCAAATTCATATTTAATTCTGTGTTGTGTAAAGTAGTTATTTCTTTTTAATCTTCCTTGAAACTTCTACCATTTAGTTTCACTGGATGATCCTGGGTTTGCTTCTAGAAAACTCCTCCATTTTCTCCGCACCTTTTCATATGTCAGTATCGTATCCCGCATTATTGGTTTTTCTAAGCTGAAAAAGCAAACCCAAACATGGTAATTTTTATCTGTGGAGGAGATGGCATTCCTTGCAATAGCAATATTCATAAGTAATATGTTTTGACTAAAAGATATTCAGCCTCTTTTTAGACTTTACTTAGGGAAAAAAAGCTTCTCAGATTTTAAATCCATTGATTATTACAGTAACTCAGAGATATAATAAAAGTGTATATATTTTTGCCAAAAGTCTTGTTCTATTCCGGATCCATTGTATGTCTTTGATAAATCATCCAATCCCACTACAGGAAGAAAAGGCTGCATAATCTAGTTAAATTATTTCTCATTTTGTCAGTAAGCACTGCAGAACAAAAGTACATTTTTTTCTTCTCGTCTCCATTGGTAATCCTCCAACGAGGAGTTTCAGCCGGCACTAGACTGGCAGAATGTGATGCCTGCCTGTGTGCTACAAGAATAGCTAACATATTCATTTGTAAATTTAAGCTGGTAAAAGAAGAAGCAATAAATACCTTTGTTAAAAAATAACCTTAGGATTTCTACTCCAGTTTTTAATTCACCAGTTCCAAGGGCTCAAAGCAAACAGAGCTTCTTCAGGATTACAGTACCACGTAGTTTGCTAGAGAGGTCTCAATGGCATTGTCAAGACTGAATAATTGACAGCAGATAAAGGTTAGCCAAAAGGTAGCAATCTGGAGCTTAGGAATGAATCAAGGAATCACAGCCAAGGTACAAAAGTTGGGATGGCAGCCAAGGAAGATGGCAGAGGCAGGACTTGGCTCAGGTAAAGGGTTGGAGCTCACTCTGTCTCTTTGAACACAGGAGCCTTTTTGATCACTAGGCCAAATGGTGGGATAGATGAGGAGAAAGGTCTTCACACACTATCCCCCGCCCCCCGGGTCTCTTTCTCACCCGGTCTATTGTTAGTTAAATGAGCCTTTCTGTTTAAAAGGCAAAGGGAACTCCCCACCCCATGCTTCCCTCCCTTCAAGTTGTAGTTTAGGTGGAAGTGAAGATTTTCTATCCTCATCTATGTCTTAATAAATGTAGCTTTTACTTCAAATAAAATGAATCTCTTTTAATGTTCATTGACAGATGGACTTTACATTCTAGGCAACTATATGATGAACACTGGTGTATTTTTTTTTAAATGGTACTTCCTGTTACTTAATTATGCAGTATTCTTTCAGCATTCTGCTTATGTTCAGAAGGTATCTTCTAATAAGAATGACTACTGAATTCAAGTCTCCAAAACAAATTCTTATCCCAAGCAGCATATTCCCAAGGCATGGAAGCAATAATTGTTAACAGACTCATCCAGGCAGGGTGTATGTGTGTGTCACATAACACACTAAGCCATAATGTAATCAGTGCTCACTATTGTTGTAGTGTATTGTATGGATGTAGATTATTAGCTGCTTTAAACAAAAGACAGGATATAAATATTAATCATCATGCATATCAGAGGTGGGTTGAAGACCTAATTGCCTTCTGAGGCACCTCCTACAAGATGGATGCTCTTAGTAATAGAAAAGTAAATAATAGAAGAAATGGAGTAGCCATCATTATTAACAAAACTGTGTCAAAAGTTGGGATATGACCCCCCTCCCCAAATGATAAAGTGATCTTAATTCAACTCCAAGTCAATCAGTAGTATGGTGAACCAAGTCTATGTTTCAACCACAGACTCAGAAAAGTTAAAAATTGAACCTTTCTATGGGAACTTGCAAAACCTTGTCAACAGAACACACACACACACACACAAAAAGTCATATTATTTGTAGGTGACTGTAATGCATTGGAAGTAAAATAGCTTTTCAGAAAAACATGAAAATCTGGTCTTGGTGTAAGGAATAAAGCAGAAAAAAGACTAATAGAGTTCTACAAAGAAAATTCAATGTTTATAGCAAATGCCTTCTTCCAAGAACCTAAAGGACAACTCTATACACGGATATCACTGATGGGCAACATAGATATATATTCATTCTGCAAGCAAAGATGGAGAAGCTTTATTCTGTCTGGGAAAAAAAGACCTGGTGTTGAATGTGGCTTAGATCCTAAA
The DNA here is from genome assembly GCF_059951505.1 of Python bivittatus. Taxonomy (NCBI): domain Eukaryota; kingdom Metazoa; phylum Chordata; class Lepidosauria; order Squamata; family Pythonidae; genus Python; species Python bivittatus. The sequence continues at coordinate 79,322,660 of NW_028277035.1, read as the reverse complement.
CCCCTTGCAAAATGTCCTTAAGCTAAAGAAAACAAATAAAATCACCAGACTAACAAAATACAACCTTAACAGTATTCCATATGATTATGTGATAAAGGTAAAAATAGATTTAATGGGTTAGTTTTGATGAATAGAGAGCCTGAAGAATTCCAGACTGAAATTTGTGACACCATGAAGCAAACTAAAAATAAAAAAAAAAGAAATCCAAAACAAAAGAAATTGAAATGGCTGATATGTTGAAAATAGCCAAAGAAAGGAGAAAAGCAAAGGCACATCAGAGCTAGAAGAAATCTTGCCCAGTTAAACATTGATTTTCACAGAAAAGGAAGATGTGACAGAATTATATTTAAATAAATAAACCATGAAAAGAAACTGAGGATGACGATCAAGTAGAAAGGACAAGAGCTTTATTTAAATATTACAGAAATCTAGGGAGCTCTTATGCAAAGATTGGCACAATAAAAGACAAAGAAATCAAAGATCTACTGAAGAAAGAAGACATAAAGAAGAGATAGTGCAAATGTACAGAAGAACTGTACAAAAATGTCCCCAAGTCCATGAATTGTACGAAAGATCAGTCACTGTACTACATCTAGACATTTTGGAAAATGAAGTTAATGGGCCTTAGCAAATACTGCTACAACAAAGCTGCAATGATTGATAAAATACCTGCAGAACCATTTAACACCTTACAAGATGATGTAGTTAAAATGCTAGCTGTTGTTTCTAAGCAGGGATGGAAAACATAGTAGAAATCAAGGGACTGGAAATGATAAATTTATATTCCAATACCATAAAAAGGCAGTAGTAAAGGATGCTGAAAATACCAAATAATTGCACATCTCACGTGCTAGAAAGGTAGCGCTCAAGTGTCTGCAGTCCATACTTTAACAGTAAATGGAACAAGAACTGTCAGAATGAAGTTCAGAAGAGGTAGGAATATCCAAGACCTTGTTGTAGATATTTCAGATTGGTGTGTTGCCCAAGTTGCCATTTGGTAATTATGTTGTAATTTGGGGGGGGGGGGGGGGTTCATTTTTATTGTATTCTTATTTACTTGTTTTCTTGTTTTGTTTTGTTTTACTTTTGAGCCACCCAGAGTTGACTGTAGTCAAGCAGCATGCATGCATGCATAAATAAAATAAAATAAAATCCCATTGCTAACATCTGAAAATGGAAAAGGCAACCAAGTTTCAAAAAGAGATTATTTTTGCTTTATTGATTGCAACAAAGACTTTTGGCTATATAGACTACAGAGACTACAACAAATTGTGGATAACTTTTAAAATCATGGATGTAAGTCTTAAAATCATGGGCCACCTGATCTGTCTAGTGAAGAATTCATATGTTGACCAGGAAACAAAAGTTAGAATGGCATGTGAAACAGCAACAAAATGGTTTAACATTGGAAAAGGAGTGCACCAAGTTTGTATACTCTTATTTGTTTCATTTATATGGACAATATATCATGAGACATGCTGGACTAGAAAAAATAGAAATTGGAATTAAAATTGCTAAGAGAACCATCAACTACTTCTGACGTTCTGAGGATACTACTTTGATGTCTGGAAACAAAGAAGGTTTAAGGAGCCTCTTGTTGCAGGTGAAAGAATAGAGTGCAAAAGCCAGGGTGATTCTAAATAATATTTTTTTAAAAACCAACAATTATACCATGGTAGCCTAATGTAAATAGGTAGAGAGTAAGTTGACGTAGTAATGGACTATATCTGCTAGACTCAAACATTTACAGGGATGTTGAATGTAGCTGTGGGAAAGGGAAAGGTTTGCTACTTGGGAAAAAGACTTGGACATATCTAAACAAGATACTAAAGTATAAAGACATTTTCCCAGTTGTACTAAATAGCTGTGAAAAGCTGAATGAAGAGAAATGGATACCTTTGAAATGTGGTGCTGGAGAAAATTGCTGAGAATACTTTCCAAACAAAAAATTCAGCACTAGATGAAGTAAATGCAGATTGCTCGCCAGAAACTCTAATAAGGCAGCTCACAGCTAGAAATCTTGGACACATAACGCAAAGGCAACAGTTATTGGAGAAGACTCCAATGCTTGGAAAAAATCAAAGGCAATTGAAAAACAGGCCAACTGAAGGTTGCCTCATTCGATTGACACAAGCAGGAGCTTACAAAAAACTCAAAGAAGCAATGACTGAGATAATTCTGGCAAAATTATGTTCAGAGTCAGAAGCAAGCAGATGAAGTACAACAAGTCTGTGCAAGGAAACACGCACAGAAAAGCAAGAAGCCTTCTGCCCTGGGGGGAGGGGGTTCAGGAAGATGCTGGGACAGATCTCAGTGGCAGCTGTGGCAGGCTGGATGAGAAGTCCTTAAGGGCTGCAACCACCTCAGCGTTTGGTAGTTCACCATATCAGCTGTACGATAGTTCTAGGACTAAGCTTGCTGTTCCCAGGAAGCAGCTGATACGATTGCGGTGAGCAAGGCTAATATGTTACCCCATGATTTCACCTGAAGCTCTTCTTCTCTGGCTATCATAAAAGTGCATTAACGCTGCATTGCCTTCTGAAAACCAACTGAATGATGCATAAGCTTTTTTTCCATATACAAAAAAGAAGAAGAAAAGGCAGGATGCCATTGTTACTTTTTTTTTTTTTACCAGTTATTATTAAAAATGCATCTTCCTCATGCCAACACTGTTTCTATTTAATCTCATTTATATTCTGACCCAGTGCTATCGGAACCCACCCCTGTGGAATGGAAGATGATTAAAAGTGTACTCTTGGGTCTTCTGGAACAGCACAAAGGCTATGCATACATCAGCCTAGCTAATGTGATTCACTTGGTATCAACCTACATAACCCCCAAGTCACAAGTGTACGCAGTATATTGTGCTTATTAAGAGACAGATTGGATCATAATGAGTTCATTCTGGCAGAAGTTTTAATCACATTTTTGGTTGCCCCTTCCCCCTCCCCCTCCCCCCAAAAAACCCTTCTCAGAAATTGGGTTGCTAGCAAGTGTGGATTCTGGGTGTGGAAAGATTCTGGGTCATGACTGGGTATGCAGACATGCACAGATTAACAACAGGATTAAAAATAATAACCATGCACAGAGGCACATATGCACAAAAGCAGAAGAAAAAGGGATACCAAGTCCCCACTAGTTCTTGGGGAGGGATTCAGACAGGCTAACTGTACCCTTGCTAAGGTCTCTCTGTGTCTCTTGTTCTATAGGTGATCAGGACTTGTGCTTTCCCGAGTTAAAATGTAAAGGCCAGTTGTAGTGATGGGGTACAGAGCAAAAATAGTGATGCCCCACAACATTCTTGAGTCATCTGCTCATAAATGCAATTCTCTTTCCACGTATGAAAGGTTGAAAGGCAAGGGTATCAGAATAAACTCAATCTTGAGTTACTGCTCTGAGTTTTTATTTAACTCTGCCTGTTTTCCTTATTTCCTGCTGTATCTATCATTTCGTTCTCTGTGTAACCATTGCCCTGGTCATCCAAGACCAGCCAAAATGCCTCTGCACTTTAGCTCAGAGTTAACAGTGAACACAACATGTCTTGGTCAGAGGAGTGTTATTGCTTTAAGTAAATCTATTTCCTAGCATGCAAACAGTATGATGCTGTTAACTGTGTTATGGGTTTGGTGTTTTTTGTGGGTGTGCCTTTGAGTCAGTGCTGGCTCCTAAGTGTTTATTTTTAAATAGCATTCATGCATCCCCACGTGTGGATATTTGAACTCTGTACATGTAATTTGGGTATCCCTCTTTTTCCTTATGAATTGTTCTGGCTGTTCTGCAGTACTTCAGACAGCAAGAGTTCAAAGGTATGTTTATATTCCAATAGAAAAAAAGAAGAAAGACCCCAAACTGAGAATACTTGTGGTTGCTTCATTATACTTCATTTAAAACTTAAAAATACTATCATCATGGGACAAACCCATATTTAAAAATGATCTAAACCAAGGAATTTTGTATTTGGCATGCATCTTTAATATTCACAAGGGCCAGCCCCACATGCCAGCTGAAGCTTGGTGTGTTTCAGTAAGGAACCCTTCCAGCTGTGAAGAAGGAGGAACATGGACAGGTTCACTCTTAACTGCAAAATTTGAGGGAGGGTGCAACAGCTTCTCCTTCTGTGCTGTTTCTCTACCATGAATGAATGAATGAGTGAATGAATGAGTGAATGAATGAATGAATGAATGAATGAATGAATGAATGAATGAATGAATGAATGGCTGGCTGGCTGGCTGGCTGGCTGGCTGGCTGGCTGGCTGGCTGGCTGGCTGGCTGGCTGGCTGGCAGGCAGGCAGGCAGGCAGGCAGGCAGGCAGGCAGGCAGACATGGTAAAAGCGAGAGTAAGTGGAAGTACCTTGAAAGGACAAATATTAAGAGATGCAACTCCAACATGCCCTTTCTGTCAGCTTTTACCGAATGGGTAGCTTCCATTTAGAGTAGGAGCTATTATACATAATCAAAGAAAGGTTACTTGCAGCCACATTGTTTTGTTTTTTATCATGAGACAGTCTTGACTCTTGACACCTACATGGCAACTTATCCGGCAGACTTTTATTATATATGTGTTACACAAGCATGCCACCTTTCTGGAGCAGCATATTGTATGGGTTGAGAAGAATAAAAAGATAAGGTGGCATTATTAATAAGGCTGGCTTTGATGTGGGCAGCATACAAATTAAGTGGTGCTGTAAAAGATCAATTTGTAGAAAGGGAAGAATGGTTGTGAGTAACTAGAACACTGACTTAATAACACTGTTTGATTTATGAGCCCAGGTCTAGTATCAACCCAACACTAAAATAGTTCCCCCCAGCTACACACACATATGGAACAGCAAAGCAAAATAAATGCTTTCTTTCTTGGCTAGAAACTTTTAAGTGACTTTTAGTTGCAATTTATAGTTGATAAGAAGACCTGCATTAAAGCCCATAATATACTTGCAAATGCTGTTGCTCTTTCCCATTGGCACCAGATAGACTTTGTTACAGAGTTACTCACTGGACAATTCCAAAACTAATGGAAAAGTTAGCCATGTTGGTACACAAGAAAATAAAATAAAATCCATAGCTTGCAGCTAATGACACAAATGAATGTCCAAACTTTCAAGTTCTCCACAACACATGGGTGAAGTGGTACATAAAATAAGGATGAAGAAGCAGAGAAATCTAAAAAGTAGGTCAAGAATTTCAGCCGTAAACGTTGCAATTTAGAATTAATCAATACAGGTGAAATTTTCCAGATACACAAGGCATTGTCAACCATGATATGGTAAATAACAACTGATGAAAAATAAGGAAGTGGCCATTTGCACCCTACCCAAACTCATATGCCCACATGTTGGATTCCCACAACTCATTAAACTGTAATCCATGATTTGCAAATCACAACCAAAGTACAGTATAGCTCAGCTTAGTGCAATGTGTGAATCCATCCATTTTCAGTTGAATGAATTAGTCACTATTAAGTATTGCTAATATCAGAATCTTCCCAGCAGTGTGAGATAAATGGTGATTTAGCTTTGCTATAACATGAGAAGTCCATTTTAGTGCCAGGATAGCATCTAATCTAGCTGTTCTATTCCCAGAGGGGCCAACTAAACAAAACTAGGAATCCCACAGACATGATGTTGTTAGAATGGTAGAAGTCAATTGGTGCATGCAATCTATTGAGAGCTAACGGCGTAGTGGTGAAGGTGTGGAACTGCGCCTCGGGAGGGCCAGGTGTGATTCCATCCTCAGCCACTAAAATTCACTAGGTAACTTTGGGTCAATCAAACATTCTCAGCCCAATGTACTTCACAGGGTTGCGATTGTGGGGATGAAATAAGGGGAAATCCCCTTGGAAGTTCCTTGAGCTCTTGGAGCAAAGGTGAAATATAAATCTAACAAATAACTAAATATTGACATATGACAATTCTCTCAATATACATACTAATTATATAGCTATATTTTCTCAAAAAGGGACAATGTAAAAAAAAAAAAGAATTAAAGCATTCCTCCCAAAGCTATCAGAGAAAGCAGTTAAAATATCCTTTAGCTTTTTAGTGATGGTACAATGAGCAAGACAGCCACTTGTCAATCTGGATTTTGGGGGGGGGGGGCGGGGTTGGTGCCTTCTAGTCAGTGTTGACTCCTGGTGACTGCCTGGACAAGTCCCTGCAGTTTTCTTGGCAAGATTTCAGAAGTGATTTGCCTTTGCCTCCTTCCTAGGGCTGAGAAAGGGACTAGCCCAGGGTCACCCAGCTGGCTTTGTGCCTCAGGTGGGACTAGAACTCCTGGACTCCCAGTTTCTAGCCTGGTGCCTTTACCACTACACCAAACTGGGTCTCTGCCAATCTTTACTCATTGCATAAAGCCTTTCCAGTCTAAATTCTCAGCAAACTGAAGAGGAAGGGAGAAAGCATTGGATCAGAGGAAGAGAGGTTGCGAAAGAAAGAAACTTGGTTCACACATCAGGCTAAGCCAACAGTATGCCAGTTGAAATAAAGTATTTCACTCAAGGTATAAAATGAGAACAGTTGTTCCATCACTTAAAATATGAAATAAAACATCCCATCTTTCTGCAACAAAGGTGCTTTGCTCTAAGATGGTTAATGTGATGGGGAAAGAAGCAAAGCTACATGAAGTTTACTGAGGACTCCAGCAGGGCTTCTATGTTGTTATTTAATAATTCATTTCCCAAGTCAGATTAAGCAACAATTAATTGCTGCAAGCAGCTAAGCCTAGAACCAAAATACAAGCAAAGATATTTTCTCTTGTTGAATTTCAGCAGTTGGGGGGCACATCCAGACAGGCAGTTGGATGTGCCTTCCTTCAGTCCTTGCGGCAACACTAAATATGTCAGCGTAAATGTGCTTTCTCTACAGCCAATCTCTACTCTGCCTTGTGAACGAGGCTGGTGAGTGGTGTTGTCCTAACACTTTACTGCAGGGCAACTTAATGTGTAGCAGGTACAAGTAGTCCCCGGGTTAAGAACGCCTGGGTTGCAGACAACCCATAGTTAAGAATGGAGCCTACTGTAGCAAAATTCGAGTTAAATACACAATGGTTCGAGTACATTATACAATACTACTTATACAGTATTATACAATAATACTGTTCTGGCTTACATGCAAATTCGGCTTAAGGACAGACCTTGGGAACAGAACTCGTTCTTAAACTGGGGACTTCCTGTAGTGCAGTGAGAACAACCAATTGCTCTCCTAATGTGGGTTGGGCAGGAGGAGGAGGAGGCAGATTTTGATAATTGGCAAGGGTATAGGTTTTAAGCAGAACATGATATGCAGCATGTGGGGTGACTTTCCATTCTTGCTTTACCAGGAAGCCCCTATTTGCCCTGGGGATCATTTGAAGTGCCTGCTGGGCCAGACCACGGGGTGAGTAGAGGCTGACAGGCAGGGCAGCTGTGCCCCACCCAGGCAGTCAAAAGCAAAAACATCCTGCCAAGCTCTCTGACAGTCAACTGAAACTTTTTTCCCTACACAACTCAACCCATGTAGAAAAAAAAAGGTCATATTGATAAATGGATGACTTGGGAAACTGCTGGGTACTCAACCTGCTGAACGTCCCCAGTCAGAAATGGACAGATTCCACCCCCTGACATGTGTTTAATCATGACCAAAGTGCATACCTCATGCAAATGGCAAAGCTACTGTCAGGGGACAATGGAAAATACATTGGGTTGGAAAAGCTGGAGTTAGCTGGCCTCAGATTTGGGTTGGGGGTTAGAGGAAGGCTGTCTTGTGAGTGAGGCTTAAACAATTGTGGGTGAGGCACCTTTGAGCCAGGATATGTGAATATAGCCCATGGATGCCTTCCAGCAAGACTTTAGTTGTACCACTGCTATAGCATCTTCAGAAAATGTTATTGCGTTTGTTGGAGGATAGAGTTCATGTTCATGGGGCTGCCTTTGAAGACCACACAGAAGCTTTAATTACTCCAGAATGCAGCAGCCTACATTGTTGGCAGGTCCTACATTGGCTTCCCGTTCACTTCTATGTACAATTCAAGGTACAGTTTGACCTTTAAAGCCCTATATAGCTTGCCCCAAAGTATCACAGGACCATCTTGACTCCATTTTGACCCACCCGATGTCCCCTGCAATTCTATCAGCCTCCACCTTATGAGGTTTTCAGAAGCTATAAAAACAGAGTTATTATTTAAGAGGGCTTTTGATGTATAAATGCTGCCATCTACTTATTCATTCTTTACATTCACTGGTTGCTCTTACAATTTTCATTTGAGCAGAGTTTTTTTTTTAATTTATTCTGAATTATGACTATTTATTTTTCAAATTGATATACACCGCCCATCTCACTATACAAGTGCCACACATGTTTTATTACAGTTAGGAATATAACCCACTGGAAGTAGTGGTTGTGGCAGGGAAAGGAATCAGATCAAATCAATCAATCAATCAATTAATCTTCATTCATTTTGTCTTTTGTTTTTCCTCACTACATCTGCCAATATTAAAGAAATCTGTTAAGGAAAGATGGATCACTGCAGAATACCTTTGGACTGGAAGCAGAGAGAGCTGTCTGAATAGAGCCTGAATGTTCTTAGACTTTCCAAGGATATGTAGCAGACTATAGTTCTGGGTTAAGCACAGAGGTATCTTGTTCCCACAATATAATAAGACACTCTTCTGGATCCCTGCTTGGTCTGAGGTACTGGGCGTAGCTATGAAGAAGGCTAGGGTGACTTGCTGGCCTTTTATAATTTCCCTGGATGTCTTTAGACTGCTGGCTATTGAACTCTGTCAGCAGTTGATAATAAACCAGGCCAGACTTTTGTTTTTCTCCTAAGCTTGGGGAGTTCATTATCTCTTCATCATTTCACAGTCCTCTCAGCACAATGCTGCATTGGATTATACTGTATGGATGTTATATCATATACTCATGTAACCAATATTCTAGTATGATCTTCTAGACAGCTTTCATCAAGACCTCTCCGAGCGCTGCAGCATGGCAGAAGCTGGCTGCAACAACTGTTTGGTTTTTAAATTAGTATATTATCACAAATCATCCTCAAAAAGATAATTGGTGTCATATGCTCAGACACATGCTTTTGGTATATCCATAGATAGCTGTTTTTCTTCCATATCCAAATCATCAAGCAGTGTTTGTGTGGCAAATCAGTTTCCTAATGCAGTTTGGAATTCCTGTTTACATCCTGGTTCATGCAGTCTTGACCAGTTCCATTCTGCTGATGGAACTGGTCTGTCCTATCTGCTCCCACATGTGGGCTGGAGTCCCCAGCTATTTTGAGTTGGGCACACAGTTGAATGCATTTTAAAGTTGTGTAAAAATTGTCTTTGATGTCATTGGCAGGGGACCAGCCCTCCTCCCTTATCTGGCTTTAAGACCATCTGCAGTGTCCTGCAGGTGGACTTGAAGCTACTTAGACCAGACTGTAGTTGTTGGCCTATTTGGGAATGACAGCCTATTTCCAAGAAGGCCACTTCTCCTGAAAGGTTCTTCCCAGTAATATTACATCTTCACTGGTTTGCTTTCTACTAGGCAACTTGGAGGCAGAAACTCTTTCTCAGGCTTGGTGCCTGTGTCCTTGTGCAGTTTGAAACCAGGGTTGCCAGAGGCAGTGGAAGGCTATTCTGCCAAGACTTCAAAGTTGGATCCTGGCTTCTCAGGATTGGTCTCACCAGATTTTTATTCCAGTCAGTTTCTCAGAACATCTCATCTCAAGTCCATTAAATACTATCACTGCATCTTCTTATCGCACATAATAACTCTACACAATAGCCAAGAGTTGTTTAATGATTGCATATGAACAATGCCACTATAATAAAAACACTATTCCCAAATGCTGATTGAAATCTTTACAAATCTTGACCAAGCAGAACAAGTGGCTTGTGTTCTTCAAATAAGTACTTTGAATTAATATCATTAGCTGCCATGGTCAATACGTAAGTCAATAAGACTGCAATTGTAAACATATTTATCTGGGGCTAAACCCCAGTTAACAGTGGAATGCCCTTGTCAAAGAAACATACATAATATTGTACCAAGACATACACACCATATGCCAAAATGACTATATAACTTAAATTGGAATGAATTAACATTAACTCAATTCTATCACATTCTACACTACAGAGTGCATTTCCGATGTAACAGTGGTTTCAATTAAAAAAAACACCTATATTCTATCAGCATGTAATAAAAATGAGAATACTGGAAATGATGGCTATATTGTCATATGAAATCATTTATTGATAGACTGACCAGATTCATATCCCTGCAGAGTAGTGATTTCCGGATGTTTGGTTCATCTTCTTTCTAAGAGTTTTGATTCTAGTTCAAGGCACTGAATGGAGAACTCCATTTGCCTAATGAGTGGAGACATTTATTTGTTTATATTTTTATTTATATTTCAAATTTAGTCACCACCCGTCTCACTCAAGACACAAATGGGACCTTTTTACAGAACTGAAGGTTTTCCTTTCAAAATCTCACAATTGGGAAAGAGACTTGGTAATTACTTGGGTGCAATTTGAAGGGGCAAATATTGTCTGTTTCTGCATCTTATGTCTTCTATAATATACATTCACTTTAAGGTATGCCTGAATGTACTTAGAATTTCCCTTCTGAGTTTTTCATACCCAGCAGGCGAAGTCTGAGAATGTGCCTGGTACAGCCAGCTTCTGCAAGCAAGTTGGCAGTGAGGTTCTAACTTTCTTCCAACCTCTGGCCTACTTGCCGCTTTCTTACATTCAAAATTAATGCCTCGACAGGACTAATGGGTTCATGCAAACTCAAGAAGTATAGTAAAAGCTTATTTTTCAGAGCTATTTTCTTAGTGCATACTAATTTTAGACACTCAGTCCTCTCTATATGTAATGAGCCATAAATCCCATTATCCCCAGACACCATAGCCAGCTATGCTGGTTAAGGTTGTTGTGTGCTATTGCTGAAAAAGATGAGAGTTTGCTGAATTAGACAAAACACTCATCTAATCCAGCGTTCTTTATCACAGAGTGGTATGTGTGGATGATCTAGATGGCCACCCATCTCACAACAGTGACTCTGGGTGGTATACAAGGAATAAACAATAACCCCAAACACAAAATAACATATCAACAGCAGCACATGTAGAGAAACAGTCCAGGTCTTCAGCACCTTACCAAAGGCTAACAGAGTTGGAGCCATCCTGATCTCTTGGGGATGTCTTCCATAGGGTAGGCATGGCCCCAGAGCAGGCATACAGTAGCTCCAGGGTCCAACAAGATGTTTGACAGAAGAGATCTGGAGCATGCTAGATTGTGCTAGATCAGAGCAGAGACACTGGGAGAGAGTTGGTGTATAGACAATACACCAAACCATCGTGGCCAGTTAATATGAACAAGTATGTCACTTGTGAGGGTTCAGAGATGGCACAGATCCAAAAGGCATGCAAGTCATCTCCCATTGGGAAGAAAATGGCTTCATTATAGAAAGAGAACATACAATAAATTTGGTTTTGGTAAGCAACTGTTTGGGACTAGTATCTATGGTGATAAATTCTTAATTCTACCTTTTACCTATCTTATCCTAACCTATCATAAGAATCCTATGCTCTGTCTCATGATTCTTGTCTAGCCTATACTCCTATTCTCCATCCGTGCTACTATTTTCTTTTCAGTTACTTTTCTCTGATATTTCTATCCAGTCCAGTATTAGTTTTGTTTTCACTGATGTGGATTTTTCTCTTTTCCTAACAGATAATTTCATTTCTCGGCAGCCAGGGGTGGCTGAGTGCCCTTTGACCATTCATGCAGGAATGGCTCCCCTCTTCCTTCCTCAATACCTTGCCCTCCAACTCCCACTATCCCTGCTGCTTTCTGTTGCCTGGGCTGGCTGGGGGAGGAGGGGTTACCTGGAACAAATGAAGACCTCTGGACCATCCGTGGGAGTTGTCAAGTTCCACCTCTGCACTGCTGCTTCTTTGGTTGCCAGCCTTCAAAGTCTCACGCTGCATGTCTCCCTGCTGATGGCCAATTGTTCACACCACCTCTTGCTCTCCTGGCACTCTGCCTGGGGCTGCCAGGCCAAGTTCAGCCACTTGGTCACTTGACTTCTGCCTCCGATCTTCAGCATCTTGGACTATCCTCCTCTGCACATATCAGCCTGGTTTTCTCTCTTTTGAAGAGAGAAAAGAAGAAGAAGAAGAAGAAGAAGAAGAAGAAGAAGAAGAAGAAGAAGAAGAAGAAGAAGAAGAAGAAGAAGAAGAAGAAGAAGAAGAAGAAGAAGAAGAAGAAGAAGAAGAAGAAGAAGAAGAAGAAGAAGAAGAAGAAGAATTAAAAATGCCTCCATCCTGGAAAAGCTAGGTTGAATTCATAAGCTGGCCAGGGAAGCATACATGCCTGCTGTTAGGCTTGTAAGGGTGAGCAAACCCCACCTTTGCTAAGGCTACAAGCCCGTTTAAGGGGAAAAAAGAAAAGAAACAAACCTGTCCCTAATGAGGCCCCTCACACTGCTTCCTTACCTTAGTCCCATACTGCTCCTTGACCATGGCTTTTCTATGGTCAAACATGGCATCTGAAAAGATCACCAATTCCCATTAGCATTGCCTGGAAATTTAAATGTACAAAAAGCCAGTTTGGTGTAGTGGTGAAGGCACCAGGCTAGAAAGCAGGAGATGGTGAGTTCTAGTCCCATCTTAGACATAAAGCCAGCTGGGTGACTTTGGGCCAGTTGTTCTCTCTCAGCCCAAATCACCTCACAGGGTTGTTGTTGTGGGGAAAATAGGAGGAGGAAAGAATATTAGGTATGTTCGCCGCCTTTAGTTATTTATAAAAATAAGAAAGGCGCGATTTAAAAAAATCTAAAAAAAAAAATCTAAAAAAAAATCTTTAAAAAATGGAAACCAGCCAATAAACAAGCAATCACGGTAAATGTGTTATATGAACTCTCTCATAGATCTGTTGTGTGAATTTTCTCACAGGCTTGATTCACACAGATTTGTATACCCTAATATGTTGGGTAGGATTGGGTTGGAATTATTATGTGAAATCATCAGGGTTTATAAAACATGGGTTATGATCAAATTATGGTTAAAGCAACATTGCTTACCATGACAAGTGAACCCAGTCCCATAGTGACTGGCTAATGCACTCCGTAAGTTGACAAGCAAGACGAAAGGCCAATAAAACTCTTTCACTCTAGTTGCCAAAGAGTCTGTATTTCATCTTACCTGTCTAAGGAACAGATGCTGCTGTTGCTTTGCAACTTAACACTTGGTATCATTTGTTCAGTTCTGTCAGTCTATTTCCATTTTTTAATTATGTTTAAACTGCTTGACAAGGCAGTTGTGATAAGACCCTCATCTCAATCAAACAACAATCAAGGTGTGCTTGCAAACTTCCTTCCTATAAAGTTGACCCGGTCAGCTCATCAAGGCTGGAGAAATACTTTCTTCCTTTAACTCTGTTATAAAAGCTTCATTTGAAAGGACAAAACCCTCCATCATTGTGGCTGCTAGCCTTGCAGCCAGCACATTGAAACTTTACAAGTAATTGCACAGCATTGTAGATAAACAATGACCAATGGAAGCTTTCTGTTGGATGGCTTAAAGAGGTATTTTACATGGTTGACTAGGATGTTTCTTCTTCACAACCAATAAAAGGCATTTAAAAGTCTCCGTATCACTGTGCCATGAATTTATCCATTTGATTGATGGTTTAACACACAGCAAGAAAAACACCAGGTCAGAGTTAATTACTGCCTGTATGTAATGGTGGAAACAGCAACTTGGCTCAAGTTTTTATCTATTAAAATATCATGGAGGGCTTACAGCATTTTAAAAAGATGTTCCAGTTCAGGTTATAGAAAATATCAATAAGGCAGTATAGAGAAAGAATTAAGGTTTAGTTTGTAGTTTAGTTTATTATTATTGATTAGCCATTAGGCCATATCAGGAGAAAGAATTAAGGTGTTGGCTTAGGCCTTGGAGACTGAGATTCAGTTTGCTATCCAACTACAAATTCTCTCTTAGCCCAATCTTCCTCGCTAGGTTGTTGTGGAGATAAAATTAGGGGAGATCCCATGTTAGCCAAACTGAGTTCCCAGAGAAAGGGAAATTTATATTTCAGTGCAATTCAGTGGCAATGTTTGAAAGGATTCTAGGAATTGTATATCCCTCAAAGATGTTGAGGGAGCCAGAGATTCTACATCTAATGAAATACTTGAGATTATTCCGTGCAAAAGGAACCGTATTACTTTTTTGGTTTTGAAGGCGACACTGGCTGATACTTCAAGGCTGCATATTTACACTCAGGTTCTTACACCTGATTTGTTCTTGTTTTTGTCTTTTTTTAATAGTAATTCTATTAAAAATTACAATTACAAAGATAAAAACTAATGCTAACTAAAAAAAAAAGGAAAGAATAAAAAATTAGGAAGGGCAGAATAGAAAAAAAGGAAGAGAAAAATAGAACAGAAAGAAAAAATAAGAATATAGCAAAGGAAAAGAAAAGAAATATATAAAGAAATGACTTCCCCCTCCATCACAACAAGTATAAATAATTTGAGTAACTTATCACCTTCTCTTATAATACAACAAATTATCTCTTCTTCCCATATCCCATCTCTTAAAGCTTTGTCATTTCAATCCTGATCAGCATAAGTCCATTAAGGGTTACCAGAGATACCAACGTATCTATTTTAACCTTGATCAAATAAATCAACTCCATTGAGTAAGATGGGTGGTGATTAAATGTGAAATATAAATAAATAAAAATATTCCTTCCTTTTACTTTTAACAATCCCTTCAAAAAATGTCCTAGAACTTGATTTCTTTTCATTTTTTCTTTGTCCCTTCTCACAAAATTCTTCAAAGCTTTAACAAGCCTCTTTTGTAAATCCAATATAGGAAAATTATCCAGGTCACTCTCTTGGTTTGTTATTTGTATATCCCTTTTAATTATTAAGACACCAGCCGGTTTCTTCTGTATGCCCAGTGTAGCATCTTTTTCCATATCATTCTTGTAGCCTGTCATTTTTAAATCCACTTTCAGATCAGTCTTAGTCTTGTCAGGTAAAACTTGAGACAGACTCTCTGAAAATTAACTTCTGGGTTCATTGTTCAAAAATATCATTCAATATGTCCAATGTTAAAATATTTTGCTTTATTCTGCATTAGTAAGTCAAATTTAAGTGTTCGTCTCCTTTAATTGTAATCTTTAGTTCCTTCTGGTTCCCTCTAGTATTCAATTTTCAAAGTACATCCTATCATGTTTTTTTAAGAGAATTCAAACCAAAAGCATTTTCCCATGGGAAGGATTCTTATAATTAATTCCACAATCTTATCTCAAATCCATCTGGACTAGTCTGTTTGTAACTTTCCAAAATCAAAGTTCTAATCATCCCTTTGCTGCTTATTCCAAAAAAAAAA
Source organism: Python bivittatus (assembly GCF_059951505.1). NCBI lineage: Eukaryota > Metazoa > Chordata > Lepidosauria > Squamata > Pythonidae > Python > Python bivittatus. The sequence goes on along the minus strand of NW_028277035.1, from coordinate 79,307,276 downwards.
AAAAAGTCCTTAAACTTGTATTTCAAACTTCTTTCGCTAAGGATTGAAGGAAACTCACCCAGTGCTGCAAAACTTGTTGATCCAAAAGTTCCTAATAGCCGAAAAGCAGTTAAGAAGCAATTTCTGAAAGTGATTAGAAAAGGAAGTATGCGAACACAGTGTCCTTTCAAAGGTGTTGACTGCAGTTTGAGCAAGATGGCTATTCTCTCATCTTCCAGAGCTCTAAACTAGCCAGAGACCACTATCTTGTGGTCTATTTGTGAGGAGCAACTGTCAGAAGCACTCCACTTTTACTGGAGCCATCTTCAGTTCTCCATTTCTTCCCCTTGTTCTTGTTTTTGACATAAAGAAGCTTAACTGTTGGACAACATACTATAAGTAACATGAGTGATCACATTATTTAGAGAAATCAAGCTAAAGTAATCAGAACAAGTTAGGTTCAAGGTAGAAGTGAGGGAAACTTAATTAAGATGAGATTGTCTCTGCCCAGATTAGAAATGTTGGAAGGCTGATGTGTCAGACATTCCTCAGAATACTACAGACATAGTTAGTGCCTTAAAGCAAAGTTTTAATATGGGCTGCTTTTTTTTTTTTTTTTTTTGCAGAGCACCTGGGCAGACAGATTTTCTTCATTTGCTTTCCCAGCTTTCAGTAACACTCTGTTTCACTTCCTTTTCATTTCCACAGCTTTGTAAATTAGCAGACTTTTGCATAATGTAAATGGTGTCATGGGCACTGATAATTATGTTGGGAAAGGATATGCATATTTTATGCTATAAGCAGAATTGACAACCAAGCTTAATAAAATATCATTGTGAAAATCAATAAAAATTAAGGGAGTTTTTAACTGACAGAATTGATAGATCAAGAGTAAATTTAATAGTCCTTCCTTGGATTCCTTTCTTTTTTCCCAGGGGCTGAATCACATGGCCTGTCATTCCTTTTTAACCAAATTTAACCTACATTGTCCTTGATTCACTTGCTATGCCACACAATAATAAATATCTATATTTCTCACACTATACATATTGCCAGCAAATCATTAATTGGCTTCCTAGCTACTTCCTGCTATAGCATTTGTGATCTGCACATGCAATCCAGATGTCCAATTACTTCATTTCAACTTTCTCACTTTTTTAAAGCTATTGAATACCTCCACATTATGTTATGTTACCGCAAATCACCAAAAACGGATGCATGTTGACATTTATATACAAATACTGACAATCCTAGGAGAATTTCAGGAATGTCTGAAAAGAGGAAAACTCCCTTTCACCACACAGTCTATATAGCTGCATTTATGTGCCTGTTAACTTTCGCAAGATTTGCCTTTGATTGTCAGTATTTACAAGCATGCCTTGATAGTCACTACATTAACATGCCTTCTACTACATGTATACATTGGATTACTTCCCTAATGAATAGTCTCAAATTAGCTCAGAGCACAAACTACATTTGCTGTGTAGGTAAATTGGCTCTGATGGGAGGCAGTAATTTATTTGTAGCAACTCCTGAGCCTCCTAAATGAGTAGGAATGCTACTTAAGTTTTTTTGCAGCATCAAAGCCTAATGCCAGACTGAATGGGATTATAAGAACTGAAGTCCAGGTTATCTGAAGACCTACAGTTTTGGGAAGGCTGCAGTTGCTGACATACATTCTCCCTAGCAGAGTTCAATCACCTGGGCACCTAAGGTTACCATCAAATGAACTTGATTCTTCAGGAGAATAGCTCCCCTTTTAACATTTCTTAAAAACAGCAAAGTCCTAAAGAGTTCTGTACCTGAATCAAAACTCAGCACAGAGCTGCTAGTGATCAAAATCGAGGGAGAAGCACAATCAACAGCAGTGTAGTTTGCTCAAAGGGACACTCGCAGAGAGAGGGTGGGAAACACGCTGCATTTGGGCACAAGCTTTGGCAGACTAGCTCAGACAAACTCTAGGCCAGTGTTATCCAAACTTGGCCACTTTAAGATGAGTGGACTTCAACTCCCAGAATTCTGGGAGTTGGTCCACTCATCTTAAAGTAGCCAAGTTTGGACAACACTGCTCTAGGCCTACCCTTGAAGAATCCATGACAAGGTCAGGAGTCTGATGGTAATGGAGCTCCTTTCAAATCCTTTTAAATACTGTTGATTTCAGTGATGAATTAAGCTAGGGAGTCAGGCTACAAAATTCTGTTCACTCACCTGGAAATAAGCCCATTGAATTCAATCAAACTTTCTTTTGAATAGGCATCTACAGGGTTGCTGAGTAAATCTCTCTGATTGGAATCAGTGGGATCCCAAAAAGCTTAATCTCAGGCCTCACTGCAAGAAAGGAGGTGTATGAATAAATGATAAAAATGACACATTCTCTTTATGGACATTGATTATACGGGAATGACAGCAGAGTGATCTTCGGCAATATAAATGTTCTAGCCTTATTGTTTAATTTTAGGTGAAAAGCATATGCGTGGAATTTGAAATTCATGGATTTCAGTAAGTCCTGTCTGTTATTTGAGAAACGCCATGGATAACCAGAGGAAACACCCTTTAGGGCTGGATACATCAGACCTTTTCTGGGTTTTCTCTTCTTTTGCTGTTTGACCCTTTTTCTAAAGCATAATGTGGAAATATGGGTTATAGAGTTGCTTCTGATGGAAACCAGAACACCCTTGGTTTTCTTAAAAAATTACTGCTGGGATGTGGCCTTAGTAACAGAAGTATAATGTTTCCTGAAATGGAATTGTTTCATGCTGTTCTCTTGTCTTTTGCGGATTCATTTCCACAGAGTCCAAGATACACATTCATCCTGTAACTCACCCATGGCTTTGCCTTTTATTCTAGAGTGAAAGTACTGGGATCAATCTATTTAAAATGTTCATGTGGCAGTAATTAATTTAGCCTAGTTCTGGGCTACTGCACTGAAATATTCATGTTGTCAGAATTATTAAGAAAAAGCGAGTCAACTTACTACAGCGCAGCCTCACGGAAGAGCAATAAGGGAGGGAACTATAATTATGAAAACATTCACACCCCACACTTTAAAATATATGAAAGGTGGTTTTCATTCATCAGGCTAAACCATAATGTGAACTGTTTGTCTGGGGCTTACAGTAATGTGAGAACCCAGCTGTTGTGCCTTGTATTACATATGAACCAGGTCATTATGGTTTTTCAACAAACATTAGTTAAAAATGTTCTGGTTTAGTGTTTATATATATAAATAATATCCCCTCTCACCCCTATGGATGGTATGTGTCTTCCTCAGTCTCGGGTCCTCTACCAGAGGCCTGGGAGTTTGAGGGTTTGTGCAGTATCTGAGCTGTTCCTAGCACTGCACTCTTCTGGACAAAGAGCTCTGATGTTGTTCCTGGGATCTGTTGGAGCCATTCTCCCAGCTTAAGAGTCACAGCCCCAAGTGCTCCTACCACCACTGGGATCACTTTGGCCTTTACTTTCCACATCCTCTCTAGTTCCTCCTTCAGGCCCTGGTACTTCTCCAGCTTCTCATACTCCTTCTTCCTGATGTTGCTGTCACTTGGCACCGCTACATTTATCACCACCACTGTTTTCTGGTCTTTGTCTACTACCACGATGTCTGGTTGATTGGCCAGTACCTGCCTGTCCATCTGGATCTGGAAGTCCCACAGGATCTTAGCCCTGTTATTATCCATGACCTTCTGTGGAATCTCCCATCTGGACTTGGGAGGGTCTAGCCAATACACTGTGCAGATGTTCCTCTACACAATGCCAGCTATTTGATTGTGCCGTTCAGTGTATGCTGTTCCTGCCTGCATCTTATACCCTGTCAGTATGTGTTGGACTGTTTCTGGGGTCACCTGCCTAGTCTGCACCTTGGGTCCTGTCTAGTGTGGTAGACCCCTGCTTCTATGGATCTGGTGCTTAGTGCCTGTTCTTGTGCTGCTATGACCAGTGCCTCAGTGCTGTCTTTTAGTCCAGTCCTTTCCAGCCACTGGTAGGATTTCCCAATGTCAGCCACCTCAGCTGTCAATGGTACATCCCATGCAGGGTCTTGTCTTGCCATGGCAGTTCCTCCGCTTGAACTTCCTCCCATGCCTTCTGCTGCCTTGGGTATTCTCTCAGCAGCTCATCTTTGGGTGCCATCTTACTGATGTACTCCTGAATGCTCTGGGTTTCATCCAGGACAGTGGCTTTGACACTCACCAGACCCTGCTTGCCTTCTTTCCAGCTGGTGTACAGTCTCTGGGTGTTGGACTTGGGGGGAAACCTGCATACATTGTGTGGAATCTTCTCCCCCCTGAGGTGAGGTTGGCCTTTCCACTGTTGAGCTTCCAGAGATCCCTCAAGACTTGGTTGTGCCAGCAGGCCTGGGGACCCCAGGGGACAGGTGATCTAGTGAGGTGGCTCCATGTCCTCCTTTGGCCAGCTCACTATACAAGCAGGGCATCTGATTCCTTCCCAGAGTTTTTCAAAATTTTCTTTAACCCCTTTAGAGAGAGTCCCAGAGGTAGTTTGCTGATCATCTGTGTTTGAAGGCAAAAATCTTTCAGAACTTTAACAGGTTTATTTTGTATATCCAATAATTAGAGTTTATTCTTTTGCTTATTGCTTGTAATGAAGTCCTTCAAAACCTTAACAGAGCTCTTTTGTATATCCGTAAGAAAAAATTATCCAAATTAGTTTCCTGGTTTGATACCCTTGAAGAGTATCCAGAAACTTCAGCTGGTGCAAAATGCAGCAGTTATGTGTGCTTCTGGTAGAACACGTCACACTTCTGCTTCACGAGCAACACTGGTTACCAGTTTGTTTCTGGGTCCAATTCAAGGTGCTGGTGTTGACCTTTAAAGCCCTTCATGGCGTGAGTCCAGGTTACTTGAGGGACAGCCTCTCCTCGATTTTATCTGCCCATCCCACCAGATCCAGCAGAGAGGGCATGTTACGGGTTCTGACGTCTAGGGAGCTACATTTGACAGGCTCTAGGCAGTGGGCCTTTTCTGCTGTGCTGCCTGCACTGTGGAATCTTCTCCCCCCTGAGGTGAGGTTGGCCTTTCCACTGTTGAGCTTCCAGAGATCCCTCAAGACTTGGTTGTGCCAGCAGGCCTGGGGACCCCAGGGGACCGGTGATCTAGTGAGGTGGCTCTGTTATTTTTAACATCGCTTTGCTCATTATTTTTTGTTTTAGTTTGGTTTTTTATATTTTTATATGTTTTTAATGTATGTATTGATTGTTTTTAACCCTGTTATACGCTGCCAAGAGTCTCTTGGAAAAAGTGAGATGGGCAGCTAATAAATTGTGTAAATAAACAAATAAATATATGCATGTGTTCTTTAGGGAATAAGTCATCCATCAGCTCCATTTGTGTTACATTTAAGTCCCCCTTCCAAATAATTTCATAGACATCCATTGCAATTTGTTCTTATTTTGTAACTTCATTACAACATGTTTTGTCCATCTTGTCAAGCTATTGATCCATTTTATTAAGAAACTTAATAGAGAGATATTCAAAAGTTTGCAATATAGACTTCTGCTCCATATTTTTTATCTGCTCCATATTCTTTATCCTCTAGCTCTGTCTAGTGTCCAATGTTCAATGTCTCCTTATCATGAAAAAAGCCAAAACAGTCACCATTTTCTCATGAGAAAATATCTTCTAATTAATTCAAAGGTATAATTCCAAGCCCTTCTGGCCCCTTAATCCATTGTTAACTTTCCAAAATCCATACTAAGCATAGTCTGAAAAATCATAGATTTTCCAAAACTTTTAAAATCAAATTTACACCATCATCCTCTGAAGAGGAGGAAACTCACCCAATGAATACAGTAAAGCCTTGCTGGTCCGAAGGGTCTTAATCTCTCCAGTAAACAGAAAAAAAATAATAATCCAAAAAAGTGATTAAGAAATGAGGCTGGGTCAAGCTTAAGGTCCGTAAAAGGCTGCTTTGTGAGTGTGAGCTTGATGTAATCATGGCTCCCAGCCACTCTACTCATAAGCCAGCTGCAAAATGGCAATTTCCATGTCCTACTCATGAGTAGCGGCTGTCTGGAGTCACATGGATAATCTAAATGATTTCCCCTTCTTCCAGAGAAATTTCACCGGTTCAGATCCAGCATCCAGCTGCGATTCCCCTTGCAAACGCTGTCCTGCCAATGAGCAGGACGTCAGCTTGCCATGATGCTCACAGGAAGTGGTCCACTTCCCTGGGCTTTTGAGCTTCTTGTAGATTCCAACTGTTTCAGAGACTCAGAAGAATGATGTTAGCTCTCTTCCTTTCCTGATCCTTTGCATCTTCTACCTCAGAATTTGAAATGAGTTTTCTCTATCTGCCCCAGAGAGGCAGAGGCTGGGGTTTGACTCCCTGTGTCTGTGACAAAGGAAGCCATGTCTCACTTGTGAAGGTTGAGGATATCTGCATTGTGTCTGAGAGGATGGGTATTTTGAGTCTGAGTGAATAGCTTGTACAAGCTACAGAGACAACAGTGGGTGCCTCTACCAAGAAGGCTTCCAGGCTCCCGCCCTTCTTTTTATATCGGGGGGTTGGGGATCCTCAGTAGACTGTTTTAGGATGAATGCATAGGGTGGGCTAATTTTGGTTTGAAGAGATGATCCTAGAAAGGAGGGCTAAGCCTGACAGGGTTTGAAAGGTTAAAACCAGAGGGGACCTGGGTCAGGCGTATGCTCACCAAGAACATAAGTCTTTTATGCTTTTTGTCTAAGGAATATAAATTGAGATGTAATCTCTTTTATAGCTTTTTAACTTATGGCTTTGATCAAAGTGAAGAAAATGATTTACTTTCAACATTTGCCTTTTGTTATACATGGCAATGCCTGGTGGGTAGAAGCAGAAACTCAAGGATTGATAATATGTTCCAGAACCTTTTTGTGACTGTTTTTAGTTCAAATTTGATGTGAGCTAGCATTACTTAGGGCTGCTTCAGCTACTACATTTTTTCCCCCTGATGTTCTGTGTATAGGACACAATTGTTTAAAATCCTGCACATTTATTTTCTTTGGAAGTTCATAGTTTTGGCCACTGAAGATCTAAACAAACATTTACACCACACACTGTTCATGACCGTTGTACACCCAGGGACAAGATCTCTTGAGTGGGAAACCATGGCCACAGTGGCGGATTTTCAAATGAATGATCACCTGTGATGCCTTAGTTTATTTTCTTTCTAGAGAAGGGAATGGGGAAGGAGCCATTAAGTTGAAATCAGTGCAACCTAACAATACTTTCCTTTGGCTTGGCAATGTCTGATTTAATTTTCCCACCTAATCTTCCCATCTAGAAAAGATGGACAAAAGATAGACTTCAGGATCTATGAGTAGACTCCTGAATAATTTGCAGGATTTATGATTCGTTGTTTAACAAACAAAGACACTCTACTTCATACAGCAAAAGATTCCCAGCTTTTAGAATCTCACTGGTACAAACTTAGTTATATATTTATGCATTCATGTGAAAATAAATGGAACTGTATCGCTTATAGGATATAGGAGTAACAGTCTCTCCTCTGTGAGCTGTTTTATTTAACATCTGGTTCTACACTATGGGAGAAAAAAGAAATACATTTGTCCTAGAGGAAAATCCTTTCCAAAATTGGGCCTTCTTAGTTGTGACCACAGTTCAAGGGTGAACATTTAGTACAACCAGAGAAATGCTGCATAGATTTCCCACTACATTTCAATAAGTCTTTCTTTGTATCTTTTCCTTTTTTCTTTTGGAATTGCTTTTAATTGTGGCTTCTGCATTTATTCCTAAGATTGTTATATAGGATTTTTAGCACTAGAACTTTGCAAGGCGTGTCTGTGTCTACAACAGTATGCTTTGTTCAGGTATGCCTTTAAACCTGATTGCACACCAAATCAGTTTTAGAGGGTTCTCTGGCCTTTTAGAGTGGATTTCATTATGTATAGATATGGGAATTAGAATGTGTACACCGGCAATGCAAGTTTCTTGTGCATACCCCCTTTTATGGCTGCAAGCCTTGTGGTGATTCCATATGTTGATAAGTATTGAGTAAAGCTATGCAGGTGCTCCCAAGTGTGTCCAATCCATAGAGTCATAGAGTTGGAAGGGACCTGAGAGGCCATCAAATCCAACTCCCTGCACACTGCAGGATTTGCTACACTATCACCAACTGATGATTATCCAGCCTCTGTTTGAAAACCTCCAGGGGAAGAAACCACTCCATGTGATACCCTATCAAGAAGTTCTTCTTAATGTCTAATCTGTGTCTACATCCTTGAATTTCATCCCATTAATTCTAGTCTTACCCTCTGGAGCAAGTGAGAAAAAGTCTGAATCCTCTATAATGTGACAGTCCTTTAGATATTTGAAGACACCTATCACATCCCTCTCAACCTTCTCTTCTGCAAGCTAAGCATACCTAGATCTTTTAACCAATTCTCATAGGACTTGGTTTCCAGTTCTTCCACCATCTTGGTAGCCCTTCTCAAGACTTGCTCCAGTTTATGAATGTCTTTTTTAAACTGGGGTGTGCAGAACTGAACACAATACTCCAAGTGAGGACTAAATAAGGCAGAGTGGAGTAGGATAATTACTTCCCATAATTTGTACTCTATGCTCCTCTTGATGCTCCTCAATATGTCATTGGCCTTCTTTTCAGCTGCATTACACTGTTGGGACACGTTGAGCTTGTGATTGACTAGTATACCCAAGTTCTTATATGTACTGCTCTTGAGACAGATTTCCCCCATTCTGTACATGTTTCTTTTGTTTCTTTTACTTAGATGCATGACTTCACATTTCTCCCTGTTAAATTTATTCTATTTGTTTCTTTCTGCTGTTCTAGCCTACGTCTTTTTGTATTTATTCCTTATTATGCACAGATACTTCACCTTCCTGGTGCACACACATGTGGAGACAGCTGGGAAAAGCTTCATCTGACCAAGAGTGGAACAAGACAGGGCTGCTTTGACAATTTGAAAAGAAAAGCTTCAAACATGCCTCCACATGTTCCAAAGCCCCTCTTTTGAAGGAATTGCAAAGACCCCGTACTGAGTAAAATTAAATTTTAACAGCTCTAATCAGGTACTTGCATCTCAAAATTTGCAAGGACATGTTTACACTGCTTTGTAACAAGAAACACAAGGCCTTAATGTTCCCTGTGGAGTTCTTTCCCCTCTAGAAGAATACATTTGTCAAGGAGTTTGAATGTCAGCTTATGGAAAGGCATAGAATTTGGTCAACTTTAGTCTTCAACTATGGGCTCCCCTCCCCCCAAAAAAAGAAGTGGGCAGCTAAACTGTTGCTACTGGGTTAGGCTGGCAGGACAAGGATGCCATTCAATTTGCAGATATTCTGTCTCTAAGAAGCTTGTCTGCATTCCTTCTGTATGTTGGCATGTACTTGGGTTGCCCCAGAGAATTGCTACAGGATAGGCCATGGGAACATAGGCCTGCTCAAGTCCTTCTCTTTCTAAAAGATGTGGTCTGTATTATTCAAAACGGGGGGGGGGGGGGAGCCTTTAATTTATAATACATTCCTGAAATTCTAGAGGGGAAAAATTTCAGCAGATGTTTCTTTAAAAAAAAATTTCACCTGGTCTCTTTTGTCTTGTCTTTTAAAAGAAGGGGAAAAATAGAAGCAGCCATGTATCACAACACACTGTATCAGTACTTTAAGCATGTTACATGGTTTTTGTTATTGTCAGAATTGGTCTTAATTTAGAAAAAAAGACCTTGTCTGTGGTTATGCACAAGCAAGTTGTGCCCAGTTATAAAAGCCTAACTTATGAAGAATTCACATGTGCAATACAGAGTCCAATGGAGTTGGGTGGCTAATAAATTTGAAATAATAATAATAATAATAATAATAATAATAATAATAATATCTGGATATTTAGCCAGGATATTGCAATGGAGTTTGGACTGGACAAATGTGCCACCCTTACCATCAACAGGGGAAAAATAGTGAAAACTGAAGGGATCAAGATGCCCTATAGAAATAACATCAACAGTCTGGATGAAGAAGATCATTACAAATACCTGTAATGTACCTTGTAAAGAAGATCATTACAAATTCTACTGAAAAAGGAAGTGGTTGAAGACATTTTGATACTTCCATTACAGTCTATGGCCCAATCAGTTATCAAACTGAACCTTAAACCTCATTTGAGTTGAATCTTGTTGTTTTTAAATCTCAAATCTGAATTAAGCTTTCTACCTTTGAATCTCAAATCCAAAAGGGATTTGGATCATTCACATCCCCTTTTGTGTAAGATAGAAGTGAACCTCCATTATTAGAAACAACAATGAGCTTTGATTTGGAAATGCATCTTCTGAAAATTACAACCTCCCCAATTTTTGTTGAGATTTTCTACGTGCAGAGGGACATGCAGGCAAATGTTTGCCTTTCCTGTTTAAAAAGAAACAGCAGCACTATGTGATGGCTTTCAACGGATTTAAAAAAAAAAATCAGGAAAAAACTTTCAAAGGCAAGATGATAAAACTACGTATTTTAAACTGTATTTCTCTGGCCAAAGATAAACCAGACTCAACTCACAGAACAGAAGCCTGCCAGGACAGGAAAAAGGTTAGTTAAACAAGATGATGAACAATCCGTCTCCTAGACAAATATAGAGATGTATGGGATTTATTGGGGATGCAAGAAACTCATCTTTCAGATTATCCATCTCTTTGCATTACACAACATTGCATGCTTTGCCTGTGCATGCACACACACACACACACACACACACGGGCACAGACCAGGAGAGAACAAAATAGAATTATGTTGAAGATCAAGCATGCGCTCTTTGCCCTCTGCTGGATGAAACCAGATCTGCTCACATGGTTTGGATCCTTTCGCATTTCCTCAAATGGTCCTGCCCAGTGGAAACTATACGTGGAATGTTTGTCCCGTCTGACTGCACCTGGCTTATAAAAACACTTTGCTAAATGATTTTTTCAGAGTTCTATCGGGCAACAAATCTGTTTATAGTTTAAGTTTAAAAGCTGCCCAACTCAGCAATGACTCTGGGTGGCATACAAGTTAAAAAAACCATATGGCTCTGTACTTGCACACACACACACACAACCATAACAGGGTGAACAAACAGACCATACAATCTGGGTGGACACACCTCCAGCCTAGCTCACAGCTCGGGAGAAAGGCCAGGTATGAGAAAGGCTCTGGGAATGTTGGAAGATATGTAAATGTTTTTAAGGGAGAAAAACAGTGTTGAATCTCATGAAAAGGTATCCGGGTAGATGGAAATCATCTTGACTGAGCAGCAATTATTCCATTCAGGTTTTCTTTATTTGATTGCTTTTTATAAACGTTTTTATTCTGGTGAAAAGCTGTTTGGCTACCTTCTACTGATGACTGTCCTTGCTGCGCTGTTATATGAAACAGTAGAATGTAAAATGGCCATGTGGGAATAATGATTCAAAACTACATTCAAATGCTATTGATTTAAATAAACAGTCAGATAAATCTTAATTTGGAGTCCATTTGCAGGAAATAAGTACAGACTTCTGAAAGTCTGACAAAGAAAACAGTTCCACAGATAAACAAACACACTCCTTCCTGCACTTAGCTTCAACTACAGTCTATAAAACAACTAATGAAGTTAACTCTTCAGTCTGAAATTGTGTGAGTTTGTCTGATGAAGTAAGTGGACATACAAATGGGAAGGAAATGCATAAGAGAAATGCAATTTATTCTCACAGAATTGCTTTGAAATAGTCCAATCTCAAGAAAAGGGAATTTTAATCTCCATTCTCCTGGTATTTACACATTATTCTGTATTCCTTTTGCATATGACAATGCAGATGTCATAATCAGTTGCAGCATCTTTACGTGCCTACTTAGAAATCCTAATGAGTTTGATGGGATTTTCTAAGAAATGTATATGGGTCACTTTCAATCATTCAATAGTCCTTGTAAATGGATTCATGGTTTTTCATTTTACTTTTGCTTTCCTGTTCACGTGGGGCATCCAGCACAAAGGGGTGGGATAGAAGTTCTCTAAAAAATAAAATAACGCTAAATAATTATTACTAAATGATATTAAAGAAGACTTATACTATCAACTAGATCTAGTTAAAAAGAAGATCATTCTTTCCTTCAGCCACTTACCAGGTCAATTCTGTTTCCTCTTTCAAAAGAGTTTTTTCATGCTATCCTCTGTTGTACTTTTTCTTTAATCTCACCTTGGTACTTTTCTTTATTCTCACTTTGGTACTTTTCTTTATCCCATTTAAGAGAAGATCCTTTTAATGTAAAAATGAAATAGGAAATTAGCAAGTTCCCAAGCAAAGCCCCAGTGCTCAACATCGCAGACCTGTGGTGGGATGCCACTAAGTTCAGATTGAATGGGAGAGAATTAAATGAAAGTTTTATGACTGGCCACATTTGCTATGGAAACTACTTTGCAAACAAGCAAGGCTATCTGGCAGCCATTTTGTGCATGCGACGCTCAAAGGCTTCCCTCCAGAAGGCTGCCTCCTATTGAACCAAAGCGTTTTGATAAAATGAGCAGGGTTTGCATTAATATTGCAATCTGATTGGAAAAGCAAGGAAGACTGGTCCTGCCCCCGTGAAGCCCAATTATGTTTGCCATTTAGAAAATACAAAAAGAGAAATATTTATGTCAGGGGCATAGCCCTAGGAAAGACAAATCTGCTTGTTTTCATTTTCCAATCCCCAATAAAAGCCCCTGAAACATGAACATAGCGAATAGCTCTGGAACGTTTTAGAGAGGAGAATATGGCATTCTTCTGTATGATTGTTATTAGGTGGTGAGAAAAGAGAGAACTTTCTGATAAATGATCACTAAGTAGGCTAGAGCAATGAATTTTGAGAATGTGGCTATTTACTAGCATGAGGAACATATGGCTCCCGCCGTACAAAACACTCTGTGACTCAGCAGATTAATGCTGGCAATACATCATGTGCCACCAGCATTAGAGAGTTAAATATGAATATTCTTGTAACTTCTGGTACATCATGTGCTTGGTTATTCCCCTCTCCTCCCTCCCATCCTTTTTTCTGGTAGTTTATTTTTAGCTCTTGATGATGTACAAAGTTCAACTTTTGGTTAAAACAGCAACAGTTTTATTTTCAATCTGTTTCCTGATCACTCCTATAAGGAATTCACCTTTTTTACATAAACTTTATATTACGGTGATATTTTCATTGTGCCATCTATGTTTCCTAGAGTCTTTTTCTGCTCACTTATTGCCAGATTCACTACTATATATGTAAAATGTGGATTTTTTTTTCTCATGCATTTCACTGTGCACTTGCTTACACTGAACTACATTTGTCATTTTAAATCCTGTTCATCCAGTCTGGAGATTTTTTTTTTAAACTTTCCTTAATATTTAGTTACTATAAACAAACCTAGCCACTTTAATAGCCACTCTTAATTCTTGGTTATTTACAAGCAAATTAAGAAAAACTCTTTAAACAATTAAATACTGAGCCTTGAGGTATTCCATTTTGCATATCTATGCAATATGAAAATTGTCCATTTATCTAGACGCATCTATGAGGGGAATTTAAAAAGTCAAGATGGGTCTAGCACTCTTGCATCCTTTGCACTTGTAACTGATTGCAAAATAAGTACAAATGTTCAGTTGCACAAATTCCTGCAAGTGGCAGTGAGCGACCAAAGAATCCAGTACTGATTTCATGGCCTGTGGAAATAGCTCCTGGAGTAACTACTCCCCACCCCCCACCCCAATAACATAGAAGTACGCAAAACAGTAATAAAAAGCATTTTTAAAAACAGCAAGAAAGTACAACCACAAGAAAACCTTTGTTGGCAGAAGCAGGGGGAAAAACCTGATCCATACATCTAGGACAGAAGCAGCAATACACAGTTGGCAGAACCCATCTGACTTTCATAATTTGAATTTCTCTTTTGTGTAGTGCAGGACTCAAACATTTAAAAAGCAAGTCTAGCATTCTTTCAAAAGATTGTTAAATGTATGTATATGAAGGGATCACTGAAGACCTAGCAAATGCTTCAACAAAGCACTGGTCAGAAACTGTGCAGGCAGATGCCTCTGTAAAAGTCAATTATCTGGTCTTCCCTGCCATCCAAGCCAAAATGGAGATGTTGGACACCGCCCAAGCAACCTTAAGGTGGCCAGTAGAATTTGGAAGATCCCACCCCTGGCCGCATCAGCAACAACATAAGGAAACATACCAGATGTGTCCATGGCCAAAACCGTGGTAGGAGAAGAGACAAAATACTACTTTAAAACTGGCGGCTAAATACAACTTTAAGCTAACGCAGGGTGAGCTGGGGATGAGACACAAGCAATGTCATCTTTGTGCCGTGCAAATAGAAGGGTGTGAAGATGTGCACCTCCACTTGTGCCAAGGCAGGTTTTTCTTCTCGTCTGAAAAAGAAGTGTCTTCATTATTTATTTACCCAGGCCTATAGGCTGTTTCTGTAGTCAACAGACTCTCAGCAGCTTTCATGCCCAATTACAGTAAAAAGATTAAAACAATAAGCAAACACTGAATAACAGCAATGCTCTCAGCTTATACGGTGCCAAGGAACAACAAACCAAATCCATGTCATAAGAAAAACCCTACTGCAGGAGCACACTGGTGCCATTATTTCCCAGAGATCTGTTGGAGCAGGAAGGTCTTAATGAGGGTGGGCATCAGTTACATGTTGGGGGGTAGCTGTTCAAGGGGAGGAGGCAGCCACAAACAGCCCCTGGAATAAACAGTGTAATAAATCAGTCTTTGGCATTTCTTCTGTTCTTTCCCAAAGTCTACTTCAGATTGAAAGCTTCTTAGATCACCCAAGAAGAAAGCTAAATACTTTAAATAGCCTGATACATTTTTTTTTCTTTAAATGGTCTTTTCTATGTATATTTAGAATTACATGTCAATTAGGTGTGCCTTATTTTTTCCTTTTTTTAGCTTTTAGTTTTGTTTTGTTGTTTAGTTACATTTTAAGGGTTGTTTCATTTTCTAGGGTTTGTCTCCCCCCATAGTTTTTTTCTTCACCCCCGCATAATTTATTATATAGATAATGATAATGATCAACCCCAATTAATCCAGTCGCTATATTTCTCACTATATACCTCTTTTTATATACTAGATTAAATTTCCTTATATACTTTTATAAAATAGTTACTATATAATTATACTGCTGTTTATCTACAATGTTACAAATAAATAATTTTTAAGAAATGTTTGTGTGTGTGTGTGTGCGTGCGTATAATACTTTATACCGCAAGAAGTCTGTAATATCACTTTCTGCTGTGTAAAGTATTTGCTGCTTATTGTCCTAACTATTTGTGAAAGAATGTAGACCTGGTCTTTTAAAGGAGAAGGAATGATTAAATTGTTAAGGAAATGCTTCTGAAAGATTATTCAGTCCTGGGAAAGAGAAAAGCAGGAGAAAGAAACTTATCTTGATTTTGCTTGGTATAAGATGAATACAGAAAAACTCGGACAGGCTTTCAAAATTCTTTGTATCATTTATTGTTTTATTATTATTCACTGATTGTTATTATAATCAATCAAGATTATATCTTTCTTCTGCTTCTTTACTCTTTTTAAAAAAATAATAAAATAATGATTAAAAAAGATTCTGCTACCCTACCCTGCAGCAATGAAGAACATTTCCAGAGTTTTTGCTGCTTCTGTTTCTTGACCTTGCCTACCTCACAGGGCTGACACTAATAAAATGTTATTTGTCCAGTGTACAGACTTAATAAGGTTTCTATATGTATGTCTTCCAAAAGGGTAATTGAGCTGCTGATAAATAGTTCTACAGATTCTGAAGCAGTCAAGTATTTACTCAGAGACATGATTTATTGCTACACGTAGAACATTCTACTCATGCATTTATTATAGTACTATGTGAATCTGTCCATATTTCATCCTAAGCAAAACTGGTATGATGGCTTTATGAACAATCCATGTAGAAATTGTCTTTCATGGCAAACAGTGTTTTGTTTCAGACAATCTTACAATGAATGAAGACCAGCGTCTGCAGTTCATGGCAAGAATCATCTTGGAACCCTTGCAAAATTCATAGCGGGCATATTGAGCTGCATATAAGTAGGAGAGTCCATATATCAGTAGTAGAGTACATCATTTACATATAGAAAAACTAAGGTACCTCCAGATGTTGAAGAGCCACTGCTATTCAAAATCAGCAACACAGAGTAAATTAAATGGCTGCTTCGATGTAAGGCAGAACACTGCTGTGTTTCCATGAAAGGAGAAATAGAAGAAATTCAGAAGAATTTTCTCAGAACTCACGGTTGTCCAATAAAGCTTAATAGTGAGAAATTCAAAACAGAAAAGTATGTTCTGTCTAATTATGCTTTGTGTTCACTAGGCCACATGGTTTTAAAGAGTATTTGTGTAAATCCTTTGATGATGCCACCGAAATTAGAGACAAAGTCCTAGTTCACAAATCTTGTTAAGCCATGGTTTGTTAAACTATGGCTAACTAAATATTTCTTTACTCACATTTGCATGCTACCTATTCATACAACTCTGGTGAGCTCAAATCAACAGCAGATGGCTGGGATTTCACTATATGCTAACTCTAAACTATGTTTTACACTACAAACCAGAATGGCTGGATCAACATATCATGTTAATCCAAACTCAATAAATCGCATTACTGGTTAGTGGAGACAATTTGTAGTGCAGCAGATATTGCTGAATAAGAACTCTCAACATCAGTCTCTATTAGCAATGGTTGCTAGTGATACAGGGACTTGTACTGTAGTTCAGCAACATCTGGACTACTAAAGGTTGCTTATCCCTGGCTTAATATTGCATGAACCCTATCAGGATGTGTTGATGAGGAACATCAACTACAGGAAAAGGCTACTGCCCTCATATCCTGCATATTAACCACTGCAGAGCACTATCAATATTCTTTCAAATAGGTTTTTGATCCTATGTAGAATGAAAATAGTCTGAGCTTTAACAGCTGAAACTTCATCTGGGGATTCTGTCAGTTCTGGTTTAATTAGGGTCTTCTGAGCCACACCATTTTGGACTACCTGGATCAATAAATCTGTTTTAAAGCCCCATGTCTCAAGACTGATTTTATTAATGTAACTAGTTTCCCCATCAAGTTATTATTAAAGGTCATTTCATCAGAAATTTATCATAGTGGAGAGACCAATCAGCTCTGCTTTGACAGTAACATTATTTTCCCATTACTGTGTATAATGCCACTAGCAAGAAAGAAATTTGTACATTTCATCCTGTTATCACAAATATCTACTGAGGAATAGACAGAGCTCCAAGAGTGTCTTTGATGGGGTATGCAATAGTTCCTTCCACCATGGCCACCACCATTTAAACAGGCAACACAGCAGTTTTCATGTAGCTTTGATAGAGATTTCTCAACAACATACAGTGCCATTCTGCAATCCCCAGATCTTGTTCTGTCACAGATTCAAAACAATAGGAAAGAATACAAATTCTTACTCAGAGAGATAACAAGATATGTATATATTAAGGCTGTGCATGCTTCAAAAATGATTTGGAAGAAGAGTTTTGGACTAAGCGAAAACACTGCCTTTCTCTGCTATTCATCAAAGCAATCCATCTTATTACAAGCTTACCCATGAGCCTCAAGAAACATATCACTGCTTTAACAGTTGTATGGAGACAATTCATTAAAGTTAATAAGATTCTTAAAGTAGCTCGCACAGAAGTCAGGAAGAAGAGGGACTGCTGCAATGAACAGCAGAGAGGTCTTCTGCTTATGTGAGGTTGGAAGCCCATCTTCAGAATCATTTTTGAAGCTCTAACACCTAGGATGGCAGTTACCAGTCTGAAGATGTGTCCTTCAGCAGCAGAAATAAATGCTACTAGTTTCATTTATTCATTAATTAGAATGATGAATGAAGCTATTTTACTCATAAGACAGTAATAATATTGTGTGCAAAAAGTTAACATCTATCATCAAATGGAGTAGCATATCTGGGATTCAGTTCCCCACAATTTACCTATCTATTACTTCAATTTGTGAACCACTTTTCTGTCCCTAAGATACTCAAGGCAGGTTGACAGACAAAAAATGTACAAAATATCCTAACACAGTGAAAATCCAGCATAGGTACATACATAGATAACCATTAGATACCTGTTATGCTCTTCCCTTTAGGGCAAGCAATGCCATACACAATAGAGAAAAAAAGTAAGGAATAGTAAGCAAAAGAGATAAAAGGAAAGGAAAGTTAAAACAGCCAATTCTGAATCATATCACACACACCAACATCATACACTATGCTTCTCCATACCTTTTTATCCTGGCAAACCACCCTTATTTCATTCTTTGTTCTTTAAACTTCTCAAGAACTCATCAACCCCATCACAGTGACTTTCTCAGTATCCCCTGTCTTCTCAATCGATTCATTCCTCTTTCACATATTTACTTTGTGATTTGATCCTCATTCATTCTCTCCATGTAACAAAACCATTTAAAGTATTTCTTTCATACTGATAATTCACTCTCACATTCAATCCACGTTCCTTCGGTACTCACTCATTCATGAGCCTCTAACTTCTTGTTTTATCACAGTCGCTTCTTAAGCAACCCACTCCTGTTGCATTTATTTTTTTAATTATAACTCTATAAGTTATAACTCTATAACTCATCTAATGATTCTAACGTGCCTGTATCTCATAAACTATTAAATATTCAATAAAGTCATAAAACCCAATCTGTCTAAATGGTTGCCTCTTCTCATCTTGCGTCCTCCATTCCAAAGGCTCCAGGGCTCTGCTGCCAATTTGCTAACAAGGGACTTGCTCACAAAATGTTGTATGGAACTCTATAAAATAGATCCCAATATAACTTTTATGAAATATGCATATAAAGTGTTGTGGGGAGGGGCTTTCCTGCTGTGTGAAGAAGGAAAGGTTGGCTTGGGATGGAAGTTGGAATTGCACCCCCTCCAAATCTTTCTCTCCCCTTCTCCCTCTCTCAACAACAGCCAAGTGGAAGTTGGTTTTCCTCAGCAGAGACATCTTCAGTCCTTTGTTAAGGCTGCTGAAGTCCAGTGTGTTGCAGCCCCATACTTTATTCTGGCCCTCCCAGGTGGCTAAGAGGTCACAGGTGGCAGGAGGAGGGGCAGTCTTCATGGGAATGGCATGGGCACGGGCACGGGCATGGGCACGGGCACTGCCACTGCCACTGCCACTGCCACTGCCACTGCCACTGCCACTGCCACTGCCACTGCCACTACACCTGGGGCTTTTGGCTTGCCTGCTCCTTGTTGTGGGAGCCAAACAGCTTAGCACCAAAACTGAGTTGCCCTCAGCTCTTTGCTGCAGCCTCTGGGAGTGAGGATGGGAGAAGGGGCAGAAAGGGACCTGATCTGGAGGCTGCAATGCAAACCAGAACTTGTAGGGTTTTCTGGAAGAGGAGTTGGGGTTTGTGCCACATAGGTACAGTACAGTTGACTTTCTTTCTCACGTTCATACATTCTTCAGTGATCTGCTAAAAAGCAAAATTCTGGTCTGCTCACTTTCTGCCTGTCAGAAAACCCCATGACCCTTCCCAAATTTTGATCTTGGTTAGATCTTGTAGTCTTTCAGTCAGTGTTTCTGACTGACACTCATAACTGAAATACACTACGGATGCACACACAGTGATAATATTTCCGTTGTTCCCTGTGATAAGAGGGATGTAAAATATGAGTGGACAACAAAACAAGATGTTCCTTTCTGAATTCCTCTTTGTAGACAAAACTTTGACAGAATTTGTCCATCCCCTCTTACTTTCTAAATGTTGTTTATTCTCTCAGAGTAAAGGTCAGGTACAAATAGTAACAATAACAACCACAAAGTTCTTGCACTTCTGGTACATATGTAGAAGAATGCAGAAGAAATGTCAGCAGATGTAATTTCCATAATGTTCAGATCAAATTGGGTGAGTTTGGAACCAGTATTTCCCAGATTTGGGAGAACCATGATGTCAGCAGAGCCCAGCTGGCTCCCATGGCTTTAAAAAGCATAGCAAAATATCTATCAATTTGGAAAACCAAGATGAAAAAAACCTAAGGTTTAAACCCTGGAAAAAGACATACTGTACATATAGACTTTAATTGCTGTGAAATGCTGTAGGCAGTTCTTCTGTTGCATATAGCTTCATTCTAGTCTGCAGCAACGTAACTACTATTGGATTATTACAATACACTCCACATGGGGCTGCCCTTGAAGACCACCCAGAAGCTATATCTGATTCAAAATGCAGTGGCGTGACCAGTAACGGGTGCCTCTTGGTGTGCCCATGTGTCACCACTGCTACTTGAGCTGCATTGGCTGCCAGTTGGCTTCCAAGTGCAGTTCAAGGTGCTGGTTATTACCTATAAAGCCCTGTATGGCATAGGGCCTGGATATCTGAGGGACCACTTATTTCCAATCGTTTCTGCCTACCCAGTACATTGTGGCAAAATGAGTGTACTTCCTGGTCCCCTATATTTAAACGTTGTCATCTTGTGGGGCTGAGGAAGTGTGCCTTCCTAGTTGCAGCCCCCACCCTCTGGAACAGCATCCCCTCAGAGATCAGGACAGCACCCTCTTTCCTGGGGTTCCTGAAAGCTCTGAAAACCTCCCAGGCCTGGGGCTGATATTTGTTATTTGTTTAATGACCCCTGTTTTATTTTGTGGATGTTGTTATTAGAGCATTTTAGTCTGGGCTGCCTGTTGATTTAATAAGTTTAGCTGTTTTTATGTCTTCTTAGTTTTGTGAACCACCCAGAGTCCACTGGAGTTGGTGGCCAATACATTTAAACAAACAAATAAATAAATAAACTGTGAGGCAAATTCTAAATAAGGAGTTCAGATTTGAAAAGCCTAGACATATAGCCATGACAGATGCAAATCCCATCAGTTGTTTGGTGAGTGGGCAGCCTTAGAATACTACTTAATAAATAAATAAAGCCTGCAAAATGACAAACTATATCTGTAGACACTTCCTTTTCTCTACATTAGGGATGTGCAGCTTTTCTTGACCCAAGGGCCATACTTGGCTTTTGAGTGGTGGGACAAACATTGCGTTCTAAAAAGTAGATACAGTAGAACAAAAATAACAACAAAGGCCCAAATTTGATCACATTCAAATGAATTCAAATACAGTTATTAAGATTGCTCCCTGCATTGCATCAAAAATGGCAACAACAATAATTCAGCAGCAACTTTAGATGAGTTCTGGAGGCCATATCCAAGGGTTTGGAAAGGTGCAAATTGTGCATCATTGCTATACCACTATTAAAAATGCAGACATCTTGGCCTCTTTTAATCTTGCCACTCAGTGCAAAAGTGGTAGAAAGAAATGCACACATGTGCTTCCCCTGTGTTTCCTTTTACTCTTACACCACTTTGTGAGATAGAAAGAGGAAGATCACCTCGTGATGGAAAATGGAACCCAGGTCTCCCTGTTCTAATATCACCACTTTACAACATATCAGTTGTTTCATTAGTATTTATGTTCATACGTAACTTCCCCCCCCCCCTCTCTCTTGATGCCAGCAGGTTTTGAGCAATTCAAAGTCTTAAAGAAATTGCAGGGGGTGGGGGAGAGTCCTAAAGGAGGGGGTGTGGGAAGAAAACCTTAGGATGCTCAGTGGTCAGAGAATGCTGAGAGCCTGTTGAAGGAAAAACCCAGAAAACAAGGAGGGGGGGATGAAATGACATATCCTTAGAGGAACACTGCACGCTGTGACATTTGTTGCAATTCTTATTTGTTTTATTCCAATACCATCCATTGGACTAGATTAATGGCATGCTGTTTTCTGTTCTACTAATCTTGACTGCCAATATGAGCAAGAGTGGGCAGGAAGAACAAAGATCTATATGGTCCCCATCAATTGAGTGATAAATCATCAAGAGAACAAATGCTAGGGTGGATACCAAAGCTGAGGTACCCCAAATGAGTCTTGACTCCTTTTCTTAACCACAAGACGGGACCACGGCATATTTATCTTTTCCCATGATGAAGATAAACACAAGAATGGCAATAAACTAAGACAGAATCTTATTTTGGTCCTGAAGCTGTAATTTTAAGTCCCCTGGGCAGTCAGCAGGCAAGCTGGCTGCTAGGAGTGTTATTTAAAATTCATAGTCTCGGCTTGGAACATTTATAGCATCTTGAGATCACCTTGATACAACTTTAAGCCGATAACGTTCTGCAAAATCTCCTTGCAATTAATTCTGTAGAGCTGGTTTTCATACATGTAACCAGATGGTATAACCTCCCCTCCCTCCCTGGATTCTCTGTCAGGTGTATAATTGTTGATAACTCTTTCTTGGCAATTAACAAACAGACTAACCTCAGGGATAAGCATAGATAATTATTAACAAGGAAAAACAACTATGTTGAGAGAAAAAAAATCACATTTTTGTAAACAGAAGGCTTACCAAATAATGCAACCTTCTGAGTTTCCAAGACTTTCCATCAGGAAAGATAATAAAACATCCAGAGAAAAGCAATGGGTGAAAATGTAGCTCACATTTGTAAATAAGCCATGTCTGACCCATGTTGGGAAGTCCTTGCAAAAAGAGATTCTCCCCAAATTTGCCAAGAAGAAGTAACTAGGAGTTGATCCCTCATTTTTGGAAATCCAGCTGCTAAAGCAAAACCAGATCCCACAGCTACAAGAGAGCTGTATGAAGTTTAAAAATAAAAGGTGTCAGAAGAGAACTGAACTAGCTAGGATGACTTAGTGATGAGAGGCTATGCAGCCCCAGAAGCAGGATCGTGCTGCTGAATGGCAGTGATGTTTCCCAAATCATACAGAGCTATATTGGGCAGGACAAGAAAAACAAAAGGGTTCTGCTGTGCTTGTTCTACATACCTAGCAACCCCTTTAAAATTAAAATTATGCATGGGTTGTAGTGTTAAAAACATGATGTCTGCAGCCAGGGGTAACCAATACAAGGATAGGTGTAGAGGCTGATGTGATATTTGCAGGACCCCTCTGAGTGGGTGGGCAGGAAATGTTCCTGGCTTGATAGAACGGTGGTGGAATCATCTTCTACCAAGCACTTTTTTATTATTATTAAATGACATGTTTTATGCAGTATTCAAAGACAGTATGTTTTTAGTGTTGCCTCTGCAGTCTATGCTTTCCTTTTCAACAGCCCAAAGACCAGACTGGATTTCTAAACATTCTAACACATGCTTCCCATTCACCTGCAGCTTCCTCAGAATGCAGCAGAACAATAGCTTCTGGTCTGCTCCTAGAATGGTGACTTGCTTTATTAACACAGTATTTGTTGGCTTTCAAACTCCAGGGCAGCGGAGGTGTTTCCTATAATTTTGATTTGTCCTTGAAATAGTGGCCAAGGGGCTGCTACCCCTTGAAATCTGAATACTTCCCATAATGAATGTGCTGGAATAAACATCGGCTTCTGGGCGGATTTACAAGGACACTTTGATATTTCATCATATAATGACTCACAGTTGAATGCCTGGACCACATCCATTGAGAAGCTCTGTGCCGGAGGTGATGTGAAATCATAAACATTTTATGTTGCTCCACAGATGTGTTTCACACATGCAAGTCATCAATTCCTATTCCAAGTATTTGATGATGAAGTTACAAAAGTGAATAAGCCCTCTACTCCTGCCTCTTCAACTGTAAACAGCTACTGAAAATATCCATAGCCCATTGTTTAGAAAATCCACTAATTCACCCTATTTTCCCTGTTTAAAAATTGTTTTGATATGGCCTCTCCTAGAATCAGTCACCTATTCTTTAATGTATTATTCTTATATTATAGCCCAAGAAGAAAAATCTAATCGATTTTAATATTTCTGGACGGCAACCTTTCATTACTTATTTATTTATATTTAAATTTATTAGCTGTCCAACTCCAATGGACTCTGCTATTAACGGTTGTAGTATCTCTTTTCTTTTGACTTCAGCTGTCAGACTTTGGTGTGATATATGTATTATATTGCACCATTTCAAGCTGGCTAATGGTGAATACCTTTACCAGTTTTCCAGTCTAGAAATAAAGGTAATACCTTAACTGAATTACAAAATGTTTAAAAAATCCTAAACCATCTATAATATGCTTAAAAAGTGCATACTATAAAAGCCTATTCTGAATGAAATGCATACAGTGTTAGATGATATACAACATAATCCTATACATAATTATTCAGAAGAAACCTCCATAATTTAACTGGCAAATAAAATAGAATTCTAGTCCTGCTAGAAGGACTAGAATTAGAACTAGATTCTAAAACTAGAATCTAGCCACTTGGTCCTACAAAATTATGTCCTGATAGGGAAGACCCTGATTAAAAGCATCCTTATCCATTCCAGACCTGTGTTTGGAATTCCCTGGAATTCTGGCTGGGAATTCTGTTCTGAAGTTGCACCTTCAGGACAACTGGAGGGTAACAGCTTGGAGAACACTGTGATTTTAGTCAGAGACAGAGCACAACTGTAATCCTCTGAGCTGATATTCTTTGATGTAGAAAACTCATGGGGGCTGAGGGAAGCTGGAACCCAACATTTGGATAAATACTAAGTTCTTACCCCTGCAACAGAACAATGAAT
This sequence comes from Python bivittatus, assembly GCF_059951505.1. Lineage (NCBI taxonomy): Eukaryota > Metazoa > Chordata > Lepidosauria > Squamata > Pythonidae > Python > Python bivittatus. Next base: position 79,282,758 of record NW_028277035.1, on the reverse strand, counting down.
TTTCCAACAGCCCATAAAGTCCAAGATGTATGTTTATCTAAGCTAATAAGTAGGTGAAAGTCTATTGTTCTCCATTTCTGTGCCTCAGGAACAGATTTATTAATACAGTCCAGTGATACATTTATCTTCTAACCTTATGGAAAAAGAGATGAACTTGGCTAGGAGCTGGCACTGACAGTCCAAGTTAAAATATTTATTACTCTTTCCTCTCTGTGATGAAGAATCTGGCAGATTCAAATCCCTTTGTGAGATATAGGTATTTCAACACAACAGGGCTCTTAATGACTTCTTAACTTCTCCCTTTCATGGGAAAAAATGAACATAACAGTTATTAAATTCAGGCCTCCTGATCAATTATTTGAAATACTCAGAGAGGCAAAGGTGAAAGAGTTTCCAACTTCTTGGTGTTTCTTTTTGCCATGATGATGATGATAGGGAGAAGACTAGTGGCCGCATGGCTAAATAAGAACTGTACAACACTGGATTTGAATGTAATTCTTTAAGAAAAACTGTACCATCTGAATGTCTTCAGTTATATCGTAGACTACAACTTGTAGTGTTATCTTTATTAAGAGGAAAAAGATTCAAGATGAAGTCTTTATAGGCTTGTCAGAGTCTAGACTACCACATTGTTGGGAGGACATTATTTTTGCAGTACTTTCTGCAAAAAAAGAAGTTAATTATAGTATTGTGATTAACTATATCCTCCAAGAGAAGTACGTATATTACCTAGCAACTAAAATTGCTACTGTTACAAGATATTTTATCTTTCTTCTCTCCTCAATTCAATTTTGCAATATATTTCTAACAACAACTATTACATTAATTTCATATTCATGTTTCCTTATAATTTCAGTATTGATGACCTACATCGGATTGAAGATAAACTCTGCAAATGCAGACAGTTAAGAACGGACATGTTCTGAAAAATGTTTGGGAAGAAGGACTTTGGACCTTTCTGTTATGCATTAAAGCTAGCTGAGAAAGCCCCCAAAAGGTGCTATTTCTTTAAGGAATCCACTTCACAAAGTTAATATGGCTCTTGAATCAGCATCGTCATTTGTTTGAGCTAACACAGAAGACTGAAACATTGAGCTGTTTAAATCAGTAGCAGAAAAGTGCTATACTGACGTGAGATCCACAACTCTCCTTTTGAATCATTTTACTGCTACTTGGTAACATGCCAGTTCATGCAGCTCTTTAGGACCTTGATATTGATTCTCTTCCACTGCACAATTTATCATGACTAGTAGAACCAGTCACATTAAGATACTGAAGTGTTAGAATGCGGTAGAACAGTGACAAGAACATCATGGACAACATTCCAAGTCTTCATTTTGGCCCAGTATCCACTGTACTTTTTAAAAAATTCATGGCACATAATGATTCTATTTTCCCATCCTCCTACACTTTCATGCAATGGATGGAACTGTAACTTTGTTCTTGCAACTGCAGTTTTGATTGGAAAAATCCATTTTTCCCATTACACTAAGCCTTGTTTACTTAAATGTATTTATTCAATAATCTGTGTTTGGCTGGGTTCACACAGCATGCCAGGCTATAAACCAGTTCATATTGCAACTGGGTTTGCCATGCTCTATTACCAAGAGTCCTGACTCTCATTCTGAAAAGGAAATCGCACCATAGTTTTCCTGGTTGTCACAAGATGGCTATGTTCCTGCTAGCATTTCTTCCATATAGAGGCATCTCAACCTGGAATAAGCATTTATGACAACAGTTTCCCCTTGTCCTACCTGCACTATAATCTGTGTCCTTTTCAGAAACAGCATTGCTACACACTCTTAAGTCTGTCTAAGGAGCAAGAAGAATTAAGTCTAATTCATACTCTGAAGAAGTATTCTCTGGAACCTGGGTTTTGAATTTCTTATAAAAAGGCCACATTTGAAATGCACGATCTCTCTGATGTTCCTTGAATGTTTTGATATTAGGGAGAGCAATGGAACCTGTGGGCACAATCCTGCTCTCTGTCTATCTCTATCATGTTTATAGGACTTCTTCAAACATTTTGTTAACACAACTACAGCCTAAATATTACACTTGCTTTTCAAGATAAGTTATTGAACCTCCCTGAAATAGGTGACTGGAGACTCATGCAAGGGAGAAGATCCTAAGAAGATTTAGAGAGGGTTTTTACATTTTCTTGTTTGTTTACAATGTCTATGTGCATTAGATAATGTGCTATATCATAGAAAACTCAAACCAAAAATAAAGAATGAAGAAAAACAACTATTTCCTTTTTGTATATTTATACTACCAATACAGACTTCTCAGAAGAGATGTCTACAGCATACATCTGCTTTAAGAAATAACTACAGCACTGAGAGCAATCAGTCCATGGTTTTGTCATCAAAAAGCTCTTGTTCCATTATTTACCATTATTAGGCTGCAAGAGAGAATACAATGTCCTAAACATAAGAAAAGCCACGCTGCATCAGCTGAATTATGTTAGCTATTCTAAAAGGCATAGTTAAACAAAATAATAGATATTTGGGGGCGGGGGTGGAATCTAGTCATCTAAACTAATTTTAACAAGATATGATGGACTGATGGAGGGGTTGTACTTCTCTTGAATTGCTAACTAGCAGATAATGTAGAAATGAAGATAATTTCTAGGTTCCTCTACTGAAAAAAGTCAAGAAAGGAAAACCAGATGTTCTCCCATATTCAGAAGTACACAAGAGTGAAGACTCAATTAGCTGCTATACTGTTGGGATTTTCAAATAGCAGGCAATGTATGCCTTCCACACAACTGGGGTTTGTATGATACATCTTTATAAAAAGCCAGGAATTTTTTTTACATTTGTGTATAGAACATGATTTTTCTTTCTGGTTATGGAATGCCAGTAACATTCAGAATTGTGCAGGCCCTCTGGCCTGCCTATTTTACTTTATGAAAATGGAATGAAACAATACATTATCTCCTCCCCACAAGTCTCCCCCCAGTTTTTATTAATGGCAGATCTAAGCATTGCATTAGCATGGGAGGCTTTCCTAAGAAGATCTGAACAGTTGCTGGGAGAAGTGCCCATTCCATGTGTATTCCCGTCTTCTTAGGTAATTGGCTATTACTTGACCAGGCAGCAATAGGCTGTATTACCTTTATTGACAAGTCAATAAAACAATAATTTATGTCTTATGTGCTTCATTTCGGACCATTCTTAGAATGAGGTCCAGCTCTCTGAGACCTTGAATACGGTTTTTCCTTTTGATCGTGTCTTCTGAACTTCACACGCCAATCCAATTCTGCTGCACTTGAGGCTTGAATCAATACTTGAGGCTTGAATTCAATTCTTCTGCAATTCAGCTGAGAAATCCAGTCTATTCTGATCAAAACAGACTATGAACTAAAAAAAAAATGCATCTGCTTTCTTGCCAGAATGTCTCAAGGCTACAATTCTAAGCATAAACACCTGGGAATACATCCCACTGAGCACAGTGGAGCTTACTGGTGAGTAGCTGTACAGAAGGTTGGATTGCATTTTTCACAGAGTAGAGGTGCATAATGTTTTCTGGACCACAAGTCACATTTGACCTTTGAGTGATATGTCAGAGGGTTTACTTCAAAAATGGGCAAGGTCAAGAGGAAGAAGTGGACAGGCTAGGAGCAAAATGAAATGTGATAGTTTAATATTAATTTAATTGAAATTATTCTACAGTAGGTCCTGGTAGCCCCTAATTGACTTTGGCTGAACTTAAAAAGCTAAAAGGGATAGACCTGGTTATCACTCAGATGGAGGCCACCAGGAAATCTTATATAGTCAGGACCAGAAATATTGGAACAAGGATAACTATTTTGGCATTTGCCCTCTGTACACCACCACATTGAAGATGAAAGGAAACACACCCAGATGGGAGCGAAGTCAGGACTTTCAGCTGTAATTCAAGGGGTTTGACAAAAGTGGGCACTAACCATTCAGGAAGTACAGCCAGTGGCATACACACACACCCATTGTTGGTGGCTCATAAGTAATGGAACAAATGGCTGACAAGCAGCTGCATGGCCAGGTGTGGCCTGTTTCCTGGGTACCCCATGACCAATCAAGCAGATAAAAGGCCTGGAGGTGGTTCTGAGTGTTACATTTACATTTGGTAGCTGTTCACTGGAACTCTCAACATGAGGTCCAAAGAGGTGTCCATGCAAGTGAAGGAGGTCATCATTAGGCTGAGAAAACAAAATAAACCCATCAGAGAGATAGCAAAAACATTGGGAGTGGCCAATACAACAGTTTGAAGCATCTTGAAAAAGAAGGAATTAACTGGCAAGCTCAGCAACAGCAAAAAGCCTGGAAGACCATGGAAGACAACTAAAGTGGATGACCGCAGAATTCTGCTCATGATGAAGAGGAACCCTTTCACAGCATCTAGCCAGGTCAAGAATGCTCTTGAGGATGTAGGCATGTCATTGTTGACATCTACAGTCAAGAGACGGCTTTATGAATGTAAATATAGAGGCTTCACAACAAGGTGAAAACCACTGGTAACACTCAAGAACAGAAAGGCCAGATTAGACTTTGCCAGCAAACACCTAACAACACCTGCCCAGTTCTGGAATAAGATTCTTTGGACTGATGAAACCAAGATTAACTTGCACCAGAATGATGGGAAGAGAAAAGTATGGTGAAGGAAAGGAACAGCTCATGATCCAAAGCATACCACACCATCAGTCAAACATGGTGGAGGCAGTGTTAAGGCATGGGCATGTATGGCTGCCAATGGAACTGGGTCACTGGTGTTTATTGATGACCTGACTGCTGATAAAAGCAGCAGGATGAATTCTGAAGTGTATAGGGCTATGCTTTCTGCTCAGATTCCGCCAAATGTTGCCAAACTGATAGAATGCCGCTTCATATTGCAGATGGATAATAACCCAAAACATACAGCAAAAGCTATCCAAGAGTTTCTCAAAGGAAAGAAGTGGGATGTTCTTCAATGGCCAAGTCAGTCACCTGATCTTACTCACTTACTGAAGACAAGACTGAAAGCAGAAAGACCCACAAGCAGCAGCTGAAGGCAGCTGCAGAAAAGGCCTGGCAAAGCATTTTGAGGGAAGAAACTCAGCATTTGGTCATGTCCATGGGTTCCAGACTTCAGGCAGTCATTGACTGCAAAGGATTTTCATCCAGGTATTAAAGGCGATCCTTATGTTTGTCATGATTTTGGTTTGTTCCATTACTTATGAGCCACCAACGTGGTGTGTGTGTGTGTGTGAATGCCACTGGCTGTACTATCTGAATGGTTAGTGCCCTACTTTTGTCAAACCCCTTGAATTACAGCTGAAAGTCCTGACTTTGCTCCCATCTGGGTGTGTTTCCTTTCATCTTCAATGTGGTGGTGTACAGAGGCCAAATGCCAAAACAGTCATCCTTGTTTCAATATTTCTGGTCCTGACCATATTAGGTGGTAGATTATATTGGGGGGGGGGGGAACATTCTGTGAGAAAGTAAAGGCAAATTATTTTGTATTGTTGCTGAGAATAATGCTTAGACATGTCAATAAAATTACCAGGATTCAACCTCAATTTGAACGAGACTTTACTTTCATTTTTCTTTAAAATAAATGATTTCAATTACTAAGATTATTTCCCATAATAAAATTTCTTCTGTCCATCAAAAGCATGACTCAGTGGCAAGCCTCCTTCTCTGGAGCTGCATCTAAGGTGAGAGAAACACCTATGGCCTGGGGCCTCAAGTCATGCAGACCTTGTCATGAAGAGACCTGTTGAGGAATGGGTGACCAGCTTGTTAATATAGCCTCCTGAGCATCCCAGGTGAGAATGGTAAGGGATTATTAATAATGTTTCCACCTGATAGTTGCCAAACTGAGACCCTTTCCAGACAATAAGCATACAGCCAGAAATGTGCAGTCATTGTCCTGCAAGGCACTCCTTCTGTCTCTGGATATAATGCTTCCTCAGCCTCATATCACCATCTATTTTTCTTGAAAAAATGTGGGCTCTTTGGATTACAGTGATGTGGTTTGTACAAGTATCATAGGCACCTATGAGATCATTCCTTTTGACATCACGAGGTGAAACAGCATCTCCATGGCCATCAGCAGGCTCTGAATGGGGCTTTGCGAGGCACCTGAAACAGACTAGTCTCAGACGTGAATAAGCTATTCAGTTCCTTATCTGTCAGCATTCAGATATTTGCTTCAAGACTTAAGCTGGATTTGCTCCTAAAATTAAATTGTCTGGGGCTTTTAAAGGCTTTTTATAGTTGTAATGGTTTTTGAAGGATTTATGGTTACTTTAATCTGGTGTGTCTGGCTGTTACTTTTATTGTTTCTATTTTTTTTTTTTTTAACTGTTGGAAGCTGTCCCTCTGAATTCTATGTTAATGTGGGAAAAAGAAATGTTTTACAAGAAATAGATTCAGGCCTTTTTTCAGGATTTTGCTTTGAGACTAGTTAGGCCAAGATAGGGGTGACATTATTTGTCTGGTTACTAATGCTGTAAGACCATTATTGGCCAAGGGGGAAATTTTTCCTCTGATGTAAATAGTAGCTATTGCTGGAAACTATTCTGGACTGCATCTATAATAGGGACTAAGAGTTCAGCTTCTTTCCCTGATATCATTGTTTCAGTCTAGAGTGAGAGAGTTGCAGCTGCTATTTAAAAAAAAAAATAGTCATACAATTACTAATTGCCTGAATAATCTAATATCTGTTTGGCCTTGGTTTTAGCTCCCATTACTGCATTCATTTTTCAAGCTGATTATGCATGATCTCTCTCTCTCCCTTTCCCCATCTTCCTTTAAATGAACTAGAGGGAAACTTTCTTAGATTTTCATAATGAATGCAGATCTGAGTGAGATAGACGAGAGGATTAAAATATAGGGAATTTCAAGGGATGAAGACTTCTTCCTCTTCCTCCTCTCCTCTCTTCCTCCTGTTGGTGGCTCAAGGATAAGGCAGCTGTGCCCCTTCAAAGTCAGCTTGAAGAGGAGAGAAGATGGGAGGAAAAGCAATTTTCCTTTAAATTTCCTAAGAGCTCAAGTAGCCTTAGCTGTCCAATTGCCATCTCATTCCAAAGTAGAGGTAAAGTCTCTTTCAACTTGAAGGAGCCATCTTAATGCCGGGTGACTTCATGGACGCATCCAGGTAGTTTTCTTGGCAACAATAAGGATCTTGTTTGGAAATCTGTCTGTAATGTGTTGCTTGAATTAATAGCAGAGACATATTGTGGTTGTACAAGGTCTGAAGCCTTGTCCAGAATAATTTTCAAAGTATACAGAGCTCTATCTAAATATGGTTTGCCATTGTCTTCCTTCAGGATTTTTGTTATCTTCCCAGTCCAGCTTACAACACTGGATTTCCTGGAGGAATCAAATCATTACCAAGGCCCACCCCCACTTAGCTTGTGAGTTCAAGCAAAGTGCTGGCACCATCTTCAAGTAGGAGCTTTTCATACATATTAATTTTTGTTGCATATCATCACTTTTGGAAATATGGAGGAGACTGTAGTCCAGCATCATTGTGGCTTGTGCTACTAGTTGTTCTACCCAAGTAAGTAATGAATTGAAAAATAATGGATTGAATACAACAGCAAAGTCTTTTGGAAATTATTAATTTAATAAAGAAACAAAGGAAATATTGGCATAAAGAACAAAGGAGACCGAACACAGTGTCTAACCCATTATCTTAAATGTCTCTACACTAATGCACAAAGTATGAGTAACAAGCAAGATGAAATAGATGCAAAGAGACACAAATGTATATAATTCTACAGAGACGAATTGCGACAGTGGAACATTAAGCTTCATGGATGCAATATGATTCAGAGGAACAGGTAACACAAGAAAAGAGATGGTATAGAGCTGTATTTCAGGAACTTGTCTATACAGAAGTCCACTAGCCTGATGGTAACACAAGTGTTGAAAGCGTCTGGGTTAAGATAAAAGGCCAATCTATCAGGAAGGATATTTTGCTAGGAGTTTGCTATAGACCACCAAGCCATTCAGAAGAGGTAGATGAAGATTTATTAAAGCAGAAAACTAAAGCCTCAAGAATCATGAAGTGGTAGTGATGAGATTTCAACTACCCAACCTCTGCTAAACACAAGATATCATGTACATTCTTTATCTGTGTTGGTGATAATTTTCTCTTTCAAAAGGTTGAAGTGGACACTAGGAATCTGCTACCTTGCGTTTGGTCCTTATAACAGGAAGGAGTTGACTGACAACAGTAAAGTGGTGGGAACTTTGAGTGCAAGTAGCCATGTATTGGTAGAATTCTTGAGTTTAACAAAAAGCTTGTAATAAAAACAATAAAAACCATGGATTGGAGAAAGGCCAATTTTAATTAGCTAAGATAAATAATAAGGAACATGCCTTGGGAAGAAAATCTTAAGACAGAGGTTGCCACTGGCTGGGACTTCTTGAAATGGGAAGGACAGTGCTGGCCCAAACATACCAATGAGGAAGAAAATTAGCAGACATCTAAAGGAGTCAATGGGGATGAACAGGCAGCTTGCAAATAAGCTAATAGTAAAGAAGGATGCTTATTGGAAATGGAAGGAAGGGCTAATGACCAAGGAAGTTCACGAAGCTTCAGCTCAGAATATGGGAATGCATTTAGGAAACCAAAGGTGGAAAATGAGCTAAGGCTAGCAAGAGAAGCAAAATCTAGCCTTTAAGGGTTTCATCAAACACGTCAGTAGCTTCCTGATGGTAAAATCTGTACCACAGTGGAATAGTCTACCCATAAAAAGACAGAAGATTTTATTCTGAAGATCTTTAAGAAAAGGCTGGACAGCTACCTCTCAAAGGTGGTTTAATTTGTTTTCCTGGATATTAGTCCCTTCTAATTCCACAATTCTTTGCTTTTCTGAATCAGTCTTCCTTTCAATATACTTTGGGGGTGGGGCTGTCAAAGGGCAGTTATAATATTTGAATCAGGCCTTAAAAGATTGACTAGGCCTTGGGATGAGATGGCACTCATTGTTTGCTCATTGCTAAACGCTGAGCTCTAAACTAAATGTGAGATACAAAATATTTATATGTATAGGTGCAATTTGGGATGATCACTAATTTTAAATTTCCCAAAGACAAACCAATTAATTCATTTCTCACCTAAATCACCGGAATAGATTTAATTAATATTCGCACCACCTCCAGATCTTTGCAAACATTTCCCTCTAATTAATTTTTGCCAGTTCTCTTCAAATTCAGTCACAAGGAAATGGGAAGGACACTATCTCTGCAACAGAGCACTTGTTCTGGGTGCAGAATGCCCCAGATCTGTGGCATCGATAGCTAGACTTGGAAAATAATTCTGGTTACCACCTTAGAAAGCTGGTGCATGGACCACTGCTCTGACTCAGTGTAAGACACCATCCTATCTTCTGTATTGCTGGGTTTAGTCCCAGCACACTCACGCTTGGATCAAATTGCCTCCTGTGTTAGAATTAAAGCATTCAGCCAAGCCCTATGCTTACTTATTTCAGGGTACTTGTTTATTTATACATCATTCTCTACTTGCTGGAGGGGGAAAAAAAATCATAAAGGAAAGGATCTTCTCTGAGCCTATTTAAATCAAGCACTGTAACCTTAAATCTAAATTTGCCCACCAATCAAAAAGCAGCCTTGGTGATTCCCTGTGAATTGTAAAGGCTTGATTAATTTCCTGTTAGTTTCTGAACTACCTTATTAAAAAAAAAGAGAGACAAACTAGACCAGCCGTAGATCTAGTTCTAGCTTTATTCCCCATATATTTGCAATATGATAAAAACTGTCAATGTCAAAAACTTATCGTGACTTCATCCCCTTTGTACTTTTCTCCTGTTGTTCAGAAGAGTTCAACATTAAGCCAAGAAGTTTACAGTTTTAATTAGGACACTGAAGAAGGAATACTTCCATAAATATGCTTACCTGGTGAGTGAAACTTCAGACCTGAAATAATACAATGATGCATATCTTCAGTTGGTTTGGTTGGCTCTTTATCAAGTTGACTTTACAGGGAAACACTTGGCCCCATCAACCAGAAGTACCAACAGCAAAAAGAATTTTTCAAGCTATTTTTCACTGTGTTATCTAATAAAACAGCAAATATTAGCTTTCTGGTATGCCCAGGTTAACGAAGCATATTGTGTTTTTTCCTACCTGTAAAGTTTCAAATAGCTGCTAAGTGCAAAAAAGTAGTTCATTTGTATTATGAGCTACCTTCCTAATTTTTTGTATCACATGCAAACCAGAAAGTTGCAGAAAACCTGAGGAATTGATAAATCTGGTGCAAACTAAGATTTGCCATGAGAAATAGGGAAATTAACTTGGGTGCTAGGAATCTGGCTACATAGGTCATGTAACTAGAAGGAGTCAGAAGTAGAGGAAATAGGATCCTCAGATGTTAAGGTACAATGAAATTAATAAAGGTAAATCGATTATGGAAGCAATATTGGGGCTTCTTTGCTGACAATGCAGAGCCCACAAGGAAATCAAAATTGAGGATCTCTCAAAAGGAACAGGAAGTTTGTTACAAGGAGTTGAGAGGGAAGAAACAAAGTATGAGGGATAGTATAAAAACAGTCAAACTGTGAATTTGGAGTTTTTATCTACCTATCAAGTTCTTCCCAAGGACCTGGGATAGGCAGATGTTGTTTGATCCTGGTAAAGGTATTGTCATAGGATATAAGCTGTTCCAGGTAAAGCTGCCTTTTGCAATTGGCTGATGGTGATTTTGTCAATTTGACTGATGGTGATGTTGTCAAATTGATGATGATGATGATGGCCTTCAAGTCAGTCTTGACTGCTGGCAACTTCCTGGACAAGTCCCTGTAGTTTTCTTGGCAAGATTCTAGAAATAGTTTGCCATTGCCTCCTTCCTAGGGCTGAGAGAGAGTGACTGGCCCAAAGTCACTCAGCTGGTTTTGTGCCTAAGGCAAGACTAGAACTCATGGTCTCCCAGTTTCTAGCCTGGTGCCTTAACCACTACCCCACACTGGCTATAGATACTAGCAAATGTATGGGGGAGAAAAGGAGAAAAGTAAAAGTTAGCCTGGAGCAATGCGTAGGATGAGAAGAAAAGAGAAGAAACAGCTGGCCTAAAATAAGAGGCAACTCAAGGACATAAAGGGGAGTCCAAACATTAAAGTAATTAAATATGATTTGAAACTAAAAGAGATAAGAGGCAAAGTGGTAAGTCTCAGCTGTGAGTGGACCGTGGCTGGTGGAGCCAAGAGGAGCAGATGGGATTCAGATGGGCTAACAAGGAGGAAGTTCAACAAAAATCAAGAAGCCAAGAGAAGGAGCCTAGGAAACTGTTCCATGAAGTTTTCGAGAGGTGACTATGGTTTATAAAGGAGGTGAGGAAGAGTTGAATTGTTCGAATGTGTACTGTGCTTTTGAACTGTACTATTCCTTTAAAGAAACTTTCTAGCTGTGAACCAGCCTCTCAGGACCGAGGGATTCATCTTCTTTCAGTTCAGTAGAATTGAAGAGAAGCCAAAGCCACCCTGCTTTGGGAGATTTCTTGGGGGATCATCTTCATGAACTCAGGACTAGCTATTGTGTAAAAGTCAAGGCTACCCTTGAGCAACATGCATTAATTAGGGCAGGAACCATAGAATTCACAGCAAACAGCTACCTTTTGAGAATAAGGATGTGGAGACATTTTCAGAACAAGTTTTCAAAGTTTCCAATGTTTTAAGAAAGAAGGTGCAAGAGATGGCTTCCTGAATACAGTACTGCTAATTCAACAGAGGGGAAAGGCTCCTCTGAGTTGAGCTTGACTCCAGGTGACTACCTGAACAGGTCTATGTAGTTTCCTTTGGTCACCCTAGGAAAATGGCTGGCCATTGCCTTCTTCTGAGATGTTTGCTCTTATTCCTTTCTTGGTCATCCACCATCTAAGTACTAACGAGGTCTGAGCTTGTTCATCCTTTTGAGATCAGCAACAGTCAACTGAAGATTCTTTCCCAAAACTTTAACAGTAAAATTAGGTGCAATAGAGTTCTTAAGAGTCAAGTCATGATTATTCCTTTTATCATAAAACATATCAGGATACACAATAGACCTTTGGTGACCATTCAGGCTGCCATGTTAATATCATGGAAAAGTGATCCATTGGAGTAGAATGGAGATCTGAATATAAACAACATCTAAACATCTCTGACCTAATAGGATATATAATTGTTGTTACATTGACAGTGAACGTGGGTCCTAAGAGATCACAAAGCATGTCACAGAGAGATAGATTAGAGGCATACTAAGGCAAGATTTACCGAAACCAGATTGATTATATACTTTGCAGCCAAAGATGGAGAAGCTCTATACAGACAGCAAAAACAAGACCAGGAGCTGACTGTGGCTCAGATCATGAGCTTCTTACTGCAAAATTTAGGCTTAAATTGAAGAATGTAGGGAAAACCACTAGACCACTCAGGTATGACTTAGATCATATTCCTTGTGAGTACACAGTGAAGGTGATGAATAGATTTAGAGGATTAGATTTGGTAGACAGAGTGCCTGAAGAACTATGGACGGAGGTCTGTAACATTGTACAGGAGGCAGCAACTAAAACCATCCCAAAGAAAAAGAAATGCAAGAAAGCAAAATGGCTGTCTGATGAGGCTTTACAAATAGCTGTGGAAAGAAGGAATGCGAAAAGCAAGGGTGAAAGGGAAAGATATAAGCAACTGAATGCAGATTTCCAGAGAATAGTAAGGAGAGATAAGAAGGCTTTCTTAAATGAACAATGCAAAGAAATTGAGGAAAACAATAGAATGGGGAAGACTAGAGATCTCTACAAGAAAATTGGAGATATGAAAGGAACGTTTAGTGCAAAGATGGGCATGATAAAGGACAAAAAGGCAGGGACCTAACAGAAGCAGAAGAGATTAAGAAGAGGTGGCAAGAATACACAGAAGAACTCTACAAGAAAGATCTTAATGTCCCTGATGTCCACGCTGGTGTGATCACTGACCTTGAGCCAGACATCCTAGAGAGTGAAGTCAAGTGGGCCTTAGGAAGCATTGCTAACAACAAAGCTAGTGGAGATGACAGTATTCCAGCTGAGTTATTTAAAATACTAAAAGATGATGGTGTTAAAGTGCTGCACTCAATATGCCAGCAAGTTTGGAAAACGCAACAGTGGCCACGGGATTGGAAAAGGTCAGTTTACGTTCCAATTCCAAAGAAGGGCAACGCCAAAGAATGCTCAAACTATCGCACAATTGCACTCATTTCACATGCTAGCAAGGGTATGCTCAAAATCCTACAAGCTAGGCTTCAGCAATACATGAACCGAGAACTACCGGATGTACAAGCTGGGTTTCGAAGAGGCAGAGGAACTAGAGATCAAATCGCCAACATTCGCTGGATCATGGAGAAAGCACGAGAGTTCCAGAAAAATATCTACTTCTGCTTCATTGACTATGCAAAAGCCTTTGATTGTGTGGATCACAACAAACTGTGGCAAATTCTTAAAGAGATGGGAGTACCAGACCACCTTACCTGTCTCCTGAGAAATCTGTATGCGGGCCAAGAAGCAACAGTTAGAACCGGTCATGGAACAACCGATTGGTTCAAAATAGGGAAAGGTGTACGACAAGGCTGTATACTGTCACCCTGCTTATTTAACCTATATGCAGAGTACATCATGAGAAATGCCAGGCTGGAAGAATCACAAGCCGGAATCAAGATTGCAGGGAGAATCATCAACAACCTCAGATATGCAGACGATACCACCCTAATGGCAGAAAGTGAAGAAGAACTAAAGAGCCTCTTGATGAGGGTGAAAGAGGAGAGTGCAAAAGCTGGCTTGAAACTCAACATTAAAAAAACTAAGATCATGGCATCTGGACCCATCAATTCCTGGCAAATAGAAGGGGTAGAAATGGAAGCAGTAACAGACTTCATTTATTTGGGCTCCAAGATCACCGCAGACGGAGACTGCAGCCATGAAATTAAAAGACGCTTGCTCCTTGGGAGGAAAGCTATGGCAAGCCTAGATAGCATATTAAAAAGCAGAGACGTCACCTTGCCGACAAAGATCCGCATAGTCAAAGCTATGGTTTTTCCAGTAGTAATGTATGGCTGTGAGAGCTGGACCATAAAAAGGCCGAGCGCCGAAAAATTGATGCCTTTGAACTGTGGTGCTGGAGAAGACTCTTGAGAGTCCCCTGGACTGCTAGGAGGTCAAACCAGTCAATCTTAAAGGAAATCAACCCTGATTGCTCATTGGAAGGATCAATAATGAAGCTCAAGCTCAGATATTTTGGTCACCTAATGCGAAGAGAGATCTCTTTGGAGAAGACCCTGATGCTGGGAAAGATTGAAGGCAAAAGGAGAAGAGGACGGCAGAGGATGAGATGGTTAGATAGCATCACTGAAGCAATGAGCATGAAACTGAGCAAACTCAGGGAGGCAGTGAAGGACAGGAAGGCCTGGCGCGATATGGTTCATGGGGTCACGAAGAGTCGGACACGACTTAACGACTAAACAACAACAACAACAACAAAAAGGCAAGATTATTATCCAAAATGATCTCTCTGGCTTTATAATTTGTCACCCCATCCCTCACATACACACCCTTAGATATATTTTGTATGAAACTTCTTCACCTCTCCAGAGAGCTGACATGCAGATAAAAGTACTAAAAACAAACAAACAAACAAAAAACAGCAGCAACAACAACAAAAATATATACTTTTCCTAGAATAAAATGCTGGTTGAAAGGAATATTGCACTAACTGGAGTCTGGCACTATCAAGTTAATACCTGTTGCTTAGTGATACATTTTGCCTCAAAGTTAAAATTAGATCCTGTAAAATAAACTTTGCGAGGAGTTTAACAAATTAATCTACTAGAAGAAAATAATTCACTTAAATCCTAGCTTCATTCATTATGGCTTTTGTAATTAAAGCAAATAGCAAATATGTTTATAATTATATGGGATTACTTTCAAATTAAACCCTTTACAAAAGAGAGTTTAGAATTAACACTGTTTTATGTTACTGAGTGCTGTTGCACACATGAGGTTCCGGTGGGAAATATGCCATTATTAAAATGCAGAACTGAGAAGGGCCAGAGACTGCACTTTTAATTAAAAAAATAAAGTAATTAAAATTTAATGTAATGTGGTGAAACCACTGGAATGGACAGGGATCAATGTTTTGGGGTGCTCTGGGGTGACTCAAAATAAATACGTTAAACCCTGCAAAACCTTAATCTCAGTATTTTCAGAACAAGAACATCAAGAAGAAAAAAAAAATTGCCAAACCTTGGGAGCTGTATAGGAGGGTGTAAAAATGGGGCTAAGCTGAATTTATAGCAAATAGTGTATCAAAACCCTAAGTGCAGTTGTTCCTATGTAACAATTACTGCATCTCAAAAGAGAGTAGACAAACTCACAGAGAATAAGGCTATTAATAGCTATTAGTCCTAATGGCATTTATTTATTTATTTATTTGTTTATTTATTTGGTAAATTTATATAGCTGCCACTCACATATGTGACTGGGCAGTGACAAAGTTAAAAAAGAAGAGTACAACAAATAATGAAAAAAACATAACAAAAAGCATGAAGCACATTAAAAGCAGTAAAACCATTAAAACCATAAAACATAAATTTGTGGGAAAGCGCAGTTCATTGCCCTACCATTAATTATATTCATATCCTACTTACGGATTTCCCATTGTTCTCTGGTTGGCCATTGTGGGAACAGAATGATGGACTAAATGATATTTTTGGCTTGACCTACCATAATTCCTGTTCTATCTTCAGAGAATAGGGGCGTACAGTGGCAAAAAAGCAATACCACTCATTATGTGAGTCATACTATTTGGAGAGAGTAAGGGAGATGACCTAGATAGAGATATGCAGTAATTGTAACCTAAGCAAAGAGGGCTGAAATGTTCTTTAAGTTCTGAGAAGGAAAGATAGCATTTGGAAGAGCCTCAGGCAAGCTTTTCCCTGATTCACTGGGATACAAGGAGGAGGGGAGGTAAAGCATAATCAGGTTTGCAAGATTTTTGTTATTATAACCTATCTTAATAAAATGTGATTTTACCCTTCCTGAGGAATTTATTTTCTGGTCAGATCTACCTAGTAGGGCTGATAGTAAAGCAGCCACCTTATGGATCTGATCTGGCTTTTCATGAAAGAAGAGCAAAGTGTCATAATATTTATTATCATTGCATTTTTACTTCCAGGAGGGGAAATTGGCTCATGAAATGAGGGCCCCAAAAGCTTACTAGCCTTGGATGCCATGCACCTTAATTTGGGTGGGGTTGTCCATTGCTGCACATTTAGTCTCAGAGTTGGACCAACTGAAAGAAGCAACTGCATCTGTTGAATTTAACTTTTTCATCCTTTCATCCCCCATGAAACATTGGTACAGAAGGTACAGAAATATTGTCCAAGAACAGGGCTTTGTACAGAGGCTATCTGGACTGCAAGAGCATCTTTTCTACCTTGGTGCCAGAAGCAGACTACAATGCATTGCTTAATTTAACTTTTGTGGAGGAGATTGGTTTGCATTTATAATCCCAGCCTCCAATCTTAAGGTAAGGAACATGCAAAGTAGCTCAATAAATTAAGTGATCTGGAAAACGCAGTCCAATTCTGCTGTAATTTAAGCTTTAAAGAGAGGAGATGTGAACTGCAAAAACCCTGCTGGGTATTAGTGCTCCAATGTAAAAATGCTGATGAATTCTAGTCAGAGGCAGGTGCATAAGCCAGTGGTGAATATCTAAGGGAAGACTGTCAGCCTTGGGAGGTAGTCCAGACAAGAAACACACTCAGGAATACTAGCTCTATCTTTATTGTAAGGTTACATTAACAAAATCTTGCAAGTCTGGAAGTACATTTTTCCTCCCTCGCCTTTATAGCCCAAGAAACTAGGGAGGGTCTCTTCTGCGATGTTTGCCACACCCCCATTGCTTCAGTGGGCTACGTTGCCTCTTATCTGACCATTGGCTATTCTGCTGCTCTTTCTCCTGTCTCCCCAGGTCATTCTCACATACCATTACAAAGATGAAGAGAAAGCTTGGATGTGAAAATCTCTGGAAGGCTGTATCCATCTACCAGTGATGACTAGTCTTGCATTACAGATTGGTAAGGTAATTGATATGTTCTCATTGGGATAACTGCATTCAGCTATCCAGCTACAATAGGCAGATGTTAAATTATTGCTAAGGTTAAGCTTTATTTCTTCATTAAGAATGAAAATCAATGACAAAGCACAGTTCTCAGTCAATACCTATAAATAAAAACTATTTCCTTCCAGAAAAAAGCAGAACTCTCCCCTAGAACAATGGTCTTTTATTTTATTCATTTCAGAAGGTTACTAAAATGTTAGGATGGTAACTTTAAGATGTGTGGACACATCTTAAAGTCACCAAGATTGAGAAACAGAGCTAAAAAAAAAAAAAAAAAGAATGTTAGGATAGTAGTGCTGAGAAATTTAAAAGAACAAAGAAACATTTAGTAATTAATCTCTTAGAAATTAATCTCAGGAGTAGTATGTACGTTTTCCCCAAACAATTGGAGAAAAGTAAATAAATAGCTGACTTCATCTAAGTCACCTGGAAGATACACAAAGGTTTAGAGAATCTGAACCCTACTTTAAAACGTACTATTTAAAGCATCCCAGAATTCATAAGCCATTCGTTATGATGATGCGGATGGTCACTGTAGCCTCATGCTCTTTCTATACTTTTTAAATGCAACAATAATTAGCAGAAAGGTAAAAAAATAAGATATTAAAAATGTAGTAAACATTTCATCCCAACACACTTGATTAGGTTCACTCATTTTTAAATATAATTTTTATTGAAAGAGAATTTTACACAAGATTCAAAAAAAACTACAGAAACTTAAACAGAAAATAGAAAAAAGCAAAAGACATAAAAGAAGAAAAAGTGAAAGAGAGCAAAAAACAAAGAAAAAAGAAAGAAAAGATAAAGAAATGACTTCTTTGCAGCAGTTATAACATAACTAGACATAATGACCATTGAGTCATCATTGCAGAGATATCGCCTTACCTAAACAGAGAAACAGAATGACCAAGGGCAAAAAGCAGTGGGAGTATGAGTGACTTACAACTTGCTGCCAGGTTCTCGGTTGACTTTGCTTGTGGGAAGCTGGCAGAGGGCATCAGAAATCTTCCTTCCTTCCTTCCTCCTTCCTCCTTCCTCCTTCTTCCTGCCTTCCCACATATAATATAGGCATGTGCCATTTGCCCTCCACTCACAACCCTCAGAAGAGCTCCAGTGAAGCCTCCTCCTCCTCCATTAACCAGTGGAACTGCCTGCCACTTTGCTGGTGGGACGTGGAACAAAGGGAGCCATGGACCGCAAAGAAAACTGTACCCCTGCTCCTCATTCTGGCATGTCCCTAAGGGCCTCCCTGAGGGAGGAACGGGGCTTACCCATCAACTGCCAGGACCCCCCAGTGAGCCCTATCTTGCCAGCAAGCATCCAAGTCACTTCCTCATCCTTCCCTCAAATGCCCACCACCATTAAGAGATTTCAAATTTCTGCCTCATTTCTAAAGCAGCCAATCACTGCATGCCCATCAGGTCTTGCTGCCAGCCAGTTGGGTGCAGGGGACAGAGGGAGGTGGGAAAGAAGTCGCCCATGATGATCATGAGCTGGGCTGATTGCAGCAGCGCAGCAATGCAGCAGTGCTGAAGTGGCTACAAATTTTCCAAATTTCAATCCCACAGGAGTAATGGGCCCTGGATTTTGGATGCATTCTGTAAGTTAGCCATCTGAGGTACCTTGGTTCAAAAATTATTGCTCTATGACACACAGTTTCG
Organism: Python bivittatus; assembly: GCF_059951505.1. NCBI lineage: Eukaryota > Metazoa > Chordata > Lepidosauria > Squamata > Pythonidae > Python > Python bivittatus. The sequence continues at coordinate 79,263,981 of NW_028277035.1, read as the reverse complement.
CCTAGTTGAAGGTTACAGACACAAGAGTTTTAGTAGTATATGGATAGTTACCATCTCCACCCTCCCAGATTACATATCTTGGTTCTTCCCATAAACAACCCTTTTTAATCAGTGAATCCTGAAATCACTAATTCATTTTTATCCATTTTCAGCAAAAAGTTCATAAAGGATTTCCAGTCTTTTATAAAAGTAATTGTTTTTCCTTCCTTAATCAAACAAATCAGTTTAGCCATTTCTGCCAACTCTGCCATCTTCACAATCCATTCCTTCACTATGGGTGTTTTTGTATTCTTCCATCTCTGTGCATATAATAACCTTGCTGCAGTTACCATATACCAGTGTTGTCCAAACATGGCCACTTTAAGATGAGTGGACTTCAACTCCCAGAATTCCCCAGCCAGCATGTTGAGAGTTGAAGTCCACTCATCTTAAAGTGGCCAAGTTTGGACAACACTGCCATATACAGTATAAAACCAATCATCCATGAGTCTTTTCTAGTTGACTATCCATAACTTAAGAAAAATTCCAGTTTCATCTAAATATTAATTTTTAAAACACTCTGCATCATCACATGTATTTATGCCATATATATTTTTTAAAACCTTTTAACCACATTCTCTTCCATTGGTCCATTTGAATATTATAACCAAAGTTCTTAGCCCATTTTATCATGTATTCTCTAATCTGTTCTTTTTCAGTTTCAAATCTCAGCAAAAGTTTATACATTTTGGCAATCATGTGTTCATCATTTGTACATAATTAATTTTCATATTCTGTTTTGTGATATTCTATTCCTGGTGCTTTTTTATTTGTATTAAATCTTTCTCTTAGTTGTGCATATGAAAACCGTTGAAAACTAAATCCCTCTGCAGTTAATTGTTCTCTTGATTTCATCTTAAGGTCTCCATTGATTAGATGCACTCATTGTATCTTTTTACCATAGTTTGTAAAATGAGTTCCTATGGTTAGTTTCACATATGTAATGTTAAGGCACAAATCAGGATTTAGAAACCATATGGAGCAAGAAACCATATCACAGTAAGCCTCCACCCCCAAAGGCAAGACAAAACACTTGATGGCTTAGCATGTTGTACAAACCCTGTCACTGTGAAGTTTGTACCCAAATGCACAAACTAAACGGATAGTCTTACAAGCTCCAATATCAGGCCCTCTGAGAATCCTAATGACAAGCTAATTGTCGGTTCCTGTTAGGTTCCTATCATCTCAGTCAGTGATGGCTCAGATGAAAGAATTTGTTGTAGGGTATCTGATGGGTTCAGGTTTGACAAAAAGACTGAATAGCAGTTACAGGTATCTAGTAAAAAATTAAGAAATTTAGGTGTGCGAGTGAGTGTGCTTTCTCAGCCACAGTTGGCCTCTTCTCAAATGTTATGACAAACCAAGGCCGAACCAGCACTAATCAGGATCCAAAGACAAAGTGTTATAGTCTAGCCTACATCATTCTTTGAGTAGGTATGTCATTCATAGCCTTCTCTTAGAAACCAGTGTTCTTTTTGCAGGTGCTTTGACTTCAGGGGGACATATGGATTTGAGTGCCTCAGCAGATAGCAACAGTAGAAAGCTAAATGTGGTCAGCCCTGGTGAGTAGTTAGATGGAGGACAATCTGGGAAATCTAAGGCTCTGAGAAATTCAGAAAAAAAAAAAAAATCCTGAAAAAAGGCAATGTCAAACTACTTTTGAATTGTGCCAAGAAAATTTCATGGATAGGTCTCTGTAAGTTATCAGGAGTCCAATTCAACTTGGAAACAACTTTATTGATCTGGAAAACAGGTAACTTAGTGGGGACTGATCTCCAAGTTTTCTAAGGGTTTTCTGAATGAAGTTGCTCTATCTCACAGCAGACAGTACCGGTAGCACGCCCTTGGGATTTAGGAGATGGACCGAGGGACCTTCTTTCTGCCTGAGGAAGGCCAAGATCTGACTTTCCCTCCAGCAACTAATACATTAAATAAGGATATATTAAATTAGGCAACAAAAACAGCTGTTACATTATACAGAAAGTACAATATAATTATGTATATTTGGAACATTGATAGCATTTCTCATTCATTATCTCAATTATTTACTTATTAACCTAATACAATTTTTCAGATGAAAGAGGTAGGAATAGAAAAATCATTTGGAGTACCATATGTGAAAAATAGTTCCTTAAAAAGGAAAGAAATGAAGCCAGTCCTATGCATGTTTACTCCCATCAGTGGGGCTTACCCCATGTAGGTAGATGACTGGAGATTCAAAGGCTATGTGTGAATAGTCTGAATACAAGGGACTTCTCTAACTGAGAATCAGTTTAGCATTCTTGAATGCTTTTCATAATTGCTTCTATGAAAAGACTTAGAACCTCAGACATCTGCTGATGCGGCTCAACGGCTTCCCTACATTTTACATGGGAGAGCGACCCTAAATCCTTTCTCTTTGTTTGTCAAGTCAAATGCAAAAGAATCTGCAACAGTTTGAGCAACTTCTTTTTTTAAAACAGAAACCTCATATCAGTGCCAAAAGCTTCTCTTTCATGAAAATAGTTCCTAGTTATCTGACCCTACACGCTCACTTATAAGCATAGAAGAGCAAGATGCAGTTCAGGTAGTAAATATGGCCAGTCTTTCCCATTAGTTGACTGTGTTCATTGTCTGCATCCTTCTATTTTTTCAGGCTGTCTGATCTCATTATTTAGATATGCCTCCATATAAATAAGCCCATTTAGAATTTGAAAAACTGCAGGTACCATTGATCAATTCACTGATACAATGCACTGCATATTTCATTATAAGTAGCTCTTGCCATGTTGATGAACAGTTACTCACAAACATGCTGGATATGTGATAATTTTCTCCGATCTGCAATTGCCCAAGAGCAAAAAGGATTCTTTTTTTACCTGATGAAGCAACAAAATGTTTTATAGCTATGTAGTACTCTAGTTGCTCAAACCTAGCAAGAAGCAAATGAGATAAAAACAAAATGAACAGAATGTCCTTTGTCTTTCCTCCTCCTCTTTCCTCATTGAAGCCATTAATAGGAGGAACTTGTACATTAGCCTAATCCAATACCTCAGACAAGGAAGCTGCCTCTATAGAAGGAAATTTCTTGTTCTTCTTCCATTATCCTTTCTTTCTTATACTTTCACAATAGTAAGTTTCCACCTTACTTCCATTTCTCCAATGTATGTTTTTTTTTTAACTTCTATCCTACATTGTCTACAATTCTGATACCTATAACTCTATTCTCCATAGTTCTAATTTTTCTTTTTCTTTTTGTCTTTTCTTTTCTTTTCTCTTTTCTTTTCTTTCTTATCGCCTCTTTCCTGAACCCATAGAGTTAGGCCAGTTCTTTCCAACTCAGACTGCCACACAGGCTCAGTTGACCGGGTTGGCATCACTGACATAGACCTGCTTTAGCTTATCTTGGAGGTGACTTTACAGCTCTTTCCAGCACTTCAGGCCAGCACCTGGGCACCTGGTAAAGGTTGGTGTCACCTGCTGCTGGCTGGCTGCTGCCTGTTACAGCGGAGGGCAGTTGCTGACTGCTGTTGAGCTATTCTTTGCTGGGACCTTCTGAAGCCTCCTGTAGCAATGAAGCCTCTTGATGGTTTGGAGCTGACTCCCCTCTGATCTGCCATTTCTGTTTGTTGTTGCCACAAATGTTGTTTCTGCCTGCCTTATCCAATGGATATGCTTTGGGTCCTGCCAGCTAAGGAATATTGGCTGGTGGGGCCCAGAAGACAAGCCTTTTCTGCCATAGCACCTGCCTTTTGGAACATTTCCCCCCAGAGATCAGGGTGGTTCCAATCTGCTGGCCTTTCATAAGGCCCTAAAGACCTGGTTCTGTGCTTGGGCCTGGAGCCCCAAGTGTGTGAAGCAATGATTGTTGTGGTTTTCTCAGCTGTTTTTTTTTTTTAATTGTATATGTTTCTGTTTTTTACTTAATACTGTTAGCTGCCCAGAGTTGTTCGTTGAGATGGGCAACCATAGCAATTGATTTAATAAATACATAAAATGCCTGCCCAGGCTGTCATTAGATTTTGTCAGCATCCAGACCCCAGGGAAATATGGGTGAGGTCTGCCAAGGGGCACAACTGCTGCCAGTGTTCCATGTTGTGTCATTTATCTGCTCTCCTCTGGACTCTTTCATTTCCCTTTTTTCCACTGCACTTGGCTTCATTCCCCATCTTTACTTTCCCCCGTTCTTTGTTTTATCTCTTCCTGTGGAGTCCATCTTCTTCCCACCCCACCCCACCTTCCTCTTCAGCTGAACCCTATTTAAAGGGCTAGTTCACTGAAAAAGGTATGGATGGGGAGAAGTATAAATGTTCTCATTGCTATGTCTCCTTCCTCCAATGTCTTCATGCGAGAACTGAGTTTGTCCTTCTTTTGTTGTTGCACTGAGAGTTGTGGATTTAGGAAAAGAAGTTAATTCAAGATTTCATCCTGGTGGTCCCTAGGATTGTGACTGGCTAAAGGCTGCCTTGAGGCTATATTGCTAGCTTGAAGAAAAGTTCTGAAAAAAATTTGTGCTAACTTCACCAGTTCTAAAATCCAACTATGGATTCTTGTTTTCTTCTGCCATTGAACAATAACATTACTGTAGCATTTATTTTGGAGTGTCAGTATGAAGCAGTCCGCTATAGCTCGTTCACTAAATTACAGTTAAAACAAATCATGGCCTCATGGGTTAGTGTGATGTATGAATCAAATATGGAGGCAAAATGAAGGGAAAATTTTAAATCCTTGTTTTCAGGTTTCATGCCAAAAAGATGAATTGGTTATAAACTCTAATGAATGGGGGACTTGTTTTCTTCTATCAAGTTGTATTCAGTTTATAGAGTTCCCAAACTATAATATTTAAGGGAAACCTCTATGAACAATGTGCCCATAGGTTTCAGAAGACAGCGGTTCGTCTTTTTCCTAGTTCAAGTGTTTTATGTTCTACATGGGAAAGGGGAGAATAAGAAATAACTAAATTGCTACTGGAAGAAATAAATAAATTGCTACTGGAAGCAGTTTCTTCCCTGGTTGTGTTTTTCAGTCTTATCCATTCCTAAAGGGATAGTATACAGAGATTCTTAATGGCAGAAAGTGAAGAAGAACTAAAGAGTCTCTTGATGAGGGTGAAGGAGGAGAGTGCGAAAGTTGGCTTGAAACTCAACATTAAAAAAACTAAGATCATGGCATCTGGACCCATCAATTCCTGGCAAATAGAAGGGGTAGAAATGGAAGCAGTAACAGACTTCATTTATTAGGGCTCCAAGATCACTGCAGACAGAGATTGCAGCCATGAAATTAAAAGACACTTGCTCCTTGGGAGGAAAGCTATGGCAAACTTAGTTAGCATATTAAAAAGCAGAGACATCACCTTGCAGACAAGGATCCGCATAGTCAAAGCTATGGTTTTTCCAGTAGTAATGTATGGCTGTGAGAGCTGGACCATAAAGGCGGCTGAGCGCCGAAGAATTGATGCCTTTGAACTGTGGTGCTGAAGAAGACTCTTGAGAGTCCCCTGGACTGCTAGGAGGTCAAACCAGTCAATCTTAAAGGAAATCAACCCTGATTGCTCATTGGAAGGATCGATAATGAAGCTCAAGCTCAGATACTTTGGTCACCTAATGCGAAGAGAGGAGTCTTTGGAAAAGACCCTGATGCTGGGAAAGATTGAAGGCAAAAGGAGAAGAGGACGGCAGAGGATGAGATGGTTAGATAGCATCACTGAAGCAATGAGCATGAAACTGAGCCAACTCAGGGAGGCAGTGAAGGACAGGAAGCCCTGGCGCGATAGGGTTCATGGGGTCACGAAGAGTTGGACACGACTTAATGACTGAACAACAACAGAGATTCTAATCAGGCCTGCTTGTCTGTGTTGGGCATTTCAACAAGGCCGGGGGGAAAACAGAAGCCATGTTTCTTGCATCTAGAACCTTACATTCAAATGCAGAACCATTCCTGAAGGGAGAGTTTCATTACCCTTTTAGGTTATCACATTTGGAAAAGGACAGAATACAACTGGAAAAAGTACAGAATCATCAGAAGGGGGCTCAAACACTTTCCCTACAAGAAAACAGCTTGGAAAAAAGATGACTAGGAGGTGACCTGATTAAGGAGTTATTTGTAATTTCATGCATGGCATGGAAAATGAACAGGGAGACATTTTTCTCCTTCTCTAAAAACATTATGATCAGGGGCCATCCAATTAATCTGACTGGAGATTTAGAATAAGTATTTTATTCGCCCGGCACGTATTAAAACAGTAGAATTCACTAGCATAAGACATGGTGATGATCACCGACATGGATAGCTTAAAAGGAGAACTGGATAAAGTCATGCAGGACAGTCCTCAGAGCAAATGTTACCACTGTATTGGAGGTGAAGACTGTTGCAGGGGAACAATGGCAGGATCTGGGTATAACTTACACCGTTGCACCATTAAGAAATGGGCTGCTTGCACATTAGGGCTCTGACCCACAGTTGAGATTCAGAATTAAGCAGCCAGGTTGCAGTTTTTTGTTTCGCTGTTGTCTTAGTAGAATCCTCAGCAGTTTACCTATCTACAGTTTTGAGTGATTCCTGATTTGAGGATCTGCAGCCGAATGTGAGAACAGAGCAGGCTGTTTCAGAGAAAATGGGAGAGTTTCCATCTGCTGCTTATGACTGCCCCAACTGCCAACTGTGGAAACCAAACCCTGAGCTAAGATGAGCCTGGCCTGATCCAGCTGAGCTGTTCTTAGGTAGGTGTTTGAGTATTAAATATAATGTCTGATTCTGTTAGTCTATGGTTCATATGGTATTTAATAATGTGTGAGCATACATGAGGAAATGTGATACAGTTTTACTTTGAAATCTATTCTGCATTGGTTTTATCATTTGTCTTCGAATTAGAAATACATGAGAGTCTGAAGGGTTGGCCTTAGAAAGTTACTACCATAATTTATACTCAAAGTTCATTTACCTGAAGATCCCAAATGTCAGTCAATCTATTTCAGCATGTACTTTGGGGGCATGTCACTCCAGAAGCATACAGGTAGAAGCGATCCACTAGATATTTTGTACTTGGACTTCCAGAAACTTTAATTACCAGGTTCACACAAAAGGGGATAAAAAGCAACATTGTCTGATATGATGAATGGCTTAAATACAAAAAAGTAAGAATACAGGGGAGGTTTATCCCAAGCTTGTATACTAGATTCCTATCTTTTTAACTTGATTATGAATGTACTTGATTTCAAGACAAACAGTAACCAGATTTGCTGATGGCACAAAAATACATAATATTAAAAAATAGAGTTGCAAAGATTTCCAACAAAATGGATAGTAACAGTGCAAATTTGTACAATCCTCAGTCCACACAAACACTACTGGATATCAGCTGGCAGTGATGATTACGAAAGGGATCTTGAGGTTGTGGTTCATAGTTCAGTGAAAATGCTAACTCAATATATGATAACTCTGAAAAAAGGCAGGTTTCATGTTAAGGATCTTTAACAAAAGGATAACACATAAAACTACCATCATCCATTTTCATTTATGGATTTCTATGCTGCATTTTCAGAACTAAAAGTTCTTTCAAACCATAAAAAATAATATAATCACCACATTAAAACCACATTAGGTTCTATAAAAAGCTAGGAAATACAGCTTCATGATACAAACAAAAACAAATATAACATCCAATAAAATATTAGTATACTGGGCCACCTTTGGACCTGGAGGTGAACCCTCAACCCATTTTGCCATTTGTAATAGCATAATTTGCCAATAGCATTATACTGTATTTTGGTTTCCTGCCGCTTTGAAGAGAGAAAATCCATGAAAACTGTAGTGCAAGCTAAAAATAGGCTACTATAAAACTAAGAAGATATCCAACCCCCCTCTCTAATCTCAGCCATACCCAAGAACATCCTGTAGACCTCCTCATTTTGCATCATCGTTCTGCTCTCCACTCCCTGAAGTGCAACTCCAAGCCACTAAAAGGTTCTCCATTGTGGCTTATATAATCTCAGCGGGAAAAAAAACTTATAACCAAAACCAATAAATGGCATCTTAACCATCTAAAAGAAGACAAAGAGGAATGAAAGATTTTCTAAAGAGATGGTTTCTAAGGAGATGGTTTGAGAAGCAGGGCCTCTCAAGCTGATCTTAGAGGCAGGTGGGCTCATATGGAGGCCAGAGGCCCATCAGGTAAACTGGTTCCAACCTGGGCACAGGTGCACAGCCACCTTGGAACTGAGAACCATCTGCTTGACCTTGGAATGTCATGCTGGCAACTGCCTTCCAAAAAGTAAGTGGTGTTAGAACAAACTTTAACTACAGTTAATATTACTACTTATAATCAGCTAATTTAGTTACACTGAATTAAGTAATACTCCCATTCTTGTTAAATCAATTGATTCTCCTCCAAGCCACCTTTAGAATATATTGGGCTTCAGCTCTGTCATCATCAGTGGAATTAAAAGAATGTACCTGGGCTGCTGATAAGATCACAGGGAGAATATCATTGTAGGTTTTCCCTTTTCCCATTTGTCCATATTTGGCTGATTTCAAATTAGTACTGAAAATCTGCTAGCAGATATTATGGTTGCTTTGCTAAAAAAGAAGACTCCAAAAATGTTTGTTTATGTAACAGAAACTAAGGGCACCAACTGTTAAAATAATCTCTTAAGGTGTTTGACTGTGTTTACAGATGGATGATTAGACATTAATTAGCACATAGCTGGAGAATCAGATCGGCTGTCTGTTCCCAGTTCTCTGTCCTTGATCAGTTGGTGACCTTCAGCAAGTCATTTTACCTTATTGGGTCTGTTTGCCCCAACCCACAGATTGACTGGCTGGTGTTTCCATTCTAATTTTATCTCTCTTATCAAGTAAAAATTAATTAACTGGAAAAGAATATAAAAGTGGTGCAGTGGAGTTGTAGGGAAGAGATTATTTCCCATCTGTTTATGTGAGTCCTGGTGACTTCTTGAACACATTTGAAGTTGTAGGCTAACAACTTGGGCTAATTAATTGAATGAATATTCTTAAGAATAACTTCAGTGTGGAAACTTCAATGATGCACCCCCAACTTGTGTTTAGTCCCTATGTAAAGCCATGGTTTGCTCAACCAGACTTTTCAAATAAGTCACAAGTGGTCCCACAACGTGCTAAACTAAAACCAAACAACATGCCCCATTCCTGCTTTATTTGTTACATTTATTCCTGTATGCTCAGAGCCCTACAAGATACATAATATACAAAAACATTAAAAGATCCACAATATGACTAAAAATACTAATAAAGCAACAATTCTAAAACCCCACACCAAAAGACATGATATAATCCAAGTAAAATATCAGAAAAGGGGAAAGAAAGGAATAAAAGACCACACAGCATGTGAGTTCAATTAAACCTGCTCTCCTTTACTTCCTGAAAAGCAGCAACGATCAGGCTAGCCTGATCTCCATCAGGATTGTCTTACCTTGTTGGTCTACACCCTGTTCAGCTGATGTTGAGCAGCCCTCCCCTCCCCTCTCTTCTCCTCTCCAAATTGCCCCAGCAGTGTACCTGGAGAGCTGCTCATTCTATGGAGTCCTTGGGGTTCTCTGAGCTTGGCTGTTTTCTTGCAAACATCCCATTACCCGGCTAGGTAACACCTTCAGTGCTACAATGGAGTGGGGTTTGCTCTCTGTTTATACCAGTGGCTTGCCCTGCCAGTGTTGGTGGGGCTGTGGTTTTGTTTTCTTCCTGGTAGTTCCTTGATTAGGGTATTGTTTACTGCTTGATTGTCTGTCTGGTGCTAATCTTGGTGTTAATCTCTGCTTATCTGGGTGAGGATTGCTGGTGAGGAGATTTTTGTTCATTTTCTTTTTATTGTCTCTTTTGAATAGTGTGTACATGTTGTTTATCTCTATGTGCCTGTTGATGGCTGCCTTGTTTGAATACCAACCTTCCAGGAATTCCCTTGCATTTTTGGATTTAGCTTGGTCTAAGATCCTGACAGTTTCCCAGTTGAAACTCTGGTTCAGTCTGTCCATGTGTTGTGAGATTATTCTGCTCATTCACAGCTTTAGCACACGTATCTGCATCAGAAAGCATAAATATACAATACACATAAATGGTTTCCTGTTGGCTGATAGAGCAGCATCCCCTGCTGTATGAAAGCCTTTGTGTGCTGCAGAGACTTGTTTTGTACTAAGGGATACCATTGGAAACAACTTTTCAGTAACATCCCTAGTTGACTTGGAAAGGAGAAGGACCGCTCACTCTTCCTCCTGTGCTGACCCAGAGTAATATGGGACCTGGGAACAGGTTTAGAGAAGTTTTTGAAATGTTTTATTCTTCTCTCCCCTTCCATCTACAATCCATGTTTTGACACATTATACTGAATTCGTATAGGCCTGGTAAAAGTAACTCTCTCCATTCTTGTTGTTTCTACAACATTTGCTGTGAAACGGTATAAACACAGCTCCATATGTTTGAAGATAACATTCTGTAAGCAATCTCTGATGCTTCAGTTATCCAGACACTCTGATTCTTTCATCTCAGAAATTGTGTTCTAATGCACAGTTCTGGAGCCAGCTTTGTACCACTTCAGGTGATAATGTTTACCTGCACTGCAGTTATCTATACAAATTCTTAAATAGGTTTGTATCACAGAATGCTAAATTTGGTCCATAAGAACTCAAGATGGGACAGGTGGAACCAATCTAGAATTGCAAAAAAAAAAAAAAAAGTAAGTTAAGAATCTAAGAAATCTTAGTTACTGTAAATGCTTCTTTCACTTAGCTTACTTCAACTTTCAGTAGTCATTCAAGATCTCAGAGTTCTTTCCAAACTGTGCTATCAGAAGGACTGCAGTCCTTTGTAGTTTTGCTTATAAACTGTGCATTCAAGGCTACACACATTGCCCTCCTATACACACATTTTATCCTACAACTGCTGTCAATCTTAACTAGGATGGCCAATGTGTGAGGAGCAAGGGAATACCTGGCAGGCCACAAATTGCTTACTCTTGCAGTATACCATATTGATTATTGGGTTGGCCACTAATGACAGCTACAGTCCTGTTTCTGAGTGACTTTTTGACATTGCATTATTAGTGCCAGAGAATGTTTCCCTGTAATACCACTTTTTACCTTAAATCCTCCTTGGGTTGAACCTAGTAGCTTGATCCCAAACAAAGCTCTGCAGTTTTGTACTATAATCATATCAGCTAGTAATCCCCACACTCTTTCTCTCTCTCTGATGTGCTGCCTTTATTTTTATCTTGTAGGTAGATTAGAGCAGAATGACATATCTCTGTTTTGCAATGTGCAATCTGCTTCTAATCTAGTCACCCAAGAGGATTTTTTTAAAAAGGGAGGAAAGAACTTTTGGCTGACTCACTGTCGGTAAATAATGCTTTTGAGCTGCAACAATTTTAACATGACTCAACGACCTGCAATATATATGAGAGGACACTTTTACATAGATCCTGCTTTTGACTTGAGCAGCACCTGCTGGCTTGTACAGGTAGTCCTTGGGTTAAGAATGCCTAGTTTAAGGATGACCCATAGTTAAGAATGGAGCCTCTTCTAGCAAAATTTAAGTTAAATACACAATGATTTGAGTTAAACACACAATGGTTTGAGTTCATTACACAATATACAGTATACAGTATTATACAATAATAGTGTTTTGGCTTACCTGCAAATTCCACTTAAATAAAGACAGACCTTGGGAATGGAACTCATTCTTAAACTGGGGACTACCTGTAACAGAATTCGCACCATTTGCATGGTATTGAAATCTCTGCATCTTTGCAAACGTGCCAAGCTTGTTTTATTTAGTTTCTAGATTTGAGATTAATGTTGGGAGAAGGGAAAGACGCATACACACAGAGTCCTCTTAAAAAGTCCTCTATGTTTCAGAATAATGAATTGAATTGTGAAGGTTATAGGATGGATAAATGAAATTACTTTTTCTCTGCAGCATAAGCTTAATGCAGCGACTACACAGTGAGATTTAAAAGTTTTAAAAGGCTGAATTCTATGGAGGCTAATGCTCAGAAGGGTTACTTATCTTAATGGCTATATTCAGATGCATGTTACAAGAGAGACCTGTTGCTCTCCCAATTATTTTCAGGAGTTGGTCCTAGTGCTTGAGGGGGGCTTTGGCAAGTCTCTTTTTGGGGTCTCCTATGCTCTTTTCTCAGCTCCCCTCTACTTAGAACTTCTAAGTCCCATTAAACTCAATTATTCTGGGTAGAATTGCATTTCCTACCAGTTGTTTGTGGATCACGTTTTTTTCATAGGGCACCCCAATATTAAAAGAAAATTGGGATGTAATATGTCAGGAAATAAACTGTTTAAATTCTGACAAGTGCACCAACATATATGTAAGACCTGGATTTCAGGCTACTGAAATATATACATTCTACTGACATTTCTCCACAGGCCCAGGGAATTGAAGAGTGTGTTCTAGTTAAGAAGATTATTATTAATCTTACGTACATACTTCAAGCATCTTGCATGCACAGTTCCTGGTTCTTAGGAGGAAGCAGACTGGACAGTGTGCGGTTGTCATGGTGACCAGACATGTACTCACATTACTTAAAGAAGAATCAGAAGTGACATTTAAGTTGGTTATAGGGATAAATTTGTAACGGATGCAGAATCTCAGAGCAGAGCAGCTAACTGCATGCTTTGTTAGAGTTTCCTGTGCAGTAGGCATATAAGCTGTCATCTCATGGACCCCTAAATCTAGTGATTATTTTGGAATCCTCTATTTGTTTTAAAAAGATAAGCCTTCTCTGAGTCCAGCGTGATTCCTGTTGAATTCTTAGATCTGTATAATTCTTTGGCAATAACATGGAAGGGTTTTCCCCTTGTGTTCTTCAAGATTGTTTTTTAGCTTTCCATTTCAACTTACAGCTGCCGAGGTGGATTGAACTGATTGCAAGAGGATACAAATGCAATAATGCAAATGAAGGGGCATGCTGTGGACCCCACCAGTCAAGGAGTTTCGACTAGTGGGGTCTAGGCAGAGGCCCTTTTCTGCTGTGGCCCCTGCTTTGTGGAACAACTTACCACCTGAGGTGCGGTGTGCCCCCACTCTCATGGCCTTCAGGAAGAGTGTGAAATCTTGGCTATGCCAGATGGCCTGGGGGCCAGATGCGGGCTCACACCAGTGGAAGTGGCTTGTGGGGTAATTCATTCTACCCCCCACCGTCATCTTGAATGTTTTTAGCATTTTTATGTATAGGTTCTTTTTTTATATAGTCTGACTTTTTAATTAATTAATGTGGTTTTTTTTTTTAATTGTTTTCAGGTTTTACTCTAACTGTGAGCTGCCCAGAGTCACCCTCTGAGGGAGGTGGGCAGCATACAACTTTAATCAAACAAACAAACAAATGTTTATTTCTGGTGGTCTTCCACCCATTTATTGGCCTGGCCTGGCCTTGCCTAGCTTCTCAGCTCAGACCCAGTCAGTTCAATTGTACAAAACAGCATAAATAACTGCTCCCAATGGCCTTGAAACAACCATCTGTTGCTTCTCCTAAGTTAACCATGAGTCACTGCCCTACTGCTGGCTCTTTCAAGCCTTTGTAAGTCAAATGGTAAGTTAAAAGGTTAAAATACTTTTCCTGGTATAGTATGTCTATGATGCAAGTTCAGGAAAAGGGGCAGCTTCTTTAAAGACCCACCAACAAGTACAATGAACAGACCCTTGCTGGATCTGGAACACTACTTCAGGTATGAATCCTGAGTACTGTTAGCAAGTAAAAGCTCAGACAGCTCCATAACCTGGCACCCAATAGATACGTTGAAATATTGTAAAGCGCTGGGTATCCTGGTGGAGTTAGCAGTATATAATATTGTAAATGTGTAATTAAATAAAGACAACCCCTCCCCATCTCCCAGCCAGGATGCTTGATGGGGGATCATGGGAGTTAAAGTTCAGCTCATCTTGAATGTTCTAGGCTGTGAAAAGCAGATTTAAGAAGGGGATCCTAGCAGCAGAAAGACAACGAATCTAAGAAATGTGTATGGCATATTGACTAACTGTTGAGTTTTGTTTTAGTTGATGGCCAATACAGTTACCATTACAGCTATATAGCACCCTTTTAAGGAGAAAAAAGCTGTCATCCATTATTCACTGACATAATACTTCCATCCTTTTTTGTGGAATCACATAGTGGGAAGAAATTCCAAATGTCAGCTCTAACCTAAGTTGACTTACTTTATTTTAACCTCATTTTTCTGAAATAAAAATTCCAGTGAGCAAATCATTTTTAAAATGTGGGGTGGCCTCTGCTATTACACTTAAAAAATAATAGAAAAAAAATCAAGAGAAAAAAGGAAAAAAGAATGGGAGGAAAGGGAAACTTTCAGCTCCTCAAAACCAGAATAAAGTAGTAAGCTACAATCCAGGATTTATATGTAGTTTGGTCCAAGTTGAGCTTCCCTTGCTGATGTTCTCAGCTGAGTAACAACTGTTCAGTATGCGTTGTTCTCCAGTTCCAGGACTGCCAAGAGAACTACAAGGGGGGAAGTAGTCTAGCGTCCTAGATGGATGCATCAAAGAAAAATGTCTATTTAAGTAAGATCACCACAAGGGAGTTAGGGAGTGGTGAAACAACCGCTTTGTAACTACTCATTTTCTGAATAATGGAAAGGGCCAGATTACTCTTCCCTTGCTATGATGTTCTTTCTGGGAGATGAGGTATAAGCTCCCGAGGATCCTTTGGTCTACTGGATGATAGGGAACAGCAAAATCTGGGGGATTTTTGCAGCTTCTAGGTCCAGAGCTGAGGCTTGTACATGACTTCCTAACCTCTAAGTCACAGCCTTAGACAAGTAAGTAAGTGAAGAGACTAAGTTTTCAGCTCAGGATTGATCAGCCAGCAATTCCCTTTTGTTTCTAGTTTCCCTGCCTAATAGACTTTGCAGAAGTCATCCAAGACCATCTTCATTCCCAGAATCTTACTCTAAATTGGAGACAGCAAGGGCTTCACTTAGTCTTTGGAACCCAGGGGTTGAATTCCAGAAAGTAGGACCAGGACAAAGAAGAGGGAAATCCAAGAAATGACATTTGATTTAGATATAGTGAATATAATCATCCTAGTATATTTAATAATCTCCCTCTTCTATCACATTAAACATTCCTGTGGAGAAGTTCTTGGGGGACTTATGTGGGCTTGGGGCTTCAAAACAAGGTCAGGTACGTCTCTTACCCCCCACCCCCTGTGAATTCTGATTTTTTGTTCTGGGACAGCACTTAATTCACTACAGATTATAGAATGAGGAATTCTGAAAGAGCTGTTTTTGTTTTAGTTTTAAACTAGGATACCTTAAGTGATGGATAACAAGAGAATAAATGTTCATGGCTGAGGAGTTTCAGCAATCAGAAATGATGAGAAAAGGTAGACACAAATCTCAGATTAGAAACATAAATCCCTCCAGGATTTTCTAATGTTTAGAATCACTCTTGCTTGGGACAGGATGATTATCCATGTGCATCACAGAAATATTAATCTTAAAGGAGAGGACTGAAATAAGGATGCTAGCTGTCCTGTATATTAAGGGTTACTGTGGTATGTGTTGCTGAGAAAGACTGCCACATATGCGGAATGCCTTAGAGGATTCAAGTGTATGCCTGAAAAAAATACTGCTACCTTCTTTTCTACCATAGAGCATCATATTGTGTATCAAGTCATGCATATGATAACAGCTTTCTTCCTGGAAATTTCTTTGCTTCTCCCCAGCATGTTTATTCTCCTATATTCACATTTCTCCACTCACAGGAGAAGAGGAGCATTGCAATCAATATAATATATATGTTAAAGACAGCAGAAAACATGTCATTTACTATGGTGTTGCATTATTCTCCTCCTCCTCACAGGTTCTTTTTTAAACTGTACCCAATTAGATTGACCCAGACTCAAGAGAGACACAAAAGCACTGGACCCTGGACCAGCTCCCTATAAGGGCTGGGGAGAGGTTTTATTTAGTAAAAACAAACGTATAAAAGTGATACATGAGTACTTCATACATTCTATTGCTATCTCTGTACAATTACTATGATAATTGCTGTTACAATATACTATTACTCTTCACTTACTATGACAATGTTTAGACTATTACTATTCAATATACTATATACTGTTACTATTCTATTACTATTACTCTAGTACAATTACCTATATACTAGGCTGTATTCTATTACTAGTACACATCAGTGTTTCTTTCTTAAGCCGGTTCTCTCTTAAGTCCCCTCTCTCTGAGATTTCTGCTTCTTTTTCTGTTAACAGCCAACATGTAGAGCTCTCGCACCCTTTTTACACTATGCTTTGTCTTGCGTTGCTGCTATACTTCTTTTCTTGTCTTTTGGACCATCCACTCCTCCTGAAGGAAAAATACCTTTTTTCATTTGGATGCTATATTCAATTTGCTGATGGCTGCAGAGCTCCAAAACACCTGTCTCCCTCCACACCTGTGTCAAGGTTGCAGCTTTACCGGCAACTCCACCGTGCTGACGCTGGGAAGAAGGCTCAAATGGGTGGGAAAGAAGGCAACTCAAGTGCCTGCAATTTTGCTAAGTAGCCTGCTCTTCCACACTCCTCTTCCAGAGGGCATTAAGAGCTGCATTCCTTTAAGGATAATCTGCTTGAGATAGGTGGGGCTGAAATAAGCATTGGGTACTGCCACTAGTCTCTCTCTCTACTGTCATTATTTTTCTCTTCTTCCCTTCTCTCTCTTTCTTCAAAACAGCAGGCACTTGGAAGGACCAAATTGCTCTTACAAGAGGACAGGACTAATCTATCATAGAAAGCTTGACTCTGTAGGAAATTAGGCTGAAAACCACATGCAGTACCAAGGTCACAGGTTCCACCTCTGGTCTTCACAGTACCTCTGAGAGATACAGATAATCCAATATTGCGAAATCAGAGAAAATACCTAATGAGCTTCATTCCAACCATATCACCATTGTCTGTAATTGTTAAGAGCTAAAAGAAGCTGTAATTGGGATTTGTTTTAATTGGCAGTAATGTATTCCCAAAATGGAAAACCTTAAATCCTTCAGCTTTTCTAGAAGCTCATCTTGGGTGTATTTGTTGAAGATGTAGCTCCAGAAGTATGTATGTATGTATGTGTGTGTGTGTGTGTGTGTGTACATACATACATACATACCTTTTATGCTACTGACCACTAGGGGCACTGAGAGTATGGTAAGCAAAGGACTTCAAGTCCATCCTCACATTTTGCAGGTCACATAGTGTGTCCACCACTGCATATTGCCATTTAGAGACAAAGGTTTACCAATTTTCTAGAGGATTGGTTTTTATGTGGCTTGAAGAGGAAACTCTAATACTTTTGTCCATTTCACCCAGGCCTCAAATATCCAAAATGGGAAGGCTGGCAGCAAGCACTGCAGCACCTGAAAAGATCCTGTCTAATGATAGCGTTGGCAAAGTAACACTGTCTCACTGAGTTTATGTGGGATTGGTGAAACCATGAAAGAAAAGAAAGGCTCGCCATTTCAGCGATCCACTGGGGGCGGAAGTGCTGTGGCTCAATGATCCCCTTTTGACCAGCTCCTAACCTTTGGTGCACTGGGTGCATGTATGGCAGCAACTGGTGAATGAGGGCTTCAGAGCACTGCTTACTGGAGATCTAGAAGGAAGGCAGGAAGTGATGCCTGAGACATACTTTGCAATTCAGACATCCTCAAAACAGCCAAAGTGGGCAGCAGCCAGTAACCAATAGGAATAGAGAAATTGCTGGATCAAAGTAGGGCAGCACAGAAACCACGCAGTCAGGTTCTATAATGCTGGCGCCAGCTGGAAAATACTTCTAAGAGAAGCAGGAAAGCATGCTTACAGGCTGCTTTTGTGCTAGGAGCTAAAGGTGATGTCATCCATTCAAGTCCTCTCAATGTGACTGCTGAAGCACTTCCCACCCACAGTTAGTGGGTTGTGCAGAACAATCTCCTTTGTGTCTGGCTCTAGGTCACTGCTGGACTCCACCATCATGACAACATAAACAATATCTTCTACCTAATGTTCCTAATCATTTTTTCTTCTCAGTCTTCATGGAGATGTCTTGATCTCTTGAATGGAATGGTATGGATTAAAACTGCTAACCATGTCATTATTGACTTGCTATTGTGCCATAATTGCAGTGACAGATCAGTCATGGTGGTAGGTCCCCCCAAAGCCCCAGGATCTCTAATCAGCTATGGTATAAATATAGCTACAAAAGCAACTGCTGGGAATTTGGAGTTAAACATCTAATGGTAGAAGCTGTAGAGGAAACAAAACAGGCAGGTTGTATAAACTGGTGGGGGAGGAGAATGGAAAACTGAGAGACAGAAGCAAATGAACATGCCTGGGAGATGGAAACTGAATTAACCTTTCTCTTTAGAGGCCAGGAACAACTTCCAGCTGGAAGAGGTGGTAGACAGAACAGCATCCTGTCTCTTGACTTAGATTTTCATTTTTGTTAATTGCTAAGATTTAAAGTGACAGTGAAAACCACCTGAACAGTTTTGTGAAATATAATGTACTGTAGACTCTGCAAACACACCCACACCCACCCTAATGCAATAAGTTGGTACAGGAAATCAGCTCGACCAGACAGATTCTGAGCAGGGCTACCATTAAGCAGAAAGAATCAGTTGCTCAGAGCAGCAGAAGCTACCGGCGAGTAACACGCCAGGAGCTCTGTTCTATGTAGCTGCCTTGTGCCCTTGAACTGGCCCACATTCTTCAGGTGCCAGGGAGGATAAGTGCCATTCCCAGCATTGAAAAAGATTCAGCTATCAATCTAATCAGTCTTTGTGTATGGCATGTGAAGGGCTTCCTCTTGTTATCCACCTCAAATATCAATTATCAAATACCTTGGGCAACCTCTGGCTCTGTGAAAGGAGGCAAGGGGAGAACCGCCTAATGATGACAATAAGCAAAGGTTATACTTATACTTATGTTAAATCTGACTACAAGAACCTGAGCACTTTTGTTTAGATTTCTCTTAGGAGCATCTAGAAAAATATGGTAACCTATAGAGGTTCTAGCCTAATCTCACTCAAGTGCCTTTTCTGGAGAGGAATTTGAAATATTTCTTTTTTACTGATTAATTGGAAAATGAATAATAATGCAGAACAGCAAGCTTTGGTGGCCATAATTTGCCTACATCTTCCACAATTTATACTAACAAAGCTCAGTATCTATAGTGTACAATTTATTTTCACTTAAATAAGTCCTCTTTTTTTTTTTTTTTGTCTGCGCTCAGTCATTGCTGACCCTGCAGTGACTGCTTGGACGAGTCCTTGCAGTTTTCAAGGCAATTGTTTTTCGGAAGTGGTTTGCCAGAGCCTCCTTCCTAGAGCAGAGCCCAGCTGGCGTGCGCAGGAGGCGGGGTTTCCGTTGCTTCGCGCCCTTTTCAGGCGCGCACGGTTTTTCGCGCTTACCGGCAACTGCTCCCAACTCCTTTTTTGCAAGGCACCGCCAGCATTTTTCCTCCCACCGGAGTGAGAGTCCCCATTTATCTACTCAAGTAAGTTTTCGAACTGTTGGGTTGACAGGAACTGGGGAGGAAACAGGAGCTCACCCTGTTTAACGCGAAGGCTGGACTCGAACTGCTGAAGCGTCGACCATTTCTGGCCGGCAACTTTCAGCGTCATTAAGCCGCTGCGCCACCGCGTCCCTGGATCTTCCCAAATTTCAGTTTTTCTGAGAACAGCTTGTTTTTTCTTTTTCTCTCTCATTTAGGCACTTTAGGTCATAGAGCTGTCACTCACAAATGAGTTTATAGAGTTTTGCCTTATTTGCTTCCTCCAATTTCTTCCTTTCAATTTTCAGCGGGAGCGGCAGTTTTCTGTAGCTTTTCACCCTTCACAACTGACAGCATCCAAAGATGGCATGACCAATGGCCAAGCTGGCAGCAGAATGATGGGAGCCTTTCAAGCACACCGGGTTGCAAATGGTTGCTTCACAGAATATGAATAAATCCTATAAAAAGGAAGTGGTAAGAAATAAGGGGTGCTCAGAAATACACCAGGAGGAAAACCTAGAAGGATAATACTAAAGGTCTTGGATGCCTGTACACCAAAGCTCAGAGTATGGGGAACAAACAGCAAGAACGTGAAGTCCTAGTATTGGGGGGAAGGGGGCAAATATGACATTATTGGTATTACTTAAATCTGGTAGGATGGAACTCATGTTTGGAATACAGTGCTGGTAGGATATAATTGGCTTAAGAGAAACAGAACCAGCAAAACAAGAGTGGGAGTTGCAGTATACATTAAGAAGTACTACACCTGTATTTATAACCCCAAGGATGAAAAGCCCATAGAAAGCATCAGAATGAATACTAGAGATGAGAGAAACAATAATGACGCTATTGTGGGTCTGTGCTACAGGCTACGCAGCCAAGCAGAAGATACAGATGAAATCTTTGCAAATCAAGAGTCCTGAGGTGTCCAGGAAACACACCACTATGGTAATGGGATTTTTAAACTATCCTGATATGAACTGGGAATCAAACTCTGCAGCAAGCAGAACAACTTCATTGTTCAAAAGGTGGATGGAGAACTAGGGGATTGGCTATCCTGGGCTTAATATTTACGTTGAGGAAGTAACAGGAAGTGATAGGAAGCTTGGGAGATGGGCAACGTAATTGCAGGCAGGGAGAACTGAAGATATTAGAGTTCTAGATTTCAAGAGCACTGACTTCAATAGTGTAAGAGAAAAAATATAAAGGATTCCATGGATGGAAATCCTGGAGGGAAAACAGTTCAGGAAGGTTAGGAAATTCTGAAAAATGAGATAATTAAGGCCCAAACAAAAACAATGCCAAAGAGACAAAATAAAGGGAGACACCTTATGAGACCAGTGTGGTTGTATCAAGATCTCTCTGATAAACTGAGAAACAAAAAGGAGATGTTTTAGAAATGGAAGGAGGGGTATATATCAAAAGCAGAAGCAGAAAATCAGGAACTAGCCTGAATTTTTAAGGATGGGATCAGGAAGGCTGAGGCTCAGAATAAGCTGAGACTTGCAATGAATACCAGAAATAACAACAAAAAAAGTTCTTTGAATACAGGCAGTACAAAAGGAAAGTCAAGGAAATGGGCAGTCCGCTGGCTGGAGAAGATGACAAGATGGTGGAAGGCACAGGGGAAGGCTGAACTGCTTAATTCCTATTTCACATCTATCTTTTCACAAAATGAAAAAGTGGTCCAGCCTGCCAGAAGCTGCACCCCAGGAAGCAAAAGAGAAATGCGGGTCAAAAATAGGCTAGGAACTGATGATGCCCTTGGAATGAATTCACGTTGCTGGAGCCAAATGGATTATATCCCAGGATGCTAAAGGAACTGGCAGATGTGATTTATGAACCACTGATTGTAATCTCTGAGAACTCCTGGAAGTGCCAGAAGGCTGCAGAAAAGCTAATATTCTTCCAATCTTATAAAAAAAAGGGGGGCAGGGGGAGTGGACCCAGGAAACTACAGACAAATCAGCTTGACATTAATATATGGGAAAATCCTAGAAAAGTTCGTCAAACAGTGGGCTTGCAAGCATTTAGAAAGGAACAAGTTGACTACTAGAATTCAGCACAGGCTTGCTAAAAATAGCTCATGACAGCTAAATCCTATTGCTTCTTTTGACAAAGTAACTAGATTAATAGACCAGGGGAATGCTGTACATGTAGGCATCTGATAAAGTTGACCATAGCCCTTGATAAAATGGAACAATGTGGGATGGATAGTCCCACTTCCAAATAGATTCACAGTTGGTTGAACAATCATACTCAACACATGGTCCTTAAATCCAATGAAAGTTGTCAAAAGCAATTTAAGAAGACAAAGTGGAGATAAAAGACATTGTTCTAGGTAAAAAAAAGGGATAGAAGGATTACTCATGAGTAAAAGGTAAAAAGATAATGCAGAGTTTCCCTTTGCACATGTGTCAATGTGGCATGCATATACAAACTGCACTGCCACAGCTGCAATCTTGACATGGAGATAATACTGCCTGGCTACAGCTTTGGTGCAAGGGGGGAGGATCTGCTGGCAAATTCTATCCAGGAAGTGAATCTTCCAGCTTGTGGGGAGGACTGAGCTAAGAAAGCAGGGTATACTCAGAGTGTGATGGATAGGGGATTTCTGGGGAAGATATGGTGAACTGAAGACAGCTCTGCAAAAGCAGGACTGATGACGGTGGTGAAGACTAAAGAACCGGTGAGTAGACTGGTTCCTTGAAACCTCTCTGGATAAGGAGAGGATGGGAGATCACTTGCATGTGCTCCAGATGGCTGCTCCTCATAAGGAGACTACAGAACAGCAGTTTTCCATGGGTTTGAGCACCAGGAGATGACAGGATTAGTCATGTTGTTCACAACCACAGTGGAGAAAGTTCACAAACCTCTCTTTCTAATCATTTTTGGAAATTGCTCATTAACTACTACTAAGCTATTAGAGACCTTTGGAATACCAAGTTTGAAAATGCCAGGTGAGTCTGCCTTCAATCCTGAACAAAAGAAAAATGTAATCATAAACTTAAGAATGAAAGAATCTGAAATATACAGCAAAAAGCTAAATAAGATTTTGATTTTAGAAAGTTATAAACAGACTAAGGGTCCAGATAAAATTGTATACCAGCCACAAAGAGGGTGGGCGGGGTCTGATGAGTGTCAAAGCCACTGTCCTGGATGAAACCCAGAGCATCTAGGAGTACATCACTAAGATGGCACTCAAAGATGAGCTGCTGAGAGAATGCCTGAGGCAGCAGCAGACATGGGAGGAAGTTCAAGCGGAGGAAGTACCATGGCAAGACAAGCCCCTGCATGGGATGTACCATTGACAGCTGAGGTGGCTGACACTGGGAAATCCTATCAGTGGCTGGAAAGGGCTGGACTAAAAGACAGCACTTTGTCACTGATCATAGCAGCACAAGAACAGGCACTAAGCACCAGATCCATAGAAGCAGGGGTCTACCACACTAGACACGACCCAAGGTGCAGATTGTGCAAAGAGGCCTCAGAGACAGTCCAACACATAGTGGCAAGGTGTAAAATGCAGGCAGGAACAGCATATACTGACCGGCACAACCAAGCAGCTCGCATTGTGTACAGGAATATCTGCACAGTGTATGGGCTAGACCCCCCCAAGTCCAGATGGGAGATTCCACAGAAGGTTGTGGAGAATAACAGGGCTAAGATCTTGTGGGACTTCCAGATCCAGATGGACAGGCAGGTACTGGCCAATCAACCAGACATCATGATAGTAGACAAAGACCAGAAGACAGTGATAGTGATAGATGTATCATTGCCAAGTGACAGCAACATCAGGAAGAAGGAGTATGAGAAGCTGGAGAAGTACCAGGGCCTGAAGGAAGAACTAGAGAGGATGTGGAAAGTAAAGGCCAAAGTGGTGCCACTGGTGGTAGGAGCACTTGGGGCTGTGACTCCTAAGCTGGGAGAGTGACTCCAACAGATCCCAGGAACAACATCAGAGCTGTCTGTCCAGAAGAGGGCAGTGCTAGGAACAGCTAAGATACTGCGCAGAACCCTCAAACTCCCAGGCCTCTGGCAGAGGACCCAAGTTTGAGGAAGACACATGCCACCCATAGGGGTGAGAGGGGAATTTTATGTTATATGAATTTTGACATTGAAAGATGTTGAAAAGAACTAGGTATGGTTAGCCTAAAGAAAAGAAGGCTAAGGGGTGGGACAAAACCAGTGGGTTTAAAACCTGAGAAGCCAACATGAAATAAGGAGGAATTTTCTAACTTTGAGAATTATTAAGCCTCCTGGAGTCATGGTTCCTCAATCGATCAAAGTCTGGGATTGTCTAAGGATTCCTGTTCCAAAGTCCCTTATCATTCTCTAATTCTGTGATTTTATGAATCCAGAGACAGCTGAGAAATATTCAAGGGTGTTTAGTAATTCAAAGGAGTCCATGCCATTGACTTGTGCTTTCTATTTATAATTACCATGTAACTAATGGCGTTTGTCTTGTCTCCAAGCATTACTGTGATCTCCAATTATAAGGTAAACATTAATGATCCTTACAGCATATATAACACGTATTTAATGAAGTATATCCTGTTAGTTCTTAAGAAAAGCTCTGCAAGATCAGCTTTAGTCTTACTGGCCACATCAATCAGAAAACTAGACAAGAACTTTATTGTCTCTCTTAAGCACAAAATAGACAAAGGAATTGCTTAACTCTACAAATGTACAGTCAGGTCTAGCACTACCTAGGGATTTGAAAATATAATGATACTATCTGTCATTAGAAAGGCATACACATCCATACAATAGTTGTTCAACTGTTGTTGTGGAACAACAGTTCCACAACTCTAGTGGCCTGATTCACCCATAAGAGTAAGCTACAAAAATTTGGTTTACAAACCACAATAGCTGCTTCTAACATTATATTAATCTAACAAACCACATGACAGCTTAGTACTATGTGCAAATTCAGCCAACATATTCATTTATTCTCTTCTTCTAAACTCAAATCAACTTGCTCACCCAGAAGAGGAGAAAGATGGAAATGGATATTTCACATCTTTCTCTTTGCTTTTCTTGTTTTTGAATGCTTGGAGAGGTTGGGAAATTAAGGAATGTTGGTCTTGGATGGTATTCAACACTGCCTCGTTACCATCTCTGCACTGAACAATACTTTGTCGGAATCACTAAGATATTACTCATCAGAAACACAAATTTTAATGGATGCGACCAGCGTAATAGCAACAAGTGACTTTATCTCATGTTATCAAGTCTTAGATCTCCTTCCAAACCATTCTCCCTCCCTTTTTTTATGAAAGCAGATTGCTAAAAACTAAAGCATATTTTCAAGATATTGTAGCCAAATCAATCTAATCAATTTCTAACTGTACTAGGTTCAAAATAAACACTGTTCTATATATTTTGTATTAAGATATGCCTGAACTGTTTTGGTCCTTGAAAAAAGATTACAGTATTTTTCCGACTATAAGACGATACTTTTTTCTAAAATCCTTACCCTAAAAATTGAAGGGCGTCTTATTCAAGGAAGTCAGCCGAGAATTGCGCGGTTGCAAAACTGCCCATACTTTGTTTCTGCAGAGAGGCTTCCTCCTATTGCTAGCCTCCAATCACGAGTGAAATAGCTTGTCTCCCAAACAGACTTCCTCCAATCACGAGCCTGATGTAACTGACGTCAGCTGATGCTGAACAAACCAATTAGAGGAAGGCTGTTTGCAGAGACAAACTATGGCAGTTTCACTCGTGCTTGAATGTAATCAGTTATGCAAAAGAGCCTGGAAATAGAGCTGCAGAGAGATGGTTTGGACCTCCTCCCACCGAGTGTATCAGGTCAATGTTAACTAAATACTAAATAAAAATGTGTTCTGCACTATCTTTAAAATATTGATTTCTTAATTTTGGGTTAGAAAAGTGGGGGTCGTCTTGTACATAGGGGCGTCTTATTGTCAGAAAAATACGGTAGTATGTAAATATTAGTAGGTGAAAATACATTGTTAGGCTAGGAGAGCAAAGCTTACATAGCTGGGAGGAGGCGAGGTATGATATAGATACATCTCCAGTTTATGGATTTTGTGCGAGAAAACTTGTACAATGAAATTATACAATAAGCTGACTGGACAAAATTGTGTAAGGTAATTCATAATGCAGCAGGAGCAGCATCTAGTGGCAGAGGAAAATAATCTTTGAGTTTATTGCTTCTTTCAGAAGCTTCCATTAGTACAAGCAAAACAGGACAATGAAAATAATGCTTTGTGTTATATCAATAATAATGGTTTTATTTTTAACTTAGTTATTTTTAATCTTAGTACCACTTAGTGTGGTCTGTTAATCATTTTTTCTGGTTTAATTTCTGCTGTTTATCAGCTATCAATTGATAGTTTAATTTCTATCATGTTTTACTGTGTTTTTAAAACCTATGTGATTGTACATCATTCTGAGAACAGCTGCTATCAGTCAGCTAAGAGCATTTCACATCATGGTTTTGCTTTCCAGTCTCTCAAAAGTAGTTAAAAGCTATCCTTCTGTTGTCCTCCTGTTGTCACCAAACACGGACAACCAGCAGAGAGCACCATGACCTGTTCAATGCTCCACGCTGAACAAAAGAAGTGTGCAAAGCCTGGCATGCTGAGAATGGAAAGAAAACAAATTGCTACTGGTCCTTCAGTAGGGGTGGGCATGGTTCTGCATGAGCATGGTTCTGCTGCTTTAAGAGTCTACTCTTAAGACTCTAATAATTTGGAACCTGAAAAAAGACAGACCGTTTTAATGAACAGCAGAGCAGTACTTTGTTTTCATAAGATCTAAAGCACTTCTTCCAAATTATTTTTGAAATATGCATAGTTTTTAGCGCATATTGTGTACATTTGTCTCACTGATCACCATCACTATCATCATCATCATCTGAGCCGTTGCTATAAGTAGAATCTACCCAGTGCAGAGGTACCATTCCTTCTGTTTCTACTTAAAAACCACTGCAAATTTGCAAAGCCAAGGAGATAGCGTGCTGGTATTTTTCCAGCAAGGTATTTTCATAAGAGTTCTAACCATGGTTGATACATTGGAAAGAGTGGAGGTCTGTTTTGACCATCTGCAGATTCCTCCAGCTCTTTTCAACTCTTTGCAGAGGCTACTAAGCACCAAATGCAAAAGAGATTGGATTGATCAGTTCTACCTGGACAGGATATTGCTTGTGGCTTTTTTTGTAGTGACTATTTTGAAATGGATGGTTCCTAAAGTTCTGGAACCAGGAGATTGGGTAAAGTAAAAATTCCTGCTAATAGAGAAACAGACCTGTGGACAAGCTGAGCACTGCAAAAGAAAATGTCTGCAAACATAAATTGGACACATCTAATCCAAATAAAAGAATAGACAGAGATATGGACTGAGAATGGCAATAAAAGTGTCTATTATTTTATTGTCCACCATATGTCTTGTTCAAATATTAGCCTTGGTTTCCATAGCTGTCATTTATTCAGTAAACCATAAGTGACTATATACTACAAAATGACTTAGTATGAGACATGAACCCAGTCTCTTTTTGCTTAATTTCCATCTTTTCAGAACTAGGGCCTATCTACAGCCAAAACATATCTTTAGGGATCTACATCTTAATTTGATGCCCTCTATTTCTTGGCTGGTAGATTAGCTATGGGTACCAGCCTTAAGAAATCCAGTTGAAGATGCAGAGGATGGAATGTATCCTTGGTGAACAATTATCATGTGTTGGTTTTACAATGGAGAGAAATAGTCTGATAAGCAAGGAAAGACCCATGTCTATCTGGCTTTTCAAAAAGGAAATTGACTTACTTTTGATTGTCTTGGTTGGCATAGGGCAAAGACTCTCAATCTTTTGGTCAGATTGGCATATCATGGATAATTTCACCAAATGACTATAATGGAGGGCTTGTCCCAACATACCCATTTAGCAGAAGACAACTGATGGATTGCTCTCTCTACCCCTCTAGTCCCCTAGGATGCTCTCTACCACCTGTAGAGGGGAGAAGGAATGGCACTGAGGGATTGGAGGAAGAGCCACTGCCAAGGCAACAGTCAGATAAAAGAAACCTGAGTCCAGGACAGGAATGTAATGTAATGGATGTAAACGTTTCAGACAAGCCCCTCCCTAGTTCACACAAAAGTAAAGGAAGTGGGGGGAGGCACATTCAAAGTTGCAAGATTCTGATACTATAACTTTACAATAAAAGAAATATTGGCCTACATTACTTTGGTTTCCTAGTCTAGTCTACCCTGAAGGGCTGACACCACCACCCAATGAACCATACTTTCAAACTAATCCAGCACTTTCATTTTCTATTAATACCCAGAAGCGTTCTTGGAAGAAAGAATTGTCCTTCAGGGTGGTACTTTGCTTTGCAGCATGTTAATTACCCATTTCTTTCTTTCTTTTTTTAACTAAAAGAATCTACAGTAAAATGAGGAAGGCAGTGAGACTGGCAAGCTCCAAGGGAAGTGTCTGGGGGTATATGGGTTCTTGCTCTAGCACACTGGGTATGTGGGGCATGCATTCCAACTTTTGGGGTATGGGGTCAGAGAAGATGGGCAGAGTCACAAGAAAACTAAATTTAATTAAGTTAAACTTAATTTAGTATGTTTGAACTGTGGTGCTGGAGAAGACTCTTGAGAGTCCCCTGGACTGCTAGGAGGTCAAACCAGTCAATCTTAAAGGAAATCAACCCTGATTGCTCATTGGAAGGATCGATAATGAAGCTCAAGCTCAGATACTTTGGTCACCTAATGTGAAGAGAGATCTCTTTGGAGAAGACCCTGATGCTGGGAAAGATTGAAGGCAAAAGGAGAAGAGGACGGCAGAGGATGAGATGGTTAGATAGCATCACTGAAGCAATGAGCATGAAACTGAGCAAACTCAGGGAGGCAGTGAAGGACAGGAAGGCCTGGCGCAATATGGTTCATGGGGTCACGAAGAGTCGGACACGACTTAACGACTAAACAACAACAATTTAGTATGATATAATTTAAGACCTTAAGGCTAGAAGATATATATGTATAAAAAAATCATTAAAACAATAGGGGTACCATATCTAGGTTGAAGAACTCCAGAAGGACACCAGAAGACAGAGAAGAGTTGGAATTGTTTTATCTTTTTGTAATCATCTAGGGGCCATCCAGATTTTTGCAGCTCAGTTTAAGACAAAAACAAAACACCACCTTATTTTGAAAAACTCAGCTATAGCAATAGAGACAAGACTTTAATCAGGTCTTCCTTTAATAGTCTAACTGGCTAACTGACTAGATAGCAAAATGTTGTTTGTACTAAGATGCTGAGCTTTGGCCAAGCTTATGTAGAGCTGATGTGATTTGTTGGTGTTTAAGTCACCTAATATAATACTGAGATGAAAATTGACTAAGAAATCCTCTGGGGGCCCAGCTGGATGTTGGGAACCAAAAGCTGCAGGATTGGGTGGCGATTCCTGTTGTCTTCTCTCTTCTGAGAAGTGGAGTTCACTGTCTCAGACATGGGCGAACCCTAAAAGAAGCTGGGAGATAATGCACGTGGACTGAATATGGGACTGTAAATGAAAGGTACAGCCATTCTGGTTGTTGTTTTTTTAAAATAAAGTCCTATTCAAATCAAACCTGACTCCTGGTGATTTTAAGGATGCATCCATGCAGTTTTTGTGGTTGCAGTATAGAAGTAGATTGTCATTACCTTTATCTGGGATAATTTTTCACTTCCCAGTCTAGCCCACAACCTTGGTATTCTCTGCAGTACTAACCAGGACTGGCCCTGCTTAGCTTCCAAGTCCAGACAATGTCATTCTGATGCTACTGGAGTAAAAAAAACAAACAACAAAAAAACCAAACTGGCTCTGCAAAGTGGCCATCATATCTGGGTTGCAAAAAGTCAAGGGACTGCTAGATAGCAATGAGTTTGCATTTTATGGGCTTTTGCTGCCAGTTAGTGGCCATCTGTATTTTTGCCATCCAGATGTGGCAGTCTTATTATCACTAAGTCAATCCTGAAGAATTGGATGTACCGTGATTCGGATAAAGAGAAAACCAAGAACCCTTCAGATTATACCTGTGTAAAACCCTGCTCAGTAACTTTATAAAATAACATAGTCTATCGGTATCCTTGGATCTGTGCAGGGGTATCCCTGCTCGGGGACTGGGAGTAGAAAGCACAATGTTGCAGGGTTCTCCTCTTTTCTTCTCTGTCATTAGGGGGACGAGATTGAGCCTGAGGCCCTTGCTTTGTGGAGTGCCCCAAGGCTCTACCTCTCTCTGCTCCTATTTAATGCCTACATGAATCTCAGTTGGCATGGGGTAAGGCATCATCAGTATGTTGATGATACCCAGCTGTACATCTCTACATTGGCCCAATCAAGTAATGCTGTTGAGGATTCTTTCCAGTCTCTGTGGGGGTTTGGATGGGGGAGACAAGGCTTTAGCCCACCCTGGCAAGATTGAACAGCTGTGGGTTTTGAGGCCCCCAGATCCAGAGGTTTTCTGTCTTTAAATCTGAATGGGACAGCAATCTCCAAGAGCTGGTGTGCAATTTGGGAGTCCTCTTGGACTCATGACTCCTATTCAAAGAACAGATAGCAGTCACGGCGAGGAAGACTTTGACTCACACCTTAGTCACTTCTCATTTGAATTACTGTAATGTGTTCTACATGGGGCTAACATTGAAGAGCATTCAGAAGCTGCAGCTGGTCCAGAATGTAGTGGTATGGGCAGTTTGCAACATTTCATGATATGCTTATTTAACACAGCTGCTGTGTGACTAAGTATGCTTTCTGGTGTGGTTCAAGGTGCTGGTACTTGAGGGGGCCATATTTCCCAAATTGTTTTTGCTCGCACCACCAGATCTGATTGGGAGGGCATGGTCTGCATCTCTTCTATCAAGCAATGTCATCTTTTTGGACCCAGGCATTTTCTGTCGCAGCACCTGCCCTGTGGAAGATCATCCCCCTGGAGACTCAAACAGCCTCCACTCCATTAGCCTTTCAAAAAGCACAAACCCTGAGTGTTCCCTTTGCAATTAGGGTCGGGATGTTAAATGAGCCCTTTTGGTTGGTTGAGTGATTGGTTTTATTGCTGCTTTTTTGTGGTAAATTGGGAATTATTTTTCTTGATCCTAGACTTACATTATTGGTTATTCAGTTTTATTGTTGTTTAGTTTCAGCTTCAGTCACTGCTGTGTGATGGGCAGCAATGGAAATTGAATGAATGAATGAATGAATGAATGAATGAATACTTGTTCAGCAGCAAAACTATTTAATTCCTTGATCCTGAGATACAGAAGGACCATACTCGGAGTCTCATATCCTGATAAGTTTCTGTCATGGCTCAGGAAATAAGTATCCTTGATCTAGATCCAAGATCCTACAAATGTTATTTTATATTTCTACATGCATTTCTATTTTTCTCTTCTATCTGCTGGAGAAGTTAACATGAAGGTACCACATTAATATCTCTACCATAGTCATTTCAAAGAAAAGTTGTACTGTATCATCAAACACTAGATGGCAACCTCAGACCAGACAAATGGTCTACGCTGACTGCGTAGTTCACTGAAAATGACACAGAAAACAATGAAAGTTTGTCAGCTACACCTCGTATATACATGTGGATGAATTCTAGCCTTAAACTTGCTTATGTATTATACATAAATAATAGGTATACACACACATACGCATACAGGAGGGAGGGAATGCGGTGCTTCACAGCTGCGTTTTCTTCATTTTGTCTCTCTGCTATGATAATATAACATGGTTGGGTTCATACCATAAAGTGGTATGCTCAATTTTTGGCTTAGCCAAACTACTGTAGGTCAACTATTGATTATGGCATAGTGTGTTGCATGAATCCTCCAGTTATGATCTATGCAATAACTTGGGCCTTAGTACAATATGTGAATCTTGCCAGATGACATTAATAAGATGAAAGGACAGCTATGGCTAATGCCAAAACTTAACTTTAAATATGTATGTATTTTTTTGATTCTTAAATCAGTGGCAAGGATGAAGCAGAGATCCAAAAAGTCAGACTAGTGTCACTTCATACAAGTACACCAAACATGTAGCAAATGTTTGCTTTGTTTCCCAGCACACAAAATGGTTGTTCAAAGTCAGCAAAGGTCAGAGAGGAATATGTGCAATAATTTATTAGGTAAAAGATTTTCAGTCTTTTAACAAGGTTTCTTTTTTTTTAAATGAAAGAAGCATGTATCATTCCAGGCCTGTGAATGTATAGGAAAATAAACACTTGCATGGCACTTCAGAAGATTAACTGTAGGAAAAGTCGTAATGGACAAAGAAGGCATCATGGGTTCTTTTTTAACCATGTCCAATTGGATTGACTTAGACCAGTGTTTCTCAACCATGGCTGGCTGGTGAGTTCTGGGAGTTGAAGTCCACACATCTTAAAGTTGCCAGGGTTGAGAAACACTGACCTAGACTCAAGAGAGACACAAAAGCACTGGACCCTCGACCAGGCGTTTTCTTTGTATCTCCCTATAAGGGATGGGGAGATTTTTTTTTGTAAAACAAAGGAATATTATAAAAGTTATGTTTAAAACTTACAAATATATATGTGAGTGCTTCCTGTTACCTCTATCCTATACTCTTATTTCTTTTGCTATTACTTCTATACTATTATTATCACAATTACCTCTAATCTATACTCTATTAGTTCTATACTATATACTATTACTTTTATACATCCATGTTTTCTTCTTATGGAGCCTGTTCTGTCTTATTTCCTCTCCCTGGGATTTTTTACTTTTTTTCTTCTCTGTTGTTGCTTTTTAATGGCCAGCATGTAAACTCTTGCACCTTTCCAAGTTGTGCTTTTCCTTGCTGGGTCTCTGCACTTTTTTCGTCTGGACCATGCACTCCCTGTAAAGGAGAACACCTTCTTTCTTTTGGCTGCTGCACTTCTCCATTCACTGGTGGCTGAAGAGCTCCAAAAATACATGTCACATCTCCTCCCTTCTCTTCCTATGCCTGTGTCAGGGTTGCTGCTTTGTCAGCAATCTGCTGTACTGACACCGGGGGAAAGGCTGAAATGGAAGGGAAAGGAAGGAGCACAGGGGTCAGCAATTGTCTCAGGCATCCTGCTCTTCCACAGAAGGGTAAGAACATCTCAAGAAATAGGTAGAAGACCCACTAGCTCAATTTTCTATTTTGAAATTATATACCAGTAATTACAACTATATATGAAATGATAGCATGAATATATTGCATGGAAAATGGAACTAGGCCACTGTATTCAACAAACCATGGCTTAGAGCTGAAATGAACCCAGCCTATGATTCAATGAGATGAGTTCTGGCTAACTTAATCAGGGTCCTATCCTATATTTTTCGGACAATTATGCAAAGACCCAGCTCTCTGGTAAAGGCTCTGATGCTTGGAAAGGTGGAAGGAAAGAGGAGAAGAGGATGACCAGCAGCAAGGTGGATGGACTCAGTTACAGTGGTGATAAATGTATCATTAGGAGACCTGAAAGACCAGGTTAGAGACAGATCATCATGGAGAAAATCTATCTGTGAGGTCACTAGGAATCGAAAACAACTCAATGGCACATAATCAATCAATCAATCAATCAATCAATCAAAAATCCTGTCTCTACATGTATTATACTGCTGCTCAGATGACCATTTTCTTACTCTGTACTAAAACTATTAATAGACTACAGCCACAATTTCCTAAAGGCCACTGTTAAAATGGCTGATTCTTGTTATTTGGGCACAACAAGGGTTGGAGGGTTGATCTAGAAGAGGCTATTGGTTATTAGGGAGGGAATGATCTTAGTCTGCTGTTTTTAGCTCCATGATAACAATTGTTATTAGGTGGTTTGAAATTCTGCCTTGGAATTCTAGGAGTTACATCTGGAGGAAATCAGACTATGTTACTGATCAGACTTGGGAAATGACTCACTACCAAAATAAAAATCAGCTGCAGAAATTCAGCTGTTAGGGCAAGAACTTTTATTATGCAAAGAACAGTAAAAGGGAAATCTTGGCAGCCACTGGATTATGGGGAATGGAGGAGGAGGAATTCACCTCTTTTTCTCCTTTTGACAGCAATGTCAAGAGAGGCTTTGCATGAAATACAAATAGCTACTTCTGAGAGGTTGTTTTTCATGGAGATAAGTAATTAATCTTTCCTTCCCTGTGTGAATGGTCTATGGCAGCTCAGACTTCCCTGTCTCTTACACAGTAATAATACAGACCTGCACGACACTGTTAACTTCTGGTTTGGCTTTCAGAAACAGCACAATGGGCACAGTGGGACGGGTTGATGCCTATATGATGCAATCAGGGGAAACAGTACAATTGTCACCCAGGAACAGGCAAATGTAGGGATTCAGCTCATGCATCCCTTTGATCATGCTATTTGGATTTCTGGGAAGTCTCAGCTCTTTCGGGAAACAGCGGCTTAGGGGCCACGACAACATAAAATCCACTCGCATATGCCAGCTGTAGCTCTTCAGCATCTTCATATACCACAGTGGCATCTTTATTTTTATTTGATGCAACTTTAAAAGTAAGGCTGAGAGATGTGCATAAAGTATTAATTGAGATCTAAGGAATCACTTTAAGCAAGCAAATAAACAGAACTTCAATTTGAGAATAAATCATTTACATTCTGTGGGGCAAATGGGAATATAATACAAGGAGAAATCAGAAATACATTAGTAGCAACTTGGGCTATTTCACAGTTTCAACAAATTGCAAACTATTATTGATTTTTATACATAAGGTGCGAAAAAAGAATTACCAAACTTTTCAGGAGACTGAAAAACCAATATCGACCAGCCAGCAATGACATTTAGGAGAGCGATGCTTAGCTGATGAAAATAAATAGCAGTAAAGTAGCTTCTCACTTGTAATTTTTATCTAATATTGTATGAGCTCGGTAGCCCTTTTAGAGTATCAGCTCATGCATCATTGCTGACTGGAGAAGCATGTATAGAATGAACAAAGGGCGGCTTCAGAAGATAGCACACCTGAGCTACTGAAGCTATCCACTTGATGCAGGATAGCTTTGCTTTCTGATTAAACTCTACTATGAATGACAGTTCCTTTCCCTACACAGGTGCTTTGATCTAGTTAGAGGGAACTCATGTGAGGCAGCTGCATTATGCCAGGTTAGACTATTAATCCATCTTGTTCATTCTGCCTGGCAGTAGCTCTTCATGGGCTAAACCAGAGAGCTTTCATATTAGCTGCTATTGTTACCCAATCGTTTTTTAATTAGACATAACAACGATTGAATCTTGGCTTTCCATTTGCACCGAAAACCATTCCTTGCTCCAGCCCAGTTCCTGAGGTTCTGAATTCATAACCCAACTCAGATCATCTATGAGAACTTTGATCAAACTCTAGGAGAGGGAGCAGGATGGTATGCAATTTCATGGCATTACTCTGCTTCCTCAGTAGCAGTTGACTGGTGTATTTAATAATATCTACAATGTAGTTAGGTTGCTGCCTTTACTCATAGTTAAGAACACAAGAAGTTGCCTAATACTGGGCTGGGCCACTGATCTATTTACTGATTGGTCATGAACTGGAGCATTGTAGGTATTACATGCGTTGATCTGCTTTGTTCTTTACATGAACTCTTTGGTTTGTTACCTAGTCCAATTTCCAGTGTATTAACACTGTTTATGCACTGTCTTCACACCTGTATATCAGGACATGTACGTGGAATGTCTGGATTTGAGCTAGGGTCTTCTACAACAAAGTATATGGTCTATCGTGAAGCTATGATTCCCCCTGACATCATGATGCTTCTGTAATTGCATGAATTGTCTGAACTTTTCATTACAAAATGAATTCTAGGATCACATTTTTTCCACAATGTAAGGATCAATTTGTGGCATTACAGTAGGTTGAGTAGTAATAGCAAATGTATAATTGGAAGGAGACCGGTAACTTTAATTCAACTTATTGCAGTTTTTTGGTCATAGAGGTGCCCTGACCACTGATATGCAGATGTTAAGAAATGAATGGAATAAAGAATTAGAGGTTCCTATATTGTCTAGACAATGGGAGAATGTCTTAACTTCTATAGCAAGAATGTCAATGGGCCTCAAATTACGACTTATACAACAAAAAATAAAATTTAGAATTTATTGGACTCCATTATGTTTGTATACAAAAGGACAGTCAAAAACAGCATTTTGTTGGAGATGCAATAAGGATAAATATATATTTCTACAATGTCCTATACTTACTAAGTTTTGGGAGAAAGTAGTGCATTGTATAAATGTGATCGTGTGAGAAAAGCTAAAATTTTCAGAGGAGACTATTCACTTGAACTATATACCTAGCACATGGAATATGACAACCGGACAACATAAATGGATTCTCCATGCTCTTACTATGGCCAAAAGACTGATGCTGCAGCATTGGAAAGATAATTGTATGACCTCATTTATTCAGTGGATTGAAGACTTGATTGTACTTGCCACTTATGAGCGGACTGCCTACAGATGTAGACTTTGTATGGACAAGTCTAATGAAATATGGGACTCATTTATACAAAATACAGTAGGTTAAAAAAATGATAGTCATATGAGTGTATTAGAAATACATACATACTTGAATAATATTTGCATTAGATAAGTATATCTAGAATTGTAACTGTTTGCTGTTACAATGACATCATACTGTTTTTTTAATTTTGTCCTATTTCTTTCACTTTTTTGTTAAAGCACTTTTTATGTGTTTTTTCCTTCTTTTTGACAATGTACTGTATGTATTTCCATCATAATTATCTTTGTGTTTTGTTCCTTTTCTTTTTTTTGTTATTAGTTTAAAAGCAATAAATAATAATTTTAAAAATAGGATAATTAAAAAAAAAACAGGAAAAACAGAGGTGCCCAGACCATTTTTATCGAAGGCACCATCATTTTCCTGCCTTGTGTGTTTTGCAAGTGGCAAATATACCTGGTTTAGTAACACATATACAATATAGGCACATGCATATTCTATGCTCTTTCATCCACTGCAAAAGTAGCTGCCGTGAGTTGAAGCTGTCTGAAGATACTACATGGAAGGAAGACTGTAAAGGAATCAGACCTAGCTTGTACTTGGATGGGAGACTACCAGGAAA
Organism: Python bivittatus; assembly: GCF_059951505.1. Taxonomy (NCBI): domain Eukaryota; kingdom Metazoa; phylum Chordata; class Lepidosauria; order Squamata; family Pythonidae; genus Python; species Python bivittatus. Next base: position 79,227,374 of record NW_028277035.1, on the reverse strand, counting down.
ATCTAGGGCTGTTGATTAGGCTGGGAAGACCAAAAAGAAGGCATCACTTCTTGTCAAAAATTACTGCAAGGATTCATCTCTGAATCACAAAGAGTTGTGTTTGACTCAAAGGAAGCATTATTGTTACGTTTTATATCTAATACTTAAATGCATTTAATCTTTCCTTTCCTTTTCCGAACAAAAAATGTTACTCAAATATCATTTAACCAAAACTTGGTTTCCATGAATCTAATTTAATATTCAGTGGTATCAACCCAGATTTGTATTAAAATATTACATCGACCTGTCCCACCCAGTCTGGCAGAGAAGGTATGCTGCGGATCCTGTTGGAGAGAGAATGTTGACTGGCGGGTTTTAGGAGGAGAGCCTTCTCTGCTGTTGGCCCTGCCCTATGGAATACTCTCCCCCAGAGGTGAGGCGGGCCCCTTCCTTCCCAATTTTCCAGAGGGAATTGAAGACTTGCCTCTGCCAACTTGCGTGGGGTGAGGAAAGATGCAACTGACCTTGGGGATGGCTGGTGCCTTGAAGATGTTCCCTGAGTTTATTAACACCTAATTAACATCAGCCTCTTGGAAGTACTATATAGGGAGTTAGTTATTGTAGCATATTTTAATTAATATTTATTTTAATTAATGTTTATTCTGTTTTTGCTGTAAACCATCCAGAGTCACTCTGCAATGAGATGGGTGGTGATAGATAGATAGATAGATAGATAGATAGATAGATAGATAGATAGATAGATAGATGAGAGAGAGAGAGAGAGAGAGAGAGAGAGAGAGAGAAATTCTCCCATTCTCTCTCAAATTAAAAGGATTCTGCCTGACCCTAGACTTCCCACTATCATGGGGGGAAATGGAATGCAGTGATATCAGAAATGTCATGTGCTACAGAATCTTGAAAATATATACAAGAAGAATAAACAAGGAAAAAGCCAGCAGCTTACATAGACATTGTCTCTTTCAAGCCTGGATTTGAAAACAATCAGAATCTCCACTTTTACATCCACCCACTGTTCAAAATTCTGTAATTGGTGTGTGTTGATTAGATCTAAATTCTTTTTGATCTCCAGAGTCTGAAATGGTGATTTGTCTTTGTGAAATCCTGAAAAAGGTTAACACATGAAATGTTCTCCTAATAGAAATGGCATTAACTGAATGAGGATAAAAACCAAGAAGCCCTCTCCTGCCTGGCTTTACTCATTTGGTTTCCATGTATCAAATTAATTTCACCCATGGGGGTAATAAACCACTGCGGCTGTATATTTTTGTAAACACCATCTGATTTAGAGAGTCGCGATTTCTTTTAACAATCAAAACTTGAATAAGGCACAGGTTGGTTTGAAGAAAAAAGTCAGCAACACAATTTAAGAAGGAACTGAGGCGTGTAATTGAGTTTGTCGGGATAATTGTATTTTAGGATAGATAGCATTTTTAATTTTTTTTTAATTGCTCGTAGGTCTTGTATTTAGGGTCCTGATTAATTCTATTAGAGGAATTAATTAGATAGAGAGGAGAGATGTATGTTATAGATTACATCTAAATCATTGTAAACACTGTACCTATCTTTGCTCAGCTAATTTTCTGTGTGTGGGGGGGCATGCAGGATACTTGCGTGTGGCTTGAATTTATGAATTAAGAGGGGCTCAGGGTTTCTGAAACAGATGAGCCCCTCAGCGTTATAAATTATTTTAATAAAAATCTAGAGAAAATATTTGATACAGCTGTTATTTACTTATTTGCTAAAGTTATATTTTGCCTTTCTTTCAAGAGCACAACATCGAATACATAGCACTTCCTTCTCACTTTTCATTTAGGATCTCAAGGGGAAGTATAAAGCATTCTCACCTCCTATTTTTCCTCCCAGCAACAACCCTGCCTGATAGGCTGAGCTAAGAATGACCCCAAATCATGCACTGTTTCTGTGGCTGCATGTGGACTTGACTCTGGGTCTCCCCATTCCTAGCCCACCCCTAAAACGACTAACCCACATTAGCTCTCATACATCTGCATGCAAATCAAGGGTGATTGCAGATGGGCTGGATTTAGCCAGAGGCAATTCTGAAGAGCACTGTAGCCTGCACTGTAAACTTTGGGCTGTAAATCCAAGGTCACATCAACCTCATCTTTAACCTACTGTGGCAAAAGGCTGCACTGCAGGGTTGCTGTTAACCACTCTCTCCTTGATGGTTCCCCCAGCCTGCATCACGGGATTCAACAGGCCCTGGACTGGAGGGAAGAGGGTTGTGAACTCATTAGTATATTATAGTTTTTTTAACAGTTTCCTATTTCCTCAACTAGTTTACTTGTTATTTCTGTTATTCTATTTCTGTTAGATTGTGTTTTTAACTTTTCTTGCATGATGCCTTGAGTTATTTGATGATTAGAGAGCCTCACAAATCAAATCAAAATAAATTCAAATCAAACAAATACATAAACACTTGAGTGCATTAGAATTAGCCTTGGTATGCCATCTCTCTCTCTCTCTCTCTCTGAATTTATAGAGCAGGAACTGCTGTTTTTGCTGCAACCTTTTGATCACATATTAAAATCCTCCATTCCTCCATTCTTTGTAATGACACTTCCTTATTAGAAGAAAGGCTAACGTAGTTCCCAAAGTGCCCTGATAATTCCCTATCCAGACAAGGGCAGATATTATTAATTCCAACCTTGCCTTTCATGCCCTTTCTATTCCCATCCTCCTAAGCCGGTATTCTTACCTTTGGCCAGGCTGGCAGGAACTGCTGAAAGTTGGAAACCAGCAACTACTGGGAGACCATAGATTGCACAGAGTTCACTCAGAGAGGTGTGTGTGTGTGTGTGTAGATTGAAAGGGGACCATAGAAGGTAATATTGTGTTCTATAATTCTAACCTATCGGCTGATGTTTACATTATTTTTCATGTATTTTCACAATGTGGGAATTGTGTTTGAAAAGACTGAAATGAAAGAAATGTATCAAAAAGAAATCTTACATGACAAAAAATAATGGTAATAATATCTTTCTAAGAGTTTGAGAGTATTGCAAAAAAAGATTTCTTGGGCCATTTCATTCAGGGACCACAGGGAAAGAGGTTGACTCTGAATAACAGTGTATGTATCACCTAGTTAACCCTGACTGATCACAAACAAACTAAGCAGGGTCAGACCTGGTTAGTACTTCCAGGGTTGTAGATTAGACTGGAAACTTTGAAAAAATCAAAGAAATCAATGACAAATCATTTCCATATTGTTGTCAAAAAACCTACATATGCATACACACACAAACACAAAGTCTTCAAGAGTTGAACTAAACCTGAGGGATCATTGTATGCACATAGACATCTTCTATAAATGGGAGGACTGTAGCCTGATCAGGATCCCTATTTGAGAACTGGCTTTAGGAAAATATGACAGATGCTCTCAGCACATAAGAAGAGCAATTTTTCATAGATGCTGAACAATGAGTGGGCAATGGCCATTGTGTCTACGTGGAGAGGGATAAGAATATAAAATGGCTCTTGCTGGATTAGAATGTGGTCATGAAAATCAACATCCAGTCATCAGAATCTCTAGAAAGCCCCTGAGCAAAATATAAAGGCAATTGCTTCCAACATATGGCCTTTAAATCTGACAGGCCCACATAGCCATAAAACGGCCACTAATAAGTATGCTACCCATATGATATATCCCTAGATCTTCTTAGGGTATGATTCCTTTTCATATCCATCAGCAACAAATAGGATTATGATAAACTTTGCTAATTATTTAATTTAGATAAACTTGAATAGTCAGAAAGACCCAAAATGCTGACTGCGGAAGAACTGGTGGCCTGTTCTGTGGGATCCTGGAAGTATCAAGTCATTGTTGGAAAAAGGATGCTGGACCACACAGCCATCAATTGTCTTCCAGGGTAAGCATGTTCTTAGTTTCCGCAGCCCAGCTGTAAAAAGTATGTATGCAGTACATCCACTCATTACCTTATGCTCTTCTAGATTTTTAGTACTGTACTAGACAACTGTGATCTGTTGGGTCATCGTTTCAGAGATATTTCCTCACCTAAACAGAGAAACAGAATGACCAAGGGCAAAAAAGCAGTGGGAGTGTGAGCAACGTACGACTTACTGCTGGTTTCCCCACTGACTTTGCTTGTGGGAAGCTGGCAGGGAGCATCAGAAATCCCCCTCCTACTGCTAGAGAGACATGATAAACAATAGACCAATTGACAACCAGGTGATGAATAGAAAAGCACCAGTCATAAATGAAACACTCATTGAATAATTTTAAAACTACAGAAGAAGCAGCTTAAGTCCTCATGCTCATATGTCGACAAACATGAAACAAGAATGTGTAGCACAGAGAATGGAGAAGATTGGTGTATAATATACCTGAAGAAGGGAGATGCAAGAAAAGATGCAAATTACCAAATTGTTGCATTAATTTCTCAAATTTGCAAATTTTGTTATGAACTTACAAAAAAGAAAAGAGTCATGTATGAGGACAGAAATGCCAAATGAGCAGAACAGTTTTAGAACAGGCAGAAGGATATGAGTTCAGTTAGCTAATGTATACAGTATTAAGATGGATAATGAGGGGAGCAAGAAAGTACAAGAGATTTATGTTTGCTTCACGGAGTACAGCAAGGTCTTTGACTGTGTAAACCATGCCAGAATGTGCAATATATTAGGGCTAATTGATATGCCCACCTGATTATTTTTCTGAGAAAATGTTATAATAAACAAGAAACTACTGTAAGATCTGGAGAAACAGAGTGGTTCAGAATAGGAAAGGAAACAAGATTAATGATATTGTCTTCATTTCAATTAATCTTATAGATCAATAGGATAGGAAAAATACATACATATATTAATATCCATCAGGATAAACAATGTTACACAGAGAAAAGGAGAAAAGATGATGGATGGATGTGATCAAAGAAATTATTGGAATATCCTTGGAAGAGATACAAATTATTATTAGAGACAGGTCACTACAACAAATATGTCTCCATACAGTCATCAGGAGTCAAGCTCAACTCTGTAGCACCTAGCTAATTCATTCAGTCACATCAAAAATTGCATTTCCATGTCAACTTTAGAAAGTATTCAGAGCTACATCCAAGACTTTGGGGGAAGGGAGTCCATGTGACTTTGACTCTCCTGATATAGACAATACTGCTGGACTGATGGTGTGATTTTGCATAAGGCAGATTTCTGTTTCCCTAATTTCAATAAAAACTCAGGATTCTTTTTAAAAAGCTCTTAATTTTCCTATTAGATGTAAAACTTTTTTTTAAAGCAGCGAATTCCCTAATGTTTAAACCAATGCAAGGGAATTAATCTAAACACACACTAGAATTTGGAATGATTATATGCTATGTTAAGGGCATATTTTGAAGGGCAGGGGAGCTTGTTATATTCATCCATGGACCTGACCAATCAATCCCTTCTGTCCAATCCTAGCATGAAATTTAGGGCTATTGGATCTGGGCTGCCAAAATATGAACAAACACTAGATGGCAGCAAATATCACCCACCTCCACTGTATTTGGCCATATAATGGTTGCTCAATATTTTGCTGATCAGATATGGTAACATTAAAAAGCTTCTCAGGGACCATCATGTTCCAGTCTATCATTGAGAATTATACTGTCCTTTTGCATACTCTGAATGCCAAAGTGGACAAGTATTCTCTATCATGAGAGAGGCAAAAACTGGTGCATAATTACGTTGGTTTTCACATTGCACAACAGGAAAGGACTGTATCCCCCATTTTTAATCCTGCTGGGCTCATGCCAGAAAGGCTACATAAATAAATGAATAAGTCAGAGTTGTTTTCTTTCTGTTCCTGAACTTTTTAATAAAGAAAAATCCTCCCTTTTTTTCATGGAAGAAAAGAAATGATCTATACAAGTTCAGAACAGAGATAGTCATGCTACTGGGTTGACAGCACGTCTGGAAATTTTAAGGAATGTTGATCCTCTCCTGACATGCCCAAATACATCTCTGGAATGCTTTCTTTCACTTCCCCTGCCCCCACCCCACCCCACCCCTCCCCACCCCATGGTACACTGGAGAAGCAGCAACTATAGTACAGAGGTATTAAGGTAGCTAGGAAAGGGATTTTGAAGCTGGATCTCATCCATCAAGATCAGGTTTTTCTCCATCACTGTGTATGCCTTGGAGGGCATAATCTCAGGAAATGTATTTTACTGTTTCAGTTATTCATTAGCATCTTTTATCTTGCATTTGACCTCTAATACAGGTAGTCCCTGGGTTAAGAATGCCTGGTTTACAGACGACCCATAGTTAAGAACGGAGCCTATTGTAGCAAAATTCGAGTTAAATACACAATGGTTCGAGTTCATTACACAATACTACTTATAAAGTATTATACAATAATGCTGTTACGGCCTACATACAAATTCAACTTAAGGACAGACCTTGGGAACGGAACTCGTTCTTAAACTGAGGACTACCTGTACTTGGGAAATGTTAGTCTCAGATTACTCAGGCATCCAGGAAAGAACTTGATCTCAACCAAACTGAGATAATAACCTGTACAACTCAAGTATTTCTCTAATGATGAAAAAATGACATCTTCCTTAAACATTTTTTCTTAATGAATTCTGAAACAGTTGTTCCTATTTTTAAGCACTTGGAGGAGCCATTAGCTGTTTTCCCTCATCTGTTTGGATTATACCTACCACAATTAGCATTTTAGCCAAATCACTCTAATCTTTTCCTTATTTTTCACCAGCTACAAAAAAACCCAAACCCAAACCAAAAAACATTTCTTTGCAAAATGATTTTATAAGCAGAAGCAGTTCCCAGATCATCAGCCAGTAGTACCACTAAATCAGAGTTACTGTACTCATATACTGCATTATGTATGGGATTGGTAGTAAAGTATAGATTTCCATTATTGTTTTTAATCACTATTTCTATATCTCATGTCGGCATAAAATACCATTAACATGTAAGGGGAGTGGTTTAGCAAAACTCACTATCCATCTGTAGGACATTATTTGTAAAGCTTATACTCAACTTTTTTTTAATGAGAAATACAGAAACACCACCAATTAACGTATTTATTTTAAATTTGTAAACATGTGCTCAGTGCAAGTGACTTAGTCCAAGACAAGAGTTGATATCTGAATTCAGAACCTCAATAGCTACATACAGCTATCTGCTGAGCCTCACTGATCCAGTGAAATAGCAAAATCTCAAGAAGGATTTGGTTGGCAGTTCAGTGGTCATGACACTCTTTCCCCAAACTGATGCCTCCAGATGTGTTGGATGACAACTCCCAGAACTCTTATACTAATTGGAAACCCAGGATTCCAGCATACTGGACAGCACTAGAGTGAAAGAGTGAATTAGGACACAGGATATTGCATCATCTCTTTATACCTATGAGCTCTTTTGACCTCTAGGGCAAATGGCAAGATAGAAGAGAGGAAGGGCCTTCACAGATATCCTTAGTTACACTGACCACCAGGAGGTAGTATGTGACCAGTTTCATCCTTATTGGGAATCATCGGATGTATGTAGCCAGACCTTATTCTATGGCAATGCAAACCCTCTGCTGGAAACTTAACTCTGTCCAATCCTGGCATGAAATCTAGGGCTACCAGATATGGGCTGCAAAAATCTGGACAATCACTAGCTGGCAGCAAAGAAATACAACCCTCCCCCACCATATTTAAAATTGAAAAGTCCACCTTCCTTTATGGGAGCATGGCATAATGTAACATCTGTATGTCTCTTTCTGAGAGCTTTTTATCAGGTCATTCCCAATAATGATGAAACCATTTGTGTACTGCCTCCTGATGGTCAATGATAACTGAAATATCACACTGAATATACAATAAAACTAAATTATCTCTCCCCACTTCCAAGAGAGGATGGTAATCATGTAAAACCTCATACATGGGGGCATGACATAATGTAACATCTGTATACCGTATCTCTTTTTTTGACAACTTAAGGGAACTGAACTGTATACCATTCTCATAGACAACAGAAGGAACATAGATGTCCTTGTCTCTTTCTCACTTGGCTTATTTTTAGTTAAATGATTGTCTGTGTTTAAGAGACAAAGGGAACTTCCTTTCTGTCCCTTTCTTCAAGATGTAGGTCAGACAGCAGCAAGTCTTTTTTAGCCTTGTATAATTCTGAATAAATGTAGCTTTTTCTTCAAATACAATAAATATGTGCTAGCTATTCATTGATAGCTGGGCTCATGTTCTGAATCTAAGATAATTATATGATGAATATTTTAATGAGATGATCTGCTACTTAATTATTCAGCATTCTTTCAGCACTCTGTTTATGTTCACAAGCATGTCTTCTAACAAGGACTGTTGCTAGTTCGAACCTGTAACAACTTTAATATCCAACCCAGTTCCTTATCTTTTCCATCACTTCTAAAAAACATACATCCTTAGTTTCTATATTTTCTATCTTCTTCTTGATTTCCAGCAGTATCGGGGGGGGGGTGAAGGAGGAGGAGAACTGATAAAAGTAGCATTGTGGCACATTCAAAAGGGGAACAGTTTGTGGCACAACACCTAAATGCTGTTTTCATCAGAATGATGAAAGCAACAAGATCTTGTCACTGCCACTGCTGATTTCTTTATACCAGTCTAATGGAGTGTTATGTGCATGGGCAAGAGTGCAAATGCAGCACTAATATTAATCTTACCCTGATTTCATACCTTTATTCATCTCAACCTTGTAGAAAAGACACAAGAATTCAGTCAAGGTTCCCTCCCTTCCAGCTAGGTTTTTTTTTTTTTTGGCTTGGTTTGACAACTGGGATGAGAGCCTTGTAGAAGTAACCACAAAGTAAGCAAAATTGAATGCTCCCGTTTCAGACTGTCAGTTTCTAAGATATTATGGCTATGGTGGGCTCCGTGGTGGGATGCATATTTTACATAAGATGTGTCTGGAGAAACTCTTCTCTGAATAAGATGAACCTGATGTCTAAGTCTGCTAAATCAGATTTTCATGTTCTGATACTAGCACCCTGGAATTTGTTAACAGACAGTTGTGATACATTTACTAACCAAATTTCACAGAGGGGTGATTTCCGTTCAATGCACTGGAATAAACGGGATTCTTCTTTGCATGCATGAAATTTCTTTAAAAAGTCCATCTCTTTAATGGAAGTCGCCATTTAGCTGCTAAGTCACTCACTGCCAGCAGTGATGGCAGGCTTCATTTCTTGTAACAAGTCTGTTTATAAATAAATCTTTTATAATATTTTTTTATAATATTGCCAAAGCAAATATGAGAAAATCTTTTAGCAGAGTTAATAAATCTCAGCCCAATTTCAGCTTCAGCTGAAAAGACTGTTCAGATAATTGAAAAAGACTTGATCAGAGGGATTTCTCATTATGGAAAGATCCACTTGTCACTGTGTTGTTTATGCACTGTATAAAAGTGAGTGGCTTTATACCACCTTTCTTTATTGCCACATTGTTCAAAATTGCCTATTGACTACCACTGAAACTATGCTAAAATAAAAAGGGAACAAACTAAATGCTCTGAGTACCTACCAGAGGAAAATGCTGATTTCCTTCAAATCCCTTCTCAAAAGACTTATTTCTTATGAAGCATTTAATACAACTTTGTTGACCCAAACCATCTTTTAAACTACCTATATACATCTTACTATAAACTACATGTAACTGAAATGGATATTTCTTCCCTGTTTTATCTTTTTCCCCTACTTTTCTTTGGACATTTCCTCACCAGAGTGTCTAAAGCATTGGACCTCTGGCAATAAATGTACCACTACAGGTAGACCTTGGCTTACGTCCATTTGTTCAGCGACTGTTCAAAGTTATGGCGGCACTGTAAAATGGACTTATGACCGGACCTCAAAGTTCTGGCTGTCACAGCACCTCCGTGCGCTGTGATTGCAATCCAGGTGCTTGGATGCCTGGCTCACAATTATAATGTTGCAGTGAGCTGCACTCATGTGATCGCCATTTGTGATCTTCCCTTCCCCCTGCCCACTTGCGGCCTCCCCCGAGCTCTGTGCAGCCTTCGTCTGACCTGCACATGGCCTTTGACAACCCACCCGCATTCCATAGCCTCTGCCTGTGGCACCCCCCACCTGCCCAAGGCAACCCCATGCACCTTGCCTGGGACTCCTGCCTCTTCCCGCTTAATGACCCCACGGGGTCCTGGGGTTACAACAGCAACAGTTTACGACCGCATTGCTTAGCAATGGCAAACCTGGTCCCAACTGCCATATTAACCCTAGTACTACCTGTATAGCTCCACCAGATGTTTAATATACTAAATCACAGATTGCAATGGTGATTTTATTGGGCTCTTGCAAAATTTGTTTCAAGGTTTCAGGCTCTTTTTTTTTTAAAACAAATCATCAAAGGGAACTCAGGAAATACTGATTTTGTTCTATGTTCTATCTTAGTTAGGTTACTTATCATTTCCCTGCCCTTATGGTGCCATAACACTAGACTGAGGAAATTTCACATCTCCTTTTTTTCTTTGGGTGCCTTTGAGTCAGTGTTGATTCCTGGTGACTGCCTGGACCGGTCCCTGCAGTTTTCTTGGCAAGTTTTTTTCAGAAGTGGTTTGCCACTGCCTGCTTCCATGAGCTTAGAGTGTGTGACTGGCCCAAGGTCGCCCAGCTGCCTTTGTGCCTAAGGCAGGACTAGAACTCACAGTACCCTATTTTCTAGCCTGGTGCCTCCATCACTACACCAAACTGGCTCTCTCTTCACATCTCCTACCCCCTCTGAGTTCCAGGGTGTCTGGGTGTGTCTGTTCCCTCTCCCGGCAAAAGAATTCCACAGGAACAAGAAGTTACATTGCCACCAGCTATTCTTGAGTGGGGAAATCCCCTGGAATCTGGGCAGGGAGAACAAGAGATCCTCCTCTCTCCAGGACTTTTTTTAAATACATGGCTCCAGTTTCTCTTTTTTGTAAAGGTTAAGGTCCAAATGGATTTGGAGCAAACCCCAATATTAGAGTAACAAAAAGATAAGATATTCTTATCTGGATAATTGCAACAAAGTAAGTCCTCAGGGAAGAGGGGTGGATAGGAGACTTAATACTGCATATGAAAGTTGGGGGCAGAGAAAGGAAGCAAAGGTAAAACTACACAGCTGAGCAAAACAATACTGAAAAGAACCACTGATAGAACCTTCTGGTTATACTTTCCATGCCAACTTTTTCCTTACTGGTTCCGATTCTCCCAGGACTTTTGCGAAAAGGCCAAAAAAAGGAAACCTGCGTCTACAAGCCTTGCTGCTCTTAGGACTGGCAGCAAATGAGACTGGGAGAAATAACAATTAAAGCTCTTTCTTCCTGCTTGGACCCCATCCCCCTGCCTTTTACTGAAACAGGAAAGAGGCTTTATAAAAGCTGCAGAATTGTAAGAATCACTATTTAGCTTGGAGACCCATATATCTACTATACCTTCTCTCTTCTTCCCCTGCCCCAGCTCACTGAGGCCTGGGAAGAAAAGTTACAGAAGATACATAGATTCTTCCAACTGGTTTATATAAACCAGTATATTAAAAGTCAGTATTTCAATTGATTGGTACATAATATACTTATCCAGGAGGTGGAGTTTAGAAAAGGTCCTTCTCCAGCAATCTTAATGCACAGATAAGGAAAGCAGCAGCTCCTTCAAATAATTAAGCCCTTTAAAAGTAAACCTTGGCATTTTGGCTTTGTTAGCAAATCAGCAGTCAGTGTAATACCTTTATAACCAATGTAGCATTGGTGGATTGATCACATGCCATCAAGTTGATGTTTACCGACTGCATAGATAGATTCTTTTCCCATAATGAACTATCCCTAACCTGGTCCTTCAGCTTTTCCAATGGTGCACTCAATGGCTACTGTAACTGAGTCTACCCACTTTGCTGCTGGTCATCCTCTTCTCTCTTTCCTTCCACCTTTCCCAGCATTAGACTTCTCTAGAGTGCTAGGTCTCCAGATAATGTGTCCAAAGTAGGATAATTTGAGCCTGGTCATTTGTGCCTCGAGTGAGAACCCCCAACCCTAAAATAGCTCCAGGTGAGGCTATCTCTATCCAAGATGACAGCAATTAATGAACTAACTCAAATCCATAAAAAGTGTTTTGAGCCATATTGGATCACATTAATGAAGATGTTGGATCAAACAGTATTAGTAGATAAATGTCCTGACATAATGAATGAAAAGTAGGCTTAAAGAAAAGGATGTGGAAGTTGCTTATACTGTAACAGAGTGAAAAGATTTATGCCACAGAACTGTGTGCAGTTAGGCTAATGGGTAATATGAAAAAGATGCTTGGTGGAATGATGAAGAAAGAGAAAAATGCATATATAATTGCTGCAAAAAATGAAGAATGAGAGATACTTTATAATTTGAACAGAGAAAAATGATTGCTGCAAAAAATGTGATAAAAGAGAAGAAGGAACAGTTGAGGTAAAAAGAGGCAGAAGAGTTTTGATGGAGATAAATAAATGTTTTGGAAGTAACTGAAGAGTCCTTAACAAGAAATCTTCAATACAGTGAATGGAATTAACAATAAAAATGATGCAAAGATCTGAAATGAAACTAATGTATGTGAACCCTGGAAATAGGTTGGGTTTTTTAAGTTTTGTATGGGAAAGATAGTGATGTGTTGAAGAGTGGATTTGGAATGAATGCAATACGTTAGCCTCCAAGAAAAAAAAATTAAAAGTGACAAATTCTGTGACAATGTTATGAAATAGTAAATCCACAGGTAATTGGAGAAATATTAAAACACAGATATGGTTTGGTTATGGAGCGGCTATACAACCTGTTTAATTTGTATGAAGGCTCTATCTGTGCTGATGGAAAACGGTTGTTAATGTTCCCCTAGTGAAAGAAATAGGTAGCAAGAGTGAATGGAACAACTGTAGAGAGAATAGTTTCTTATGTGTGTTTGGCAGAATTCTGATTTAAAAGGTACACGAGATGTCACTGGTCAAAATTTAGGAAGTGCAGTGAAGCTTTATGCCATGCAGAGAAACTGCAAACCTGATTTTTATACTTCAACGTAACTTTGAGAAATGTATGAATGTAAGGAAAAATGTTTGGTGATTTAGAGAAAGCATATGAGAAAGTTAATAGATTTGAATTAGGAAGTGTTTTACAAGAATATGGAATGGAAGATTGGTTATAGAGCAAAGTGAGAGTGATATATGATGGAAATAAAACAAGTGTGAGAGTAAATGGAATGCTTAGAGAATGATTCAATACTGAGTAAGGACTAAGACTAGGAAGTGGGATGTCCCTTAATGTATTTATGAATAAATTCATTAGAAATGCATGTGGTGACATTAGAGGTGCATTCATTGGGATATGAATGTTCCTGTAGCTTGGTACATAGATGATGCTGTGTTGTTGGCTGAGATCCTGAATTATCCAAAAATTAATCTGAGAATGCTTCAAAGGCCAAGGCAATTATGCTTGACAGCAAAATGGAGTAAATGATTGCAAGCTATATTCGTGTGTCAAAAAAACACCAGAGCAAGAATATAAATGTGTGTAGCTTGGTAGAATGTTTGAGTGAAGATGGGAGGAAAGCTTGGTGGTATTTTATGACCTGCAAAGACATGCTGGTTAGAAATAGTTAGTATATGATCTACTGTGAATAATTAATATTTGTCAAAAAAGTGAAAATGGTTGTATATAAGAGTGCAATGCATTCAACTTACTTTTATGTTTCCCCTGACATACCTAATTCTCAATTTTGTTATATGGAAGTGAAAATTAGGTATGTCAGAAGAACATAAAAGTAAGTTGAATGCAGTGGAAGTTGGGTATCAAGTGCGTAAGGAAAATAATAGAGATAAGGTCAAGAATGTATGGGTGTAGAATGAAAATGGACTGAATATAAAAATGAATAATTGGTATGAAAGAAGTACATTGAAGTGATTTAAGAGATACTGTGGATTAAATTTCAAAGTGAACTTATGAAGGAAGATTATACAAAGGTTGAGAGGAAGAAGAAGACTGAGAAGTTGTGATTGGAGGGAGTTGATAAAGAAAAAGGTGAGAAGTTTAGAGAACAAAAGGCAGTGTATGAAGTGGCACCTGGATATAGCTGAAGCACGGATAAAAAGGTATGGAGAAGAAACACATATTGGCAATTTTAGTTACATTTCCTTATCTCATGTCTTTAATTTTTGTGGCTTACTTGTTTTTACTGCTTTTTTGCCCTCTGTATAACTTCTTACCTGGAAGGAAAAAGTGTTAACAGGTATGTATTAATTTTAATTTACTGACCCTAACGCAGCCAGATATCAATTGTGCGTGTGCTAAGTACTGAAAATGCTCTGCTCTAGATAGTGCACCTCTCCAACATCTACTGCAATCAAGACAAATTACGGGTTTTCCCTCACAGATGGTTGTAGCAACTAGCCTCAGACAAACAGCTGTTTCTACCCTTTGCGGGTTGGGGAAGGCTTCAGTAAGGATAGCCAGGAATTAACTGAAGATTAGCACCTTCAGATTATAGTTACAGCACTAAGTGCATATCATTTATCAGCTTCAAACAAGCAAAACGAATGCCTCTTTGTGTTATAATTAAATGTTCTATCTCACATGTACTATTTCAGCACCGTCAATACAACTATGTTTACCTAGGAAAACATTTGGCTTTTTAACCCTTTGAAACGTTTATAAAGGAATAAAAAAAAAAAGAGCCTATTGGAAGTATCAATGCTATCAAAGAAAAAGAACTGCTGGCAATTTGAAACATTAAAAGGGAAACGAGGGATGTCTACGACTACCATATTTGGTCTGCAAACACTTGCATGACTGCTCAGATTATCAGTACCCCTTTGCTGCCATCTTACCAGCTGGCCAGGTTCTTGCAGCCCAAATACCGTGGCCCGTTGGTTCCTCCCCTCTGGACCAATAGCAACGTCTTCTAGAGAAAGAGGACAATCTCTTTCATTCAGTCAGTAGTACCAGGCATGTAAAGCTGGTTCCTTTGTCGTTTAAACCAGTGTTAATCGACCTCAGCCACGTTAAGTTGTGTGGACTTCAACTCCCAGAATTCCCCAGCCAGCATGGCTGGGGAATTCTGGGAATTGAAGTCCACACATCTTAACGTGGCTGAGGTCGAGAAACACTGGTTTAGACAGCGGGGTGAGGATGTGCTTACTTTCCTCAGCATTTCTTCATCTCTCCAAAGCATCTCTCCAAAGCATTTCTTCTCTGCACTTGAAAAACACAGCCTTTATGTGGCACACAGGCCAAAGTGAATACTATATACAGGTTCAAAATCCCCACTCCAACAACCTGAGCACACACAATTCCCGCGGCTTTTTAATAACCGAGCCTCAACTACAACCCATGCCGCTCCTGGAAGAAGCCCGCAAGAACATCTAACGCCTCACTACGAAGCGAGCGAAGACTGCACTTGTCGACAGTGCGCATGCGCCAGTGGAACAGCCTGTTCGAGAGCTTCGGCGCGGCACCTGCTCACGTGATCTCAAGAGAGGCGGGGCGAGCTCCCAATATGGCTGCGCCCATGGGAAGCGAGGTTGCAAGGTAGTTGCCGCGTCTCGGTGGTTTTCTGAGCACGCATGGATCGAGGGGATTTTTTGGTCTCTCTCACGGTGAGTGAAGGAGGCTTACAGTGCGCGCTGTTGGTAAACTTGGTTATCAGTGGAAGAGTAAGTAGGGAAAACCTCTGAGGAGGCTTTGAGGAGAGATCTTTTAATGATGAGTTTTAAACTGCATAGTGCTGTGTTAGCTAAATTCTTGAAGCAGCCAAGTCTGATTTTACATACGGTCTCCACTTGGTGGGCAGGAAATTTTGCTGACATCTTCACAGTTAAAAAGGACCAAAAGGCATATCTGCAAAGGTAAGGTGGAGGGGAATGCTAAGGATAGCCTTCTTTGGCTGGCAGTGTCCATACTGGCAGGAGATGATAGAAAGCAGCACGTTAGGAAAAGTGGCTTTGGAGTGGCAGGCCTTCGTTGCCCTAAAGAAGTGTTTCTTAAACTTTTTTCTCTCAGGGAAAAAACCCCTCCCCACTTTTAAAAATTATGGAGGACCCCAAAAGAGCTTTTGTTTGTATGGGTTATATTTATCAATATTTACTGTATGAAAAATTAATAACTGATGCATTTGTAGAATATTTATTGAATCATGTAAAAATAACAATATTGAACCCATTAGATATTAACATAAATAAAATATTTTTCGTGGAAACACCCTATATTTTTTGAATAGTAATAATAATGAGAAGAGTGACATTGTTTTAAATTTTTGCAAGTACCTTCAATATCTGACAAATAATTTTGATTTTGCGGACCTCTGAGAAGGTCTTGAAGGACCTCTAGGAGTGCTAGGTCCACACTTTAAGAAACACTGCACGAAAAAATGGATGGAAAGTGGGGCTGTTATACCTGGGCTGCCCCCAAAAATGTGATGACTCCCCAGTGGAAGTCTTTTTTGCTGCCATCTAGAGTCTCCTGGATTTTTGCAGCCCAAATCTGGTAGCTTAGTGAAAAGAAGTTCTGTAGATATTGGAAATGGAAGACATAATATTTTGAATTATTGGATTTGGACTCAACTGGGTTTCTTTTTGATTCTGAGCTTTTTAACATTGAACAAGTTTTTTAATAACACTGCTGTTGGCTATCTTCCTACACAAGACCTATCTAAAAATAGTTCTTTTATCTGAAACCAAACATGATAGATTTAGCAGGTGGCAGGATTTAGCCATGCGAAGAGAGGACTCTTTGGAAAAGACCCTGATGCTGGGAAAGATGGAAGGCAAAAGGAGAAGGGGATGGCAGAGGATGAGATGGTTAGATAGCATCACCAAAGCAATGAACATGAAATTGAGCAAACTCTGGGAGGCAGTGAAGGACAGGAAGGCCTGGCATGATATGGTTCATGGGGTCATGAAGAGTCGGACATGACTTAACTACTGAACAACAACAATAAGCATTTAGGCAGCCTTGTCTGGGATCAACAGCTAAATACTGTGAATCTTGGTTAATATTTGGATGGGAGACCACCAAGGAATTTTAAGGCTTTGGGCTTGCTATAAAAAGATGTTGGAAAAAGGCAATGGTATTACTGTACCGTTACGAAAAAAACTTGTGTGGATATGCCTATGCAATCACCTGAAGTCAAGCTTGACTAGAAGACATCTTTACTTTTTGGTTGTAAACAGATTACAAACACATGGACTTTAGGCCATGTTTTAAAGATTTATCAGTAATAATAATTTAGCTCCCTTCCAATGATTTCTATATGAGGACCATAATTAATTGAATATGTTCACCATTCAGCCTTCTGCATATTACTTAAAAGTCACTGAAAATTTAATGGGGCTTATTCACTGTAGAGACTTGTGGTGTGACATCACTTGCATTTTATTTAAAAATAAATGCATCTGAATCCAGTGGGGTATGACAGGTATGTAGGAAAGAAAATATGTGTAAGATCATGCAGTAGATATCTTCTCAGTCTTATACCAATTTGAACTAGAGACAGTTACAGACTTGGCCGTGCTAGATTAAAATTGTATGTACACAAACTGATAGTGGCTACCAACTCTGTTCTGCTTTGCTAGTTTGGTTGGGGGATGCAGGCCTTTTTCTCTCTAATCACTGTAAATACTACATTTTCTGAAATCAGGTCTTACTGAATGAAGCATGAAGCAATTCTTTATGCAAATTAAGTTCTTTTCAACCTTATGCTTTTGCAATTTTTTAGCTCCAAAACAATGGCAGAAGTAAAAGATCTGTTAATATATAGATGATTATATTACTGACATATTATGATCCCTGGATGTGATTGTGCACACTTAAATGTCTTTGTTTCAAAGATATGTTTTACTTGGATACTTGCTGTCATACTGAGTCAGAATTAGAACTGCTTCCACCCTTTTGACTTTCAGCAAATTGTTAAAGAACTGGTTGTTCTAGACCTTGGATACGCTGGTGGTTGAGCCACTTTGGTTTTTCAGTTCTGTCTGAAGGTCAGCTGTATTCTTTTTCTTTGATATGTGTTGTTTTCTTCTACATTTTTTAATTCTAAGCTGCCTAGAGTCCATATGAAGTCAGGCAGCCTCATAACTGAAATAATTAATAATCAATACATAAATAATTCCTGGCAACTTTCAGATTCGGTGTTACTTATGTGGAAAGTACAGTATAGTCCAAAACTGTAACCCCTAACATCAATGACTACTAGCAACTATTTGTGGGTGAAGCTTACACATAATGTAGCAAAATTTTGCTACTTTTAGAGAGATACATTTATCCTGGTTATCTAACATTTCTTTATTTGTCTTTACAACATTTTGTACAACAGTTTCAGTGAAGGATGACAGTATTCCATATATACAATCTATGTCTGTAAGCTATTCTTTCATAGGTTTCAGGTGACTTCAAGTCATTGGGCCTAAAAATTAATCTTTCAGTTGTTGAAAGACTAGTCCCTTAGCAGCAAGAAGCTGGAGAAGACTCCTGAAAATAGCATGGACAGCCAAGAAAACAAACCAATGGATCATCAAACAAATTGACCCAATTTCTCATTTGAGGCACAAATGACCAGACTCAAATTATCCTACTTTGGACATATTATGTGAAGAAAAGGCTCTGATGCTTGAAAAGGTGAAGGAAAAGAGAAGAGAACAACCAGTAGCAAGGTGAATAGAGTCAGTTATATTGGTGATGATTACACTGTTGGAAGACCTGAAAGACCAGGTTAGAGACAGATCATCATGGAGAAAAATCTGTCTATGAGGTTGCTAAGAGTTGACACCAATTTGATGACACGTAATCAATCATATACAAAAAACAAGAATACACAACATTATAAAAAAAAAAAAACCAAAATGTACAAGATGTATATTTGCACAAATATACAGGT
The DNA here is from genome assembly GCF_059951505.1 of Python bivittatus. NCBI lineage: Eukaryota > Metazoa > Chordata > Lepidosauria > Squamata > Pythonidae > Python > Python bivittatus. The sequence goes on along the minus strand of NW_028277035.1, from coordinate 79,208,497 downwards.
ATCAATAAATTGGAGCCATGATTCATAACAGGCATCCATAGTTGATCTATTTTAATAAATACTGCAAACCACTGAATAGTTGGAGCCACATGTTTGTATTTCAAATGTTGAACAGTAAGTCTTTTTGGCTATAAGTCCATTTTTGTGTTGGAAGGCATGAGCGGCGAAGGTTCTGGAATGGAGCTTCAAGGTTGCCAGGAGGGGGGAGAGACATTCCAAGGGAAGCACCTCCTTAGTCTCCAGCTGGAGTGTGAGAAAGCCAAGAGAATGAGACTGGCCCCTCCCTAGGGCCTCATGGTTATAGTTACTGTTGTTGTGGTGTAGATTTAATCTGGTGAGATTCTGTTTATTAGGTGTAACTTAATAAAGGAGTTAAACTGTTCTGGACTGTCTCGCTGTTGTTCTTGGGCTGAACCTGACAATCCAGTATATTTAAAGAAAGCATTAATTTCACTGCATCTCCAACAGCATAAAATGCAATAAGGTCATTTCTGAACTATTATCTCTTGTTAAAAAAGATACAATCTAAAAAATCTATTGAATTTTTAAAATTATCTCTTATTTTTTATTGGTTAAATAAAACATGCAATCAAAAAAAGCAACAAGCAAAAGAAAAGAAAAAGATACATAGATGTATTTAAAGGATTTTGAAAAAAAATAAGGCAAAACAAAGATTAAAAAAACATTAAAAGGGCATTCTGGTATCCCCCCTTTCTTTCTTTTTCCCCTCCCCCACATTTTTTTCCCTAGCCACTAATGGGTACTTGAATATTTTTATACTTTATTTGGACATTATTATAGATTTCTGTCTGGATTATGATGATGATGATGATTAGACATTTTCTTTTTTTCTTCAAAAACCATATTCCAAGTATCTTAGCTTGCCTTGCTATGTTGTATATAAGGGAACTATTCCTGCTTGAATTTGGTTAGACTTCTGCTGTGAATTCATACAGTCAGATTTTCCATTGCCACAGATTCATCAATTTTAGTCCCACAATCCTGTATTGACAAGGTTTCTCTTTTCTGGTGTTATTCCACATTGATTCTTGCCGCTGTCATCATATATTATGATATCTTTCATTTGTGCTCTCTGGGATCACACCTTCTAAAAATATTTGTGGTTTTAATTCAGATTTAATTTTCTGAATGTTTTGGTATATTTCTTTCCAGTACTTTTGAGTATTTTTACATCACCACCATATATGATAAAACATTATTTTTTTGTTGTGGCATTTCCAACATTTATTATATGATTTATCCATCCTGGCAATTGTTGACGGTGTTATATACCATCTGTAGAACGTTTTGTACCAATTTTCCCTCAGATTGTAGCTTGTACAGTAACTGTTATTGACTTTTTCCATAGGTTTTCCATTGGTCCACTGTTACTGCTTCTTTGAAATTTTGCATGCATTTAATCATACAGTTTTTTGTTTTGTTTCTGTATCGTATTTAAGCAGCAATTTGTAAATATGTTCTGATAAATTATCTTGATTCTGTATTTCAATTTCTGTCATCTTTCTCAGAGTCCCTCCTTTTTTAAGATTGCTTTTTACTTTTCCAGTTATTTGCAATACATTAACCATGGTAGATTTCAATCTACATTAAGGATATCTGTTTCCATTGGCCTGTCTTCAGTTTCCATGTAGTCAGTATACGTATTGTTCAAAAGAATATGAACATATTAAACCTTGTCTCTGGTATCCTGAATGTCTAAAACTGTCTCCTGCTGTCCAAAAATAATGGAACTAAATTGTATAAAAAAAGCAAGTTCTGTGCAAAGCTTTCTATTTCTCATTTTTAGAGCTACAGAAGTAGTTCCAGAAAGGGTATCAATGTTCCTTTGCTGTCTAAAAAATCATTATTGTTTTCCACAGATGAAATAGGCATCCAGGTATTTGTACTCTCCAGCAGATGCTCCATTAGCTACTTCATGAATTTAAATTACGTTTAAGATACAAAAGTTTGAAATCCAAAGAACCAATTAGTAACTTTTGATTCATGCTTTTGCCAGATGGCTAGATTAAAATCAGATCAATTTTCTTTTTCTTCCCTTAATCACTTGCTACAGATAAGAATTCTGATGGAGAAAGAGCTAAAAGGATAGTGAGTGATGAAATCGATGCATGCAAAATAGCCAAGCAGATGAAAAGAGTAATTAACTTATTGATTAAAATTTTAACTGAAGCTACTGAGCACTTTTTGAATGAGATATCACGGCTGAAGATGACCATCCTTGGCTTCTGCTGTGAAAAAATCCACCAGTACAAGGCAAACTAGTTCTATGTGAACTAGAATTAATGACAGTTACTTGTTGGTTTTTCATTTGTATTTGATAAATCTTTTGCTCCTTCCTGAGAGAATTTGCTGAATTAATGTTGGCTGTCATCCATTAGGATGTTGGGTTATTTTGAGGTATCATCGGGTTGTTGATGATACCCATCCCAGGGTATTATATGATAAGAAGTCTTGTCTGGGTGCTATGAGGACTGGATGGGAAGAAAGTAACCGAGTTTAATTCCAGGAAGCAGAGGTGCTATTTCTTCAGAAGCTATTTGGCCCTTTGCCTGTTCCAGTTATAACTCTGGATGGGATACAACTCCCCCAAAATAATAGATTTGTGACTTGAGGCCCCTCTAGACTCACTGCTATATAAGTAAATGTTTGTGGGGTTTTGGCTATTGAATAGCAGTTTACCACCTTATCACCTCTAGAATTGACTTCTGCAGTGTCCTGTGCATGGGGTTGCCTTTGAAGACTACCCAGAAACTGAGTTGGTATAGAATGTAGTGGTTAGCCTCCTGCTACATGAAAGCTGTAGCACCAGGCATTAGCTTCCTGTAGCCTTCTGAACACAATTTAGAATGCTTGTCTTAATCTACAAAACTATTTATAACTCATTGCCCAGACATTTGCAGAACACCTCTTTCACAACTGATCCATCTACTGTGCTTGTCCCTAGATGGGATGTTGAGAATGTCTCCACTGCTGGAAGTTAGGGGAGGAGGACAAGATCTTGATATTTTTCAGTTTATGCTTGACTGGTATTCAGGAAGAAATTCAAAGTTGTGCTCTTTTGCAGAACTTTTAATTAAATGACTTTTCTAAAGGTGTGGCCATTTAATATGGCTGTTGGAACCTATTTTGTGGTTTTGTGTTAATTATTTTAATTGTTTTAAGGATTTTATGTTGTGTTTTGTAAGTCATGAGTCTTTTTTTAGTATAATTTTTATTAAAGATTTTCATTTAAGTACAAGATAAACATGAAATTATATAGAGTGAAATTAAAAATGAAAGATAAAAGATAAAATAAGTAGAAAAGACAGTGCAGGTAATAAAAAGAAAAGAAAAGGTATATAAAGGAGTGGTTCCGAGCTTCCAGTTTTCTTTACAGCAGTTACAAAAAATTCATTATATCTCCTCCCTCTTTAAAATTATAACATGGTTCTCTTGTTCCCATATTCAATCCTTTTTAATCAGCAAACTTATAAATCACAAATTCCTTTTTTCCCATTTTTAGGAAAAAGTTCATAAGAAGTTTCCAATCTTTTATAAAAATACTTGTCTTATCCCTAATCAAACAGGTCAATTTTGCCATTTCCACAAGTTGTACCACCTTCATGACCCACTCCTCCATTGTGGGTATTTCAGTATTTTTCCATCTTTGTGCATATAATAGTCTCTCTGCAGTTACTACGTACAAAAACAATCTTCCATACATCTCATCTAATTGACTATCCATAAGTCCCCGTAAGAAAAGTTCTGCTTTCATCTGAATATTGGTCTTTAAAATTCTTTGTATCATTGTATGTATTTGTATCTAATATCTTTTTCCTTTTTCGCAAGTCTACCATGCATGGTAAAATGTCCCTTCATGTTTTTCATATTTCCAGCATTGATTAGAAATACCTTTATACATCTTTGATAATTTCTGTTGAGTCATATACCAACAGTACATCATTTTATAAAAGTTCTTAAGTCATCATGAGTCTACACTGAGTCAGTGGTAATAAATATTATTTGAAACTCTGATTTGTTTGAATTGTGATTTTATTGTTGGAAGCTGCCTTGGGTTCTCTGAGGTGGTAAAGCAAGGTGTCGACCTAAATAAATAAATAAATAAATAGATAAATAGTGGAACTGCAAAAAAATAAATAAATGTAGAGTTGAATGTTCCTGTTCAAAATTCCAACCAAAAAGCCCTAAATTCTTCCTAGACGATGCATTCCCTTCCCTTTCTCCCGTGGATGCTCAGTATTCTGTGATGGTTCAGCCTTTCTGATTATTCACTTTTCCATGGAGGTTTTTGCCATGCTTAAGGTTCTTTTGAATCTGATAATACTTTCTTGTTGTATAGGGATTTTTGGATACATGAAATCTGGCATTTGGAGACTTGATGTTGCTAAGCAGAGGAGAATGAACTCAATGCTTTGTCATAGTTTCCAGTAATTCAGAAAATAATAAAGTGGCTTAATACGTTGGTAAAAATGCTTAACAGTCTGTTAACAATTTGAATCCCATCCGTATTTGTTTAAAATCCTTTTTGACTTTTTATTCAAGAAACAACAAAAGAAAAGCCAACATAATACAGAGTTGAAAATAAACCAGGGAGGAAAAATAAAAGCAAATGAAAGGGAAGGGTTGGGAAAACAAAGACTTTGGAGTATGTATGCACATGTGCACACACATTTTATGAAAGCATATGTGATCTTGAGCAGAAATAAAAATTCTTTAAACATATTTTTTTCCAGAATGGTATTTGTACCGAGGAAGATAAATCTATTAATATTTAGTTTTGCTCAGCAGATTCTTTCCTCTCTTGAGTCTTGTTTTACCCTATAAATAAATATGTTCTCTGTTGTGCTCTTGGCACACCTTTGCTTCCAAACAGATGACTATTCTGTACAGGTAGTCCTCGCTTAGCAACCGCAATTGGGTCTGGCAACTCCATTGCTAAGTGCTGCAGTTGTTAAGTGGAAAATCATGTGACCGTGACAGGCTTATGACCTCACTTTGCATTCAATCATTAAGCGAAACTTCATGTGACCATGATTTACAATTTTACTTCTTCCTTCTCTATTTAACTTTGCTTATTGCAAGCCAGTTGTGAAGCACAAATGGTGATCATATGACCACAAGATGCTGCCATGGTCATAAATGTGAGGACTGGTTGCAAAGCTGTTTTTTTACATTGTCATAACTTTGAATCATCACTAAACGAGGCAGTTGGTAAGTGAGGACTACCTGCACTGCAGTGAACTCTTGGTTACTGGCAGCTGCACTTAACATTTGGGGGTGCATGATGAGTGGGTTGTTTATGCAAAATGGGGAGGTTGTGCCATGCATGGTTGGGATCTTCCCCCACTTTTGGGGTATGTGGTTAACTAAGTCAGTCTTTGGACTTAAGACTAGATTTATGAAAATATTTTATTTCTTGTAGAAGATGGCCTCTGGGCCACAAAAACATTTAAAGCCTGAGGCCTTAAGCTGACACCGCCCACCCCCCACTTTACAAAATTCACACTTTTTGTTCCATAAGCTTTCCTCTTTGTTCCAATAGAAGAGAATATATATAGCTCAGGGTTGAACTGTGGAGTCCTTGGTGCTCTCTGAGTTTGCCCTAATCAAGGAATTACCAAGGAGAATACTACACCTGCACCAACACTGGCAAGGCAAGCTACTGTATATAAACAGGGAGAAAACCCCACACAATCACTAGCACTGATGATGTTACCTAGTCGGGTAATGAAATGTCTGCAAGCAAACAACAAACTCAGAGAGCATCAAGGTCTCCTCTTTGTCTCAACTGAGACAGAAACAATAAGCAGAGACTTTATAATTCAGGGCTTAGCATAATGTCAATGAATAAATGTTAGCGATCTAATCGTGTCTTGTGGCTGTTAGTGCTGCATATTTATATTTCAGAACTGTTTCTTGTACTATTGGCACATCATGCTGACATCATATTTGCATATTGTAATGAGCTTTCCTGGATTTTACCATCAATATTGGAATAGCTTATTTGCTTCTGTCATTTCACCCAAACTAGAAAAGAGCAATTATGCCCAAGTGAAGTAATGATAAAACACTGAGTTATTTTTTTTTCTTCCCAAATGACACTACATGTTGCTGGAAATCTATAGCTCCCATTTATTTTCTTTTCAAATATTCAGTATAGGTATCTACTTTTGGCAATGTCATTCCCATGTGTGCTATTGTGCCATATTATAAAGTATATTTTAATTTGTTTGTATGCTTGTTTTGTTATTGTTACTGTGAACACCATTTTAGGTAGAGCAGAATGAGACAATAATAATTCTGGATCGTTACAAGTTAAAAATTACTTAAGCTTTCATTCTCTAGCATTAATAATCATTCTTCTTAATTTTTGCTTTACTTGAAAAGTTGGCTGTTTAATTCCTATTCTGAAAATGATGACATGGGATTGCTTAGTGGTCCAGAACAGAGCAGGAACTTAGATGTTGGGCCATCCATATCAAAGGCTGATTTTCAAATAAATTGGCTTATATAGTGTGTTCTTCACTTCTAGCAATATTCTTGCTTTTTTGTTAATAATGCCTTTTCTTGCTTGTCTTTTGAAGGCTGGTGGGCTAGCTGGTGTGTGCGTTGACCTGACATTATTTCCTTTGGATACAGTCAAAACTAGACTACAAAGTCCTCAAGGATTTAAGAAGGCTGGTGGCTTCCGTGGCATCTATGCTGGTGTTCCTTCTGCTGCCATAGGATCATTTCCCAATGGTAAGGCTTTCTGTACAACTGCCTTTCCCAGTTTTTATCCCAGACTGGTCTCCCTCTAACTGACCAGTGTTGAGAAGTCTGAGAGTTGACATCCACACATCTTTGGGACTCCAGGATGGGAATGTTGTCTTTATATTTATTTATATTTCAAATTTAATCACCTCCCATCTCACTCAGAGAGCGACTCTGGGCAGTTTACAATAGAAATAAGAATAAAATACAATAAAAATACAATAAAAACATTATTCATAAATAAATAAATATCTTTTGTTGTGTGCATTTATTGCTAGTAAGAAGCATATACATATAATTGCTTTTGAGCCATTATAACTCTTAAATTGCTTGGAGGCATCAAGGTGACGAGAGAAACAGTGCCATTGTTCAGACCTTTTGTTGATTTAGTTTGTCTGATATGCATTAATTATAGATTATAAGGATACATTTGTATATTTTCAGATGACTAAAGCAGGTCACATATACTACAAAGTTGAAGTCCTTTTAACAATCTACAAGGCAATTGTTATCTCCCATAGCAAATGCCAAGTTGGATTAGATTAAAGACCTATCTCTGTTACCATTGTGGCCAATCAGATGGCAATGATGAATCCATAAGCAGCAGGTGACTCTGATATAATAGCATTTGGTCATGTTCCAAATCAAGGGTATTTAGATGCATATTCCTTTAGTACTGGGTGTACTTGGTAGCTATGGTGACTAGCAGCTAAAACCTTATCCTGGATTAGTTTTTCTAAATCCCTTTTAAAGATTTGTGTTGTCATCACTACTACTTAGGGATAGAAGATTCCATAGTTTAATTATTTATGGAATGTGGAGTGAAGAAAGTAAGTGTTGAGTATAGGCTGAGGTTAGGAAGGAATGTCTTATCTAAGGCTTAACCTGATAGGTTAATGGTGGATATGAGATTCCCACTGGGGACTTTTTGATTCCTAGTTAGGCTTTCAGTCCCTGTTCCATACCAGCTGTCTTTCACACATTGCAGGTTGGTATTCTTTACCCATAGAATGCTGCCTTATACAAGCACAGGCTATTTATCCACCTGCCCAGTATGATTTGTTCTAAAAAACTGTAGCTGTCCAGTATCCTCTCATCATCTGAGTCCTTACTGTTTCAACAGGAGAGATTGGCAGTTGAATCTGACACTGCTCTAGAAACACTTCTCTTAAGATGATTTGAGAAGACAATGAGTTGCCCTCTAGATTTTAAAGACTGCTCTGGACCTGGATATTTGCTACTTCAATGTTGTCTTGCCCTTACCAACAGTGAAGCCCAGATCCCCCATGGACATTGTTTCTAGATCAGGCCTTTATGATTGGTGCTCATGTTACATAATCTCTGAAAACTAGATAAATTATCTAATATATTGGTTTTCCCTCTACATGCTTTGGACTGCAAAAACAAAACTGGTGGCTGTGCTTGGTTTGATGGGCTCTAGAAGAGCTGTCCAGTACAGAGAATTTGACCTGGAAGCGGGGGGGGGGAGGATAATACAACACTTGCCTATGATTCATTAAAGCAGCTGTACCTGCTTCCAGAATTGTGCAGCTACCTTAATAAGCTGCAGACACCAGTTACAATCACAGTCCAACATACTTCGAAGCACCTCTTCTGGTCTGAATTCAAAGTGTTTAAAAGTTCTAGTCACTATTATTGTGGATTTTTTTTTTCGCCATAAGAAGCACAGGAAGAGTTCTTACTATTTAAGTTGATAGGTTGTGGCTGGGAAACTGCTTGCTGAATGCATTTGGGCAGATGCTAAAGTCTGACCAGAGAAATTTATCTCACCCTTGAATAGTTAGCTTTGTATGATGTTCCAAGTGCTTTCTCTGTTCTTAGTGCATCTTTTTAAACACTATGTATATTGTTTTGTATAAAGCCTTAATATGTCTACTCTGGGAAGCCAGTTCAGATTCAAATTTCATTGGTGATTTTTGGCCAACCAATCTCAGAACTTTTAATGGCATAAAAGTGAAAGGAGGTCTCTGTTTATGCTGCTTTAAGGATAAAAATTCAATAACACATCTCAATCCATTTGAATAAGATAGCAAACCATGGTTTGTCAAGGACCTAGAAGTCATGATAGAAAGGTAGAATAGGAAGAAGGGTGTTTCTCATACGTGTGCCCCTTCCCGCTAATGAAAAAAGGGTTATAGCCCTGCTGATAGAACTGCCACAGTTCAGAGAAGAAGAAACAGTTTTACTGTGCAAGTGGATGCCTCCTTTGAGCAGTGTAGGGTTTCATCCTGTTTGATATTAACACCTGAACTTCTAACTTTCTTAAACTTAATTTTGCTTTTTAATTTTAATGAATGCAGCAGTGCTGTCATTCTTTCTAAGCTTTTTTTTTCTTCTGATGGTGGATATTAACATAAGTGTATAGAAACATCCTCAGGTATCTTTAACTTGCTAAGCTTTTCCTAAGATGTTAAATTTTTCTGTTTTTTTTTTTTAAATGTTCTCTGTCCTTATCTTCTTTTGGAGAAGATAAGCATCTTTTGATTAGCAACAGAGGGCAACAGATGTAGTCCTGAAAGAGAATTATCAATTGCTCCTTTTGGCAAGTCCACTATTTTTCTCTTGCACCATTTGCATTTTTAAATTCTGAACTTTGTCCTATTTTTAGGGATGCAGAAAAATTTACTTGAAGGCCTGTAGAGTTACAGAAAGCAACCTACAGTATAATATCAGGGGAGACAGATGCTTTGACTGTAGCTTTTGCCCGTGCGAAATACTGCTGCCATCTCATAATGCAGTCTTTCATTTTATGCTGCTTCATTAGTGCACTTACACTGCTGGTGAATTTTAGAACTAAAGAAAAGACATTTAAAATAACACCTGGGCCAAATTGCAAAATTGCTTGTATATGTGCTTTTTGAAGCAGAAGTCCTAAATTGCTTTAAAAACTTCTATGAGTGGAAAAAGACATGTGTTTTGATTTGATGCAAGAAGTAGAAATGGTTTATATGTATTCATTTTTGTCTCAGTGTATGGTGTGTATGTTTTTTTTTCCTCTTAGAAATTCCCATGCTAAATCCTTCAATTGCATTTTATATCCAGGGAACGTATGGAAGCTAGTTTGGTGATTCATTGAATGAAATAAGTGATAGAAATAAAGTAACATGTTACTCCGGTGAATCTTTGGGAGCTCACAGTCCCTAACATTGGGATTAGTCCCATTGTTTGACCAATACAGCAGTACTGTGTAGGAATTTTTTATATGTTATTTCGGCAGCATCAAAAAGTGTTGCTGTCTGAAGGTAGGACTTAAATCCTATTTGGATATTCTGCCTCTGGAGTAAGAGCGCCCTGGGTATTTTTCTCTTTAAAACTATTTAAAAATTGCTGGCTTCGGCTGAAACATATTAAGGCCAATGTTCAAAGGGACACAATTTTTCAAAAACCATTGAAAAATGTTTTAGTTCTAGAACATAGTGTTAGTAAGGTGGGATCCGGTGCTTTGGATCCAAAGCTGCGCAGGTGTATGGTAGCTGTATCATGTAATCAAGGACACAGCAGCAGTGCAACCCTGCCTGCTCAGAAGCATGTATTCATTCAGGGCTTATTCTCCTGGAATTACCAGGTGAGCCCAGGAAAAGGGACAGCTTCTTTAAGGAGCCATGGACAGATGCCACACACATCTCATACCCACTCTGAAACAGCTTTTTGGCTTTGGATCCAAAGTGCTGCTTGTGAGTAAGTAATTAATTAATTGTATTTGATTTATATTGCTGCCCATCTGGCTGCAGCGACGCTGGGCAGCTAAGTACAGATAAAAACACCGTTCAAAATTACAACAGAAACCAACCAATACATAAAATAGGTAAACACAGTCCAGTAAAGTAAAACACCCTGCAGGCTCCAACTAACTTCCTGAACCCCATCCCTGTGAACACATCCAGGTCTTTAAAGCTTTTCAGAAAGGTAGCAGGGCTGGGGCCAGTCTAATCTCAGGGGCATGGTATTCCACAGGGCAGGTGCAGCAACAGAAAAGGCCCATTTTCTTGGCCCCCAAGATGGCATTCTTTAATTGATGGGACCCACAGCATGCCTGTTTCTTGAAGAGAAGCTGTGTGTCTAGGAAGATCCCCAAATTGTGCACTGGTTTTGTTTGGGGCAATGTAACCCTATCCAGAACTAAAGATGGAAAGTCACTGGATCTGGATGGCCTTAACCCGGAAAGCCACACAATCTTGCTAGAGTTGAGCTGAAATCTGTTCTTCCTGATCCAGGTCCCCACAGCCTCCAGACACCAAGAAAGCATCACATTGTGTTTTTGCATTTGTTTTATTTCCAAGAAAACAATCATTTGACTTTTTTAGTTGTCTTATTATGTTTCCCTATTTTAAAGTTGTCATTTCTAGTTTTATCATTTTTGGACCCTGCTAACTTGAAAAAGAGAAAGGATGTTTTGCTAAAATTCCACCTCTGAAAGATTGTGTGTTAGATAGCAGGGGACCCCAGTCGTCTTGGTTGTTGGATATATCTGGCAATTTGACAACACGATGAGGACTCTCTTAGAGAGAGCTTCTTCATTCACAAAATGGCTGTCGTAGCAGGATGGCTACTTAAAAAACAAAACAGCTGGAGTGAGGGGAGAGGATGGATGGTACTATGGGAGATATTTGTAAATATGGTGGTTCCTACAGGCAAAGGGGACCACCTTCTTGTACTTGACGTTTACTGTATATTGTGGAAACATTGTATGTACTCATAGGGATTCTTAGGTGACTTAAGAGACATTCTATCTTGTGTTTCAGCTGCTGCCTTTTTTGTCACTTACGAATATACAAAAGCTGTCCTCCACACAGATGCATCTCCATATTTAGCTCCAATTATTCACATGTTGGCTGCCTCCTTTGGAGAAGTAGTAAGTAGAAGTTTATCTTTAGTGATATATGACTAGACAAGCCCATTGTTGTGATTTTTCCTACCTGCTGGAGTAACAGGGTAGGAGTATATAAGACAATAAAATGATTATGTAATGTTATAAAAATAATTAAAGCATATACTCATGATAGTATATAGTGTATTTAGCAGTTACATCAATGACAGTCTCAGACACTGTAGCCTCAGAGCCATATGACATCCCAATGCCAGGTAGAGCAGATAAGATTGTAGAAGATAACTAAAATTCAACAGCATCATGGTCAACTGTATCTCCTAGAAGAAGGATCCATAATTGTGGTTCTGCTATGAAATGGCCTTGTCTTATATCACTACTTCACAAGGCACAACAGCAATAATAAAACATGGATTCATCAATACTGATACATATATACCAGTATCAGTGAAAAAAGACCTTTACAGAATTGGCGTTGCATGGTCATAAAACTAAGCAACTACATTCTTCTTAAGAGGCAAGATCGGTTTGTTTTTAAGAGTAGTTTGTTCATTGCAATAGTCCATCTCTGAAGCTATTAGAATATGGATAAATCAATCTACACAATTCCAGTTGTGATTGGTTGATGGCTGGTTGATAGCTTAGTTCAGTGTTTTTCAACCTAAGCAACATTAAGATGTGTGGACCAGCTCCCACAATTCCTCAGCCAGCATGCTGGCTGAGGAATTGTGGGAATTGCAGTCCATGCATGTTAAAGTTGTTGAGGTTGAAAAACATTAGCCTAGTTGAAAATGTGCAATGCTCCTTCTTGTTACTAAGACTACCTATACTTCAGGAAATAACTTTGTACTGAAGAGAGCCATGTGGACCTGTTTCTTCCCACAAGTGAGCATCTGCCAGGAAGAGACCACCTACCCACAGTATTTCTGACTTCAGCTTATTGGGCATCACTACTACCTCCAGACACTTGCCTGGCTTTTTAGATAGAATAGACAAATGGTGGATGAGTTCTAATTTTTCTTCCCTAACTTACTGGTTGCAAATAGCTGAGCAGGAATCTGGATCCATGGTGTGCTGGTCTCAGAGCTGGCACAAGTGAGTGAGAATTTCTCTCTCTTGTTTCCTTCTCTCCTGCCAAATGCTATTGAACTATCTTTGATTCTCCTTTGTGTCCCAAATTGCACACAAAAGGGTAAAAATTGTAATTATAGCTTTATTGATTAGTCATTAGGCTTTAATCAAGCCACAACCACAGGGAAAGACTATTATTTGGTAAGCAGGCCTTAACTTTCAGCATTCCTTTCCCTCCCAACACTTTAATTGTGGGGCTATAACAAATGGCTGGTATATAGATATGCAGTAATAAGATGCAGGCACAAGCTAAGATTCCTGTGAAATTGCTGACTTGTGTTCTCATAATGTCTTCTTCATTGCAAAATCATGGCCCTACTCTATAGATTGTTCTGACTGAGCTGGATAGCAAGGTCTTTTATTGGCAGTTCCTTGTGAATTCTCATTAGGAGAGAGCTGACTTCTATCTTGTGGCTTGCTCTTGGAGAAGCCAGGCAATTGTGATGCTCTCTCTTTTAAGGAGGAACCATAACTGAGTAGCCCAGAGCATGCTTTCCCTACAGAAGATCCCAGATTGCTTGGGACCTGCCTGAAACCCAGAGCGCCACTATGGTCACTATAGACGGTACAAGTGGTTTAACTCTTTCATTCACAATAGAGCTTGTTTGGTTTTGGATTACCGTGTTGTGTGAACCCAGGTGCCTGGGTTTTTTGATTCAGCATGTTACGAGAGTCTAAAAAGTTGAGGTCTATTAAATAATTATTAAACAAACTATAGCTTGAACATTGCATCAGTCAAGCAATTTACCTGGCTTGAACAAGATACTAAGCTTTAAAGTATGGTTTACAAACCATAATGGCTAGATTCACATGGTGCTCCAAGCCATAATATAGCTTGTTTGAACATTGTATGAATTAGGCAGCCCAAAGCAGATGTCTCTGATCCAATATACAGTATAACAAAGGGACTGATATGACATGAGCAGTGGCTCTTGAATGAATCACATTAGGTTCTGAAATATTCATAAACTTTGGGGATTGTTCATGTTACAAAGATGCTAGGATTCTGCCAAGCTCCTGTGCAAGAGAGCAATTGACACTTTGTTAAAAGTGCTGGAGAAAAAATGAGATTCTGCCATTAGAACCTGGTGGAGAAAAAGAAGGACAGTTATACTGGGAGGAAACTCAAATGACAACTGCAGCTGGAAATTGCTTGTAAATAAAGATGAATGGAAGCAGAGAGTTACAGGCAATGCCAGCCGATTCATCACACAATTAAAGGCCTAAACCAGTGAATTAAGAACTGTCATCTATCTAAGCAGCTGCCTACATGGTTTTCATGGGAATCATATTCAGGCACGTTCCCTTCCTGTTTTTCCTACCCATATTGCTTCAGTTTATAGGATTTACTATATGTCTTTGGATGTTGTTCCCTCCTAATCCTTAAACCCCATGACTTTTTTTTTAAAGCGACAAACAGGATATTAGTGATATCATTTGCACAACATGACCTCTTGTGTTGTTAACAAAACTTTCACCAAAAGTTACCATAATTCCGGCAACAAGGATGGGTATTGTGTATGCCATATTAAATCATTATTATTTCAGCCTTAAAAATTTGTCACAAACTGACTAGTGACTACCAAAAAGGTGGTCTGCAGGATAAGATTTGAAAGCAGACAAAAATGCAGGAAGTTCATGATGTTTTACTTTGAGGAGCCTCCTTAAGGTAATAAAGTGTTTTTCCAGAATAATAAAAAAAAAGGAAGCCTATATTGTTCACAGCAATGGTTGTTGAACTGTATGACTCCTGTCCTTATATTGGGAAGGAACTTAATGTTGTGGTCTAACTGCAAGACTCTCCTCCCCTGTCCTGAATTATTAGAGCATGTGCAAAATGCCTAAACCACCAAGTCTATGCATATTTGAGAACAAAGAAGACAAACAGCTGTATGTCCATCATGAAATTAATGGCTACATCATTGCAGTAATGGGAATTGGAGAGAAGCAGTGAAAAAGTTTAATGTAGAGGCTACCCAGTATGTCTTCCTTTTTTCTATATGCTCCCACACCAGAGAGTTTTCTGATCTTCCTTGGTCTGAGTCTCATGCTTGAGGCCTCAAGACCACTTCTCCTTAAGGGGAGCTTATGTAGCTAATGCAACACCCAAAGTTTAATCTCTCTGGTATTTGAGGATGGGTCTTTTGAGAACTGCTGTGCTTGAGTGATTCATTCCCTAGCCGTGATATTTAAGGTTGACTCTGTTTGTTTGTTTGTCTTCTCAGGCCCCAGGTAGCTAGTCATCCCTTTGCTTTGATTATTTGGCCTTCCCATTTTATAGATGTGGAACAGAGAGTTAGAAGCAGGAAGCTCCTGGGTCCAAGCATGGTGGATGTTTTCTTTAATATTCTGCTCCTCTTGAAGAGCACTTCAGAATATGTTATTTCAACGTAATCCTTGTTGTGCTGCAGAATCTCCCTGGTTTTGTGGAGCTGGATGTCCCATTGATGCTACATGGACATGTAACAGCAACTGGATTGCAACAGTTCTCAAGAAGTACTTCTTTTGGATATCATTAGTTCTCATGGATTCTTTGTCATCCAATGGATGGCCACTTAGCCCCAAACTAAATGCAGCATGACCAGGATAGTTAAATATCCAGGATATATTTTTAAAAGTACCAATAGTAGGCATGGATATATATTTGTAGACTACTTTGAGATTGTAATCCTGGTTTGGTAGTAGATTTCAGCTCTTTGCCCCTTTCCCTGCTGTAGCTGTGACCTAGGTCATTATTCCCTCCCTTACAATTAATGTTTTCAGGATTTATTTTTTATTATTGGCCTTTTAGTTTAACTCTGAGAAGAGCTATTGTAGTATGATCACCAGCCACCTTTATCCAGGTGCTCCAAAACTGTTGGGACCATAACGCTCAGAATTGCCAAGCTAGCTTTAATGCCAGTGAGACTAATATGACTACAGTTTATATCTATTTTATTTGTTAGTTATATATGCCTTTCTTCTGGGACTTCAAGTCCCTGTATCTCACCCTCCCTCCTCCAAGTTTATTCCCATAATGATAACCCTGTGAAATGTGTTGGACTAAGTTACCCAGTGGACTTCCGTGGCTGCAAAGAGACCCAAATCTGAGTCTTTCTTGTCCTACAGAAAGGCTGCAACTTCTACAACATACCAGCTTATTACTTCAAGGGGAAGGATTGCTTCACCCTGGCAATGTCAGGACACAGAACGCACATTTTTGTCTGGGTCATAAAGCAGCAGCTTCATAGTTAGCTTTCACAACATGCTTTCTGATCACACCTCAGTCTGTCTCCTCTGATTAGGTGATGAGTTGATGTGATAAAAAAGAGTGACTGATGATATTGGCCTGTGATAACAAGTTCACGCCAAGCAAGTTAAATGATGAAATTTTACTGATGAAAACTGTGTTTTTGAGGCATACCTGTTTTGAAAAATTCTTGGGGATTTTTTTGGTAGAGGGTCTAATCTTCTGAGTGCTAAAAGAAAGGTTTATAACCTAAAGCTCAAGGTGAAATGTGCTTCACCAAATCAGATAGCAGAAATTATTGAAGGGATGAGGAGTAAACATATTATCCATATTTAAGATATTGTTGTAAACTATCATATTTTGGAATTCAGAAGTTAAGGGACTTCGTGGCTGATAACATAGCAGTGTTGAATTTTCTGTCCTTTTATCTATTTGGGGGTGATTTGTAGGAGATTTAAAGGGCAAAACAGATGCTTTAAGGCCCTGTGAATGCTTAACAGGCTTATTTTGTCTCTTATTTCTATAAAAAGCCACATTGCTGAAAATAGATAGTTTTTCTGCTGAATGTTTGGCAGCTTAGTTTAGGAGGTGCTTGGGCCAAATGGGGTTGGGGATTACATGCGGTCTCTGTGGCTTTCTGTTATTAGAATTTAGATTCATTTCATTGCCTGGTTCCCACAATGGGCAATGCAATTCAGGAGTTTCAGTTATGAATGCTTTTCAGTATATTGCCCAAGTGGGTTTTATTCAAAATTTTGTTTTCTGTAAGTCTAACATATCTGGACTGCAAAAATAGGAACAATCGCTAGATGGCATCAAAGACAGAAAACCCTTTCCAGACATCTAGTGGTTCTCTGGCTATTTGCAGCCCAGGTATGGTAACCCCCTCCCCCTGCCTTAGGTTAGTGCAGCAGTAGATCTTTTGAATCTCTCAAAATGTTATAATACTTTGCGGTACTATACAAGTATCACAATATTAAGGATGGTGTTTTCTGTGCTCTCCAGAAAGTTTTCATCTTTCTTGTCATTATTTGAATCTGCAAGGCACCTGTAATACTTTCTGAACCTTTAGTTATCTCAGATACTTTGCTGCACTTCCTTAAATAGTTATGTGTTTTTTGCCCTTCTTTTTAAAGAAAATCAGATATAACTTTGTCTTCCGAAGGGCGTTTGGGCCTAGATTCCATCTCACTTTGGTTATTGTTTGGTTTGTTAATTTTATTCTGTTCTATATTTTATTAGCTTGTGGACCTTTCTTTTATATTTATGTATTGTTTCTTGGGTACTTTATCTTGTAAACTACTGAGAGTCATTACGGATTTGGCAGTCTATAAATATGATTAATAAATAGATAAATTGTCACTTACAAAGGTAAATATTTTATTTATCAGTTCATTAGCTTTATATCCTGCCTTTCTTTCAAGAGTTTAAGGCAGAGTTGGTGGATAGAAGTCCCTCCTTTTATTTTTTTCTCACAATAGTCCTGTGAAATAGGTTGGATTGAGAGAGAGGGACTAGACCAAAGTTACTTGGTGACCTTTCATGGCTGAAGGGGGACTGAATCTGAGTCTTCCTAATTGTAAACCATCTCCTTAATCACTGTACTACAGGTCTATTAACACTCCAGACTACCACTGTATACTGTAAAAGTATTTAGAGCTCACCATGGGGGAGTTATGAAAGAGTTGTTAAGAGGAAAAGGAAGGAATGAGCTGTTAAGTGGAGGGACCTGGACAACACATTACACAGTCCAGAGATTGAAGGAAGTGTGAGAAAGAAACTCAAAATACATCCACCTTGATTTTGTTTAATATAAGATAGGACAGAGAGAAACTTGGACAGGTCTTCCAGATTCTGTTGTTGGACCCTGCACCAATAAAGTAGCATTCCTGGAATCCCTGGTGTCTGTTTCTTACCTGGCCAGCCTCAAAGGCTGATCTTGGGGTGGGGTATGGAGTTCCAGAGGGCAGGTGCTGGAACAGCGAGGGACCGCTTCCTGGGTCCTGTCATGTGACATTCCATAATAGATGGGATCCTTCTGATGGACTTAGTGGGGCAGGTAGAAACAGTTGGAGAGAGGCAGTCCCACAAATGTCCCAGCCCCATGCCCTGAAGGCTTTTATAGTAGCGTTTTGAATTGCACCTGGAAGAACACTGGAGGCCAGTGCAGCTGGCAGAGCAGAGGTATGCTCTGGGCATACTGAGCTATGACCATAATGTCCTACACTGCCACATTGTGGAACAGCTGAAACTTCAAGGGCAGTCCCATGTAGAGCTCATTGCAGTAATCACTCCTAAGGTGACCAAGGGTTGAGCGACCATGAATAGGACCTCCCAGTCCAGGAAAAGACACAAGCTGGTGTCCAAGTTGTAACTGTGCAAAGGCACCCTGTTCTCGGCTCCAGTGTAAAATAGCCTGGCTTGTATCAATTTGACTCAAAGTATTTGCCTTATGTTAGCATCTTCTACAGCATTTTGCGATTTGGCATTTTAATATAAACTTAAATAAATCCATAAATAATGTGGATCTTTGTTTTCCTTTGCAGTAATTAACATCAAATCTGTACATTTATGCTTGGCCTTTATTAATGTACTGATATGCGCTTGGAGGGCTTAACATATTTCTCTGCTCCCTGAAAGAGCCTTCTAAAGTGAAACAGTATTGTCATCTACAGTATATTTCCAGTAAGAGAATGATGCTATGGAAGTTACTACTTTCTGTCATTACAATGGAGATTGCAATAGTCATGTGCATTCTTTCCAGTGTTATTGCAAAACATTTGAAAGTGCCCATCTTTTCCAACAGAAATAAATAGACCTGGACATATGCAATAATGAAATCCTGATCGCTAGATGGCAGTATTGACACATATATTGAATAATAAAATCTTTAAGGCACATGTTCCTTTGACAAATCAATAATGTTTTGCTACAAAAATCAAATATGCATATACTCACCTCCATGTACTTACTTACCTGTTTTCTAGGTAGGATAGGTTATCCATTGATACCTTTACAAACCCTAGGATTGTACAGATATGCACGTAGGAAGTCCGGGCAAAGCAAAAGAAAGCATTTTCTTGTACAGTGTACAGATTTGGATCCAGCATCCCTGTAAATAAAACTCCACTTTCATGAGATTCCTATTAGAAGAAAGGGGAAGACACTTTGGTTGACAATTTTCTCCCACACCCCCACTTCAGACCCTAAAGAAAGCTGTTCTGGGTGGCTGGGAGATTTTTCTGGAATAATGCAGGAGTTGCCATAGAGGACTGCAAAGGGAAGAAGAATTAGGCAAAGTCATCTTCCCTCCTTCCTCCACAAGATCTCAGCCTGTTCTGCAAATGGTGTGTATCCTCTAGTTTTCAGGGATGCTGCAAAGCCTTAATATGGTTAGTTTGGCTTTGTCTAAATGTATTGCATGAAATCAACATTGCAGTTAATAAACAATGGGTGATGGTTTAGAGCAACGTATGAGTCAGGCCTCGTGGCATCTTCAATGAAATCAGTTAAGCAAAACTTGGCTTAGAGGAGTGTGTGAACCCAGTCTCTGAATCCACCCAGGGTGAATGAAATTCACTGCCACAAGATGTGATTGTAATCATGAGTTCACATATTTCCAAACAAGACTTGCTGGATGGGATATAGAAGATATGTCTATCAACAACTTTCAGCCATAGCAGCAACATTTATTACTTTATTTAGTATATTTATATACTGTGCACTCTCAGCAGGGCCAGCTCACAATCATTTCTAGCAAATACAATAAATAACAAATCTGAAAAATAAGATATTTTGATATATGCAACCTTTTAACATATAGCAATATAATAAGAACATCCCAACTGTATATAAAAGTAATGTACATTTTCAGTCTCACTAATTTTTAAAAGCAATTGCTGAGAAATGAACAAATCATGGCTGCTGCTTTCAAGCCCTGTGGAGTGGGTTTTCCAGAAGCATCTAGCTAGCCACAATGAGATTAGAATGCTGTATAAAGTGGCTTAGCTCTGGAGAATTCAGTGCTCATGCTTAATCCTGCATTTTCTCTCCAGTTTGGGATAAGATCAGTTTAGGATCTTCCCTTGCTGCTAAACTTGCAGTAAGGGTATTCCTTCTTCTGTCCAACCATCTGATTGTCTCTTGAAGTTAGTTCTGTCTATCTGTCACTGTGATTGGTTATGCCATAAGGCAATAATCACAGCTGCCATGTAGCACTCTTGAAATTCCAAATGGGTCTACCGGTAAAAAAAAAAATTGGGTGAGCCTTAGCACTCTCTTCCAGCCACAATAAGCACTGCTCAGGGCTCTTCTGAGAAAGAATGGTATGGAAATAAGTTAATAGTGAAACATATATACAGTATCCTGTGTATTAAAACATTTAAGCATCTGTATTATATGCATTAGTGGTAAAAGCTTCACCAAACAATGCTGACCCTTCTCAATACAAGTAGTCCTTGCTTAACAACAGTAATTGGGATTGGCAACTCTGTCACTAAGCGTGATGTCATGTGACCGCGCCAACTTATGATGGCAGTTGCAGCAATTCTGGTTGCTGTTGTTAGATAAATCCAGCATGGTTGTTAGGCATGTTGTCATGTGATCGCCATTTGTGACCTCCTGCCAGCTTCCCCATTGATTTCCTTGTCAGAAGCTGGCAGTGAAGGTCGCAAATGGCGATCAAGTGACCATGGGACTCTACGACTGTCATAATTGTGAGCTGATTGGCAAGCCCCCAATGCCACAGTGGGTGCCTTGGATCCCCTTGGTAGGTGAGATTGGCTTTCATCTGCAGAATTTCTGAAGTCTTTTTCCTCTAGTCGAAGGAATTATATATATATATATTTTAAAAAACCCCTTAATATAAGGATATTGTATGTTATGAAGTAGGAAGTTCTGTTAGTATTTATGCCTAACTACAAAAAAAATGTTGTCAGTTCTTATTTCCTTAGCAACATTTGGATTGCTTTGTTGTGTTTGACCACAGGATTGAAAAAAGCCCATGACCTTTTTTTTTAGACCCTTTTTAGAATGACATTTGGATATTGGCACATCTGCTTCCTTGCTTGTGCTCTTGATGAGTTTATGCACTGAATACATTTCACAGATACTTCCAGACTTGCAGCAAGGTATCTAAAAATGCCACATACTATAATAACTTATACCTAATACTAGGTTCTGAGTTAGGGTATCTAAACGTTGAAGGCTATAGGTTGTCCCATAGGGGTGAGTGCTAGTGGGACTTGCTTCCAAATAAGTATGTGTTAGAACTGGGCTAGCAATATAATTTGCACATTTGTGTATAACAGCAATGGCGAACCTTTTGGGCTCGGCATGTCAAAAATTTGAAAAATGCCTAACTTGACTCTGCTGATGTGTCACCCCCCCCAAACAAAAGAGAAATAATTCTTTACATATTCATTTATTTTAAAAAAAATACAGTCCAATCATTTGTGGTGCTATGTATTATATAAAGAAACATCAGATACTTACAAAAATGAAAGACAAGTAAAACAAATTCAGTTTCTTTGGTAACTCAAACAGGGAGAACAGTTGTTGTTGGGTGTTGGTGAATGCTGGCATGTCACCTTTGACATATGTATCATAGGTTCGCCATCACTGGTGTATATTTTCTTCACTTAGTCGCTAATGAGCTGAAAAGCAATCAGAGAATGATCTGTCCATGGCAATGGACTGATGTAAATGTCCTTTATTGCCGGATTACATCACAACTGCCCCAAGACTAAACAGGATCTAATGTACAGCCATTGGTATGCGTCGGACCATCAGTGACTTGGGCAGGTCCATAGTTTCCATGGAGGCCACAGACTCCTGAACCGCCTGGAACTCAATGCCACTAGGTGGCAGATAAAAATCTCCAAGCACTATTAGCACTGTTGCCAACCCAGTCCCAAAATCAATCAGTTCAGGGAAAGTGGTATACCCAATTGCTCCCTTAACCCCAAGTTCAACCAAAGCGACTCACATCCATTTATTTGCGGAGTGGAGCCTCTGAAAACCTGTAATGGATCACAGATGACAACAGCAACCCCTCCTCCTCTTCCCTGGGACCTTGGCTGGTGTAGAACCTGAAATCTGGGTGGGCACAAGTCCAAGAGAGGTACAGTCCCCTCTGAGCTCAACCAGTGTGAAGGAATGGTTGGGTGAAGGCTGCGCTCGGGGAGATAAGCATTCCCTTAGCCCCCAACAGGAGTGTGGGAAGTTTAAGAAGATGAGACTGGTACCACCCTAAGGAATTCACGGTGTTCTGGCTTGCTGGCTTGGGAAGTTAGATTCAGTCTGGAGAGATTTCTGTCTTGAGGTGGAAGCTAATAAACGCAACAGAACTGTATCTGCACTGTCTTGTGGAGTTCTTTGGGCTGAACCTGACAACCAGGACTTGGTTAAACATGCCAGATCAGCACCCTCATCCACAATTAAATCATGAGTGATGGCAGCTGGTTACATACCGACATGGCATTCAGTGGCAGCAGCCAGAGCCCAGGTCAACTGTGGATCCAATAGCTGGGTGCTGAGGGTGAAAGCTAGGGGTCAGACAGCGGGACCGCTTTTAAGCACTGGGCCTGGTGTTCCAAGGTGCAGCCTGTTTCAGGGTTCCTGCCATACCTCCCTCTGTCTGTCACTGTTGTGATGATCCTGCCTACCTTCTCAGCTCCTTCATCCCTCTCTCACGCATCACTTCTGCTCCCAGGCTAAGACATATTCCCCCCCCCTCCACCACGCACATACTCAGACCAAGTCCCTACAACCCACTCTGCCACACCTAGCTGTACCTGCTCAAGCAGTCAGTAGTCTTAGAGGTCAAACCTTTGCAGGAGAAGACCACCTGTGTCTTACCGCCCCACCCTCTATAACCCTTTAAAGGTGGAAAGCGCAGAAGAGACTAACCCAGTCCAAAAGGCCCAAGGCAGCTGTGTCTCCATGGCTAGAGGGGGAAGCAGCCAGAGATCAGGGTCTGGGGAAGGCCACCCATCACATCCTCTGTGTCTGTCCCATTGCCACATCATCACCAGTCTCAGAGCCCTGTAGTCCACAGTGCTAGTCCCCCACTGCTGACCTCAAGACCACTGGCTTCTTGGCCACTGCAGTCCTTGCCAGGCCTGGCAGCTCCACTGAGTCTTACTCAAAATTATATTGTTTTTTTCAGGTTGCTTGTCTAATACGAGTTCCTGCTGAAGTTGTGAAACAAAGAGCACAGGTGTCTCCGACTTCCAGCACCTTACAGATCCTTTCTAAAACCATCTATGATGAGGTAAAGGCTGAAGAAAATTTGGGGGGGAGGTCCCCAATTTACTGGGCCTGAACAAATAATATATTCTGGGAAGTCCCTAACTTTTGGGGGTTGAGGGGTACATCATCATAAGGACATGTTGTGAGCACTTTAGAAAAATGGGAGTGGGGGGATTTGGTCACTCCCAAAATGGCTGCCATCTTTATACTTTGCATTGGGGCACATACTTCCCAGCTCTCACTTGTTTTGATTTGCAGGTGCCTAT